>NC_135541.1:111167318-111517883 GCF_045843805.1 Urocitellus parryii
TCTTAAGCCTGAGCAAATCAGTGAACTTTCAGTCTTGATTTACTCTGAAATGAGAAGAAATGGAGATTAGAGTCTTTCACATTACTAACAGCATAACCTTTTCTTCATACAAAATCTTAGGTGGAAACTCAGCACATAAAGAGGAAAAGTAGTATTAAGACAATGTTGAGGAGTTTGAGGATAAATAGCTTTAGAAGGGGTAAGGAGTAGGAGTGACCTCTTCCCTTCCTTGCCAATACCAGGAAACAAGACATATAAAGGTATAAAGTGAAATAAAACTTTCACCAACTCAAGTCAGTTTAGCCTTCCGTCAACAGGTCAACAGAGCAAGACCAAGGAGAGCAGTCAAGTCAAGGAGCATGGAAATCTATTACAGCAACAGATTCCCTCCTTGTACCCATTCTATGCAAAACACCACATCACACCACTAGGTGGAGCCAGGATCTTAGCAAAGGAAGAGTTCTGAGGTCTTCTAAGCACAAGGTCTATTTGCAGAACTGGATTCTTTGGTAGCTTAAAAAGGAAAAAGAGGGCATTCTAGGAAGTCATGTCTGTGTTGGTTTCTGCTTACCCAAAGACCACTTCTCACTTCTGCTCAAGCCTATCATGGAATTTAGAAGTAAAAGTCTTCAATAGTGAAATTACCAATTGGTCTCAACTCCCACCTCTGCACTTAAAGTGTTCAGATGCCTGTTTCCTGGGAACATTACCCCACAGGAAGAGTGTCTGAGGGTGCAAACAGACTTAAAGGTTATCAAATCCAAGCATCTCAAGATGACCTCTGACCTTGGCTCCGACACCTCTAGTAATAGGAAGCACATAAGCACTTGAGGCAGCCCATTTCCTTTCCTACTGCATATGTTTATCATAAAATTCTTCCTTTATATGGAGCTAAAATTTCCATCCCTATATCTTTTGCTTTTTGTTTCTGGTTCTGGTCTCTAAGGTTATAAGGAATGAGTCTAATTATCTTTATGATAGTCCTTCAAGTATTAGAAATTAGCTACCACTTTCCTAAGGGTCTTTGGTTTTTTTAAACTAAAATCTCTTCCTTATTTATTGCTTGTTCCATGAAATAGACTATATCATTTTCACTGTGAGTAGCAACCAACTGATGTAACTTAGCAGGAGATGTGGCTGCTTGGTGGAGCACTTGCCTAGCATGTCCCTGGGTTAAATTGTCAGCCCTGAAAATAATAACAGAGTGACAATCAAGAGCCTTTCTTCTAGTCCACAAGGAAAGCCAAAGTGATATTACAATGAACAGGATTAGGACTCAGCTCCCTATTAAAGTATCTGCTACTAAAAGCAACCCCACAGAGCCCCCCTCCCCATTTAGAAGTAGAGCAACAATGAATACAAAATTAAAAATATGTAAGATAACGCTTGAAAACATCAAGTTTAAAAGAAAACCGCTGCTGGGCACCATGGTGCACACCTATAATCCCAGTGACTCAGGACACTAAGGCAGGAGGATCACAAGTTTGAGGTCAGCGTGGGCAACTTCGTGAGACCCTGTCTTAAAACAAAATATTTTAAAAGCTACAAGGTGTAGCTCAGTGGTAGAATGCCCAAGCTTTCTTTGTGTGTTTATTTATTTTTGGTACCAGGAATTAAACCCAGGGGTGCTTAACCACTGATCCACATGCCCAGCCCTTTTTATTTTTTATTATTTTATTTTATCTTGAGACAGGCTTTTACTAAGTTGCTTAGGGCCTTGCTCAGTTGCTGAGGCTGGCCTTGCACAGGCAATCCTCCTGCCTCCGTCTCCTGAGCTGCTGGGATTATAGGCATGCACCACCATGCCTGGCTAACCCTGGGTTTAATCACCAGTACTGCAAAAAAGAAAACGACTAGTGATTTTAATGCCAGGGTTTCATTTACAGCTTTTATTTTACGCATTACCCCACATAAAACATTAAGAAGCTGATAAGCACAGCAAGAACTTACTCAAGTATGGTTGTTTATAGTGGACTCAGAGGCTTTTTCAAAATTTCCAGAAGTAAGAAAAATATAGTTAGTGCTATTGAAATAATTGCTTAGAATGAGCTAGTATCCATCTTAATAAATTGATGTTCTGAATCAGACCCATCTGAGTCCGCCAGGTCCTGCTCTGTTATGAGAGTAGCGAGCTTTGCCCTTGCCAGAGTCCCCAGTTCCTGCCACCAATTCCAGATTTGGGTGAAGCACCACCACACCATGAGGCATAGATCTGGGTTCCTCAGGGGATACCCAAAATGTCAGGTCACACAGCCCAGAAGTGCTGGGGAATCACTTCCCACCAGCAGAACTTGAACAAATGGGATACAGAGGGTGGGAGGGTAGCCAGTGAGTAGATTCCCTCTCCATTTCCCTCTTTGATGGTCTGTTCTATGGCATGGTTGACTGTATGGCAATATTCACCAGCCAAGGCTCTTCATCAGAGGGTGACTTGTTCAGTAATGCAATGCTTTGAATTTGCTCGCCAGCTTTCCTGCCTCACCCCTCACTTGTTGCACTGGGATGGATCCACTCAGTTATCCATCAGTATCCAAATCTTGCTGTAAGCCCTGATATTAGGAAGCCCTCCCTCTCTCTTTCCTTCTTCCCCTCTTTTCTCTCTTTCACTCTCTTACCTAACTATTCTGTTGACTTATTTTTCTTCCTAGAGATCTGATTTCAAAGGGGTAGACATATATGCCTTTTAAGTGATGTTAACACATCCCTGTCTAAGAAGGAAGGATATTATCTCTGAGAGATTTTTTGGATACAGAAATTTCAATAGACCTGATTAGGGCTTCAGTGGGATAAAGTCAAAGTCCTGATCCTTTTATTCTAATGCTGTAGTGCTGAACTAAGAAAGGACAGAGAAGGAAGATAGATGGAATGTCTTTAATTTATGGTACCTTGGAAATAGACTTTGGGAGATGTTACAGCTTCACCCTATGTGATATATTAAGCACATACTTGTGCCAAGCACTGTTTTATGTGCTTTTTGTATCTTAATTTAATTACAATTACACAAATCCAAAAGGAAAGTGTTATTGTTACTTCCATTTTTCAGATGAGAAATCGGTGCTCTTGATGGCCTAGATCAGGTCACGTCCACAGTCATAAGGCATATTCCACAAGCAAAGCCGAGTTCGCCTGACCACAAATGCTTACCCTCTGCCACCGCTCTGAACCACAGTACTGCCTGAGTCTTTCTGCCAGGGTGACAGGTGGCTGTCACTTTGGATTGCTGGGTAAAGAACATAGGTACCCCACGGTGAGAAGAGTGGTGGCAATGGCACATGCCGCAGAAAAAGAAGTCGTAGGGGACGACTCCCGCCCTGCCCCCGGTCCCTCTTCTCAGTGTTCCCATCCGGTTCAAACACCCTGCCAACATCCACACTCAGCCTCCACATAAGCTGGTGGGAAGGAGAAACACTAGGGATGTTTCTGTCTTTTAATGCATCCTGGAAATTCCAGGAGGAGAGGCGGGGAAGTCTAGATTCCTTGGGCACTAGCTCTTTCTCTTTGCACCCCTGTATCTAGCTTCAGTGCCATCACACGCACCTTCAACCAAAATTCAACTACCACCTTCTCATGTTCCATCTGTTTTTTTAGCAATTACTTACTTCCTCACATTTTAACATCTGAGAGGAAACATACTCTGCGTTTGAGACTCTAAAAAGTTCACTGGAAACTTTTTTTTTTTTTTTCCTTTTGATCCCATTGCAACAGGGGCTGTAACCTTCCCAGTTCCAAAGCTTCCCTCCACCTCCTCCTCTGGCTCCTGCCACTTCCTTCTCTCCCCACCCTGACAAAATGTGCCAGTCCCATCCCTGTCCCTCAGAAACCTCAGAGCATGAGCAGCACCGAGTCATTTTCCTCTGGCCTCAGGTAGCACCACCCCAAGTTAGGCCAATGCCAACCAAAGCATGAAACAAAATGACAACGTTTCTCCCCCAGTCTTCAATGGCAGTGGGACTCCCCCCACCAATCCTGCAACCCTTTTCTTCTTCTTCATCCTCAGCCTTCCCAGGGCCTCATAATCTCTGAAAACCCACAGAACAGAAAGAAACCACATTCACCATGATGTGCTTTTAAAAAATTCATTCATTGTACAATAAACATTTTCACAGCTTCCTCTGTTGGATCCAGGGGGCGGGGGAAGGCAGGCTTGGGCTAGCATTCCTCCCCAGGGAACAATGACTTATCCCTCCCAAGTCAGGGATAAGCAATGCGCCAGATATGGATGCAAAGCAGTTTGGGATGACTGCTGGAGATCACAGGCCATGCAGGGAGGGGCAGGCACAGGGACCAGGGTCTATTCAGGCGCCCAGGTCACAGAGGAAATGCGCACCTTACAATGAAACATCTAACCTCCACCCTGTGCTCACGAGGAGCAAAATACTCCTAGCTAAGATACTGACAAGATCTGAAATGCATTCTAAAAATGGTTCTTTGGGACTGGGGATGTAGCTCTGTAATACAGCGCTTCCCTAGCACGTGCAATCCTCTGGGTTCTGTCCCTAGTGCCTCAAGCCACACAAAAAATTTCTGAAGCTTTTAAAAATGGCACTTCTGCTGAAGAGTGGAATAATAGATTATTGCCTTCCCTAGGAGGGATTTTATATCTGATATGAGTTAAAACTAAATAGATGAAACTCTAATATTAGCATTCAGGAAATGTCGTAGAAGCAGGGGAGGGATTTGAGGGAAGATGGATGGAGACCTCAGCCATGGAATGATTGCTCAAAGTTTGACTTCCACATTCCCTAGACCCACTCTCCCTGCCCAAGACTCCAAATCTTAAAGAATAGAATTAAAATAAAGAAAACACAAAGTTCCTGAGACCTACCCCCACACAGCTCCCTCTTTCTCTTGTGAAAATTTTCTGTACTGAGCAATGACCGAGAGGATCAAAGCGTCCACTTCCCTCCCTTTGATGTGTGGTCCAGAGGAGCTCTGATGTCAGGTGCATGATGCATTTCTTTAGACCTGATACTGAGCTTCCTGGAGGTCAGGGCTGCTCCTCTGTTGTAACCTGCCTAGAAACACGTTCACTTTGCCTGAAATATCAGAGGTTCCCAGCTCCCCTCTGACTCATTAGGAAGTAATATGGGGTAAAGAAATTGGAGTGCTAATATCTTTTCTTGCTCTCTGTTGCTTTGCACTAAAGGACTTCTCTTTGACCTTGCTCTTCTGCTAAACAGTACTGATTCTATTTAGTGAATTCATATGCCTTCTTCATGTCAAATTTTGGAGCTTCGATCAGGTACAAAAAGGTGCAAGTTTTGGTTTGAGACACATCATTTCAGCCAAGAGCACCTCTGCTTTCTCTAAAATAATGTCTGCAGCCTCAGCTGATTGCAAGTGCTGGGTTACCCTATAGCCAAGCAAGATGAACAGGTAATGGCACCAGATTGGCAGCAGTGTTGGAAGAAGCTGAGCACAAATTCCAATTAATCTCTCTCCAAAGGAAATTTTTAACCATAAAATTTTCTCCTGTATACTAAACAAGTGTTTTAAGCAGTACCTGTTGCACTTATGTCCCAAAGTTACATTTTTCATAGCACATCTTGACCCTGGGCTGCATTCACAGTTTGCTACAGGAAAGTAATTTTAGTGTAAACATAAAGACTTCCATTTGAGTTAGGGATGCTCAATTCCCAGGCCAGACTGCAAAGTCAGGCAACCATTCATCACCACTGCAACTTACCCTATCTCATCTGCAAAATGGAGTGAATGACAGATTTCTCAAATACACCTTTAGCACATTAAAAAAAAAATCAGTTGTCATCCCAGGAAAAAAAGGAATAAGCACTCTGTTGGACTTTTATCATCATGTTTTTGTAATTCTTTTTATTTTCTATTACTTGAGAAGATTATCCTCTTTTCAGGACATAGGAATTCAGCAAGTCTTCATTTAGTCCCAAACAGGAGTGGCCCAAGTCTCCCTTCTTGTCTCGGTGTGTCTCCGAGCTGAGCCATTTGCCTTACTCACTAAGTTGCTCCCAGCTCTTAGGTCCTCTGAAGTCTTGTTTGTGTTTCAGGAGAGCAGGACAGATGCCTGGCTTTATCATTGCCGCTAAAAATAATAAATCATCTCCTGACTTTAGTACGGGGAACTTACTGCTGTCCTTGCTGTGATCTCTTAGCTGAGGCCTGATGACCTGGGCTTAAGCCCTGACTCTGCCTCTCACTTACCCCCTGGTCTTTGTGACTCTCTTAACCACTCTCAGCCCAGTGTCCTCAATACAAACCCCACTCAGAGCACTCTGGGACAATGGAGTGAATTGAGGCATTTTGCCTTCTGGAGATAATCTCTCTCTCTCCTCTTCCTCTTTTCTTTCTGTCTCTCACCTCGTCTTCACTGTCACCACAACAAGCTAAAGGTTTGGGTGCCCAACATTTCCATTGTGGCTGGAGTGTCCTTCCCCACTTTTCTGCTATTCTCTCCTCTCCTCAAAAATCAGCTCTGTTTTCTCTGGGAAGTCTCAGATAAGTATGGCAGGTTTACATAAAAGTTTTAACTAGACACGAGGCTCTTTAAGGCAGAAGTGAAGTCTTTTTAAAATGCTTTTATTAGTGCATCACAGTTATCCATAGTGCGTGGGTTCATTTTGACATAATCATATATGCATAGAATTTAATTTGCTTCCTTTCATTCCCAGTGCCTCCTCTTTCCTTCCCTTATTCCCATTCTTCTATTCCACTGGTCTTCCTTCTGTTTTATCTATTTATTATTTTTCAGTTGGTGCTTTATAGATATACATAAAGATGGAATTCACTGTGCTATATTTATACATGTACATACCATAATTTTATCAAATTCATTTCACATTCCTTCCCCTTTTCAGTCTCTCCTCCCTCCCAAATCTCCTCCTTCTAATGCACCGATTTTCCCTCTAATCTTATTGAAATTCAACCCCCTCTTTTCTCCCTTACTTTGCTCTAGCTTTTGTAGATGAGAGAAAACAATCAACCCTTGATTTTGAGTCTGGCTTATTTCACTTACCACAGTATTCCCTGCTTTCATCCATTTACTGGCAAATGCCATCATTTCATTTTTCTTTATAACCAAGTAAAACTCCAATGTGTATGTATATCACATTTTTAAAATCCATTCATCTGTTGATGGGGATATGGCCTTGTTCCATAACTTTGCTATTATGGATTGTACTACTATAAATATTGATGTGCCTGTATTACTATGGTATACTGATTTCAGTTCTTTGGAAAAATACAGAGGAGAGGGATAAATGGATCATATGGTGGTTCCATTCCTACTCTTTTGAGGAATCTCCATATTGCTTTCCAAAGTGGTTTTACCAATTTACAGTACCACTGACAATGTATGAGTGAACCTACCCCTACATCCTCACCAGTATTTATCATTATCCATGTTCTTGATTAATGCCATTCTGACTGAAGTAAGATCAATCTTTTAGTTTTGATTTGCATTTACCTGATTGACAGAGCTGTTGAACATTTTTTTTTCACATATTTTTTGGCCATTCATATTTATTCTTTTGAGAATTATCTATTTAGTTCTTTTGCCCATTTATTGATCCAGATTTTAGGGTTTTTTTGGTGTTAAACTTTTTGAGTTCTTTATATATTCTGGATATTAATCCCTTGTCAGAGGAGTAGCTGGCAAAATTTTTCTCCCATTCTGTAGGCTCTTTCTTCACACTCTTAATTATTTCCTTTGCTGTATAGAGCTTTTTATTTTGATGACATCCCACTTACTGATTCTTGGTTTTATTTCTTAAGCTTTAGGGGGTCTTGTTGAGTGCCTGTGCCAATATATTGGAGCATTGAGAGTCAAGTCTTTTGTTTTCCCTATGTAGCTCTTGTGCCAACAACAGGTACTTCCCATTTACTATGTGTCTGGGGGAACACAGCTAATAACAGCTACCTCCATTTAAAGCTTATTTTAAATGCTTACTCATAGACTTAGAAAAGTTTCACATTAAACAATTTGAATTCACAATATTCATGTCCACCTATTAAAAAGTACTGGTTAATGGGGTTTCATAAATTGTTAAATGCCTCAAACTATTCTCAGCCTCAAATACCAAATAGGATTAATAAGGGTGAAAAAAACTATTCAGGATGTATTATAATGAAAATAGAATGTACTGAAAACAGCTTCCAGAGAGAAAAGAAGACCAACTACAAAAAACAAACAAACAACAACAACAACAAAAAAAACCCCACAAGAATCTGATGGACAGAG
This sequence comes from Urocitellus parryii, assembly GCF_045843805.1. Classification (NCBI taxonomy): domain Eukaryota; kingdom Metazoa; phylum Chordata; class Mammalia; order Rodentia; family Sciuridae; genus Urocitellus; species Urocitellus parryii. Next base: position 111,175,528 of record NC_135541.1, read on the forward strand.
GGGTAATGAATATCTTCAAAATGTGCAAGGAAGCAAGGAACTTGGAACCTAAAATTTTATAGTCTGCCATGACCTGACAAGGTTGCTTGCTGGGAATTGAGGAGCATGATCATCTTATTTCTATATTTTGAGGTTAGGTGAGAGAAAACATGAAAGGTATAAATCTGAGTGGATATTTCAGCTGAAGGTGGAGGAAGAGCTGAAGGTGGAGGAAGAGAGAAGTGTTCTTCCCCCAGACACTATGTTCTCAGAATGATATACAGAATATTAATTTTCTATTCTTCCTGGGCCAGCTCATGGCACAACTGGGTTGTGACAGTGACAGCCAATCCCATAATTAATGTCCTGCCTACACCTCCACCAGATAATTGAGCTCATCTCTCTCTCCTTCCTTTCTGATGCTTGTAGGAGCAATGGCAGCCTTTGCCTTTCTAACTAATAAAAGTGTGACCAGGAAACATTTCTGATCACATTCCTCAAGTTTTGGAGAAACCATAAAGTTTCCCAGATAAACCAGTTGGAATGGCCAGATTCCAAGTGGATGTCTCCTGACAACAGAATCCCAGCCTCTATCTCTTCATTCTCGGCTATACTCTCGGGGTCAGATTTAACAGTGACAGACATGGTGGTGGGAGGATACTGTTCCAGGAAGCCCCAGTAATCTGCTGAACAGAAAATGGAACCAGATCTCCAGCTAACCCATACAGTGCTCCTCTTGTATCCAGTTACTTTGGGTTGTAAGTCATAAATATCTTATTGAAGTAAAAGTGTATTGCAGTTGTTCCTCTTACTTTTGGCATACTCTTACAAGAAAAAGCCAGCCCTTGTGGGCTGGAAAGTAAGGAACACATCAAAAACTTAAAATTTAAGAAAAATTGGCAGAGAGGGAGGATTTGGTCAAGTGAACAAAATGCCAACTCTTAGCAGTTAGGCTGTGTCAGGTGCTGGGGGGAAAGACAGATCTAGTCACTACTCTCAGACCACACCTCCCTATTTATACATATCACTTTCTTAGCCATGAGCACAGTTTGCTTCTCCTACCCTTAAATTTTTGACCACTTAGACCAGTAGGAGACAGCAGACATAAAATACCAGGGTTTTTGAGCTTTAAGAAGCTTTGGATTTCTACTTCCTTCCTCTTGTAACCCAGTGACCATGCTGTCCAAAGTCCAAGCCACGTGGCCCCATATCGAGGAAAAATGAGGCACCCCAGTCAACAACTCTAGCTGGGCTTCCAGTCAGCAAACTGTACCAATGATCAGCTATGTGGATAATCTGTCTAATACCAGCCTATTCTAGTTCCCAGATGACGAAATCTTCAAAACAACATGATTTAGAGCAGAAGACTCATCCAACAGATCCAGGTCATCTTGCAGAACCATGAGACATGTAAAGCCAGTATGGTTTGGAGTCACTAATTTCAGGGTAGTTGGTTACACTGGAGGAGATAACTGAAGCCACTAGCTCAATGAAAAGATAGGCATTAAATAAGAAATCATGGTAAAAATGGGATGAGAGTCCAGGGCACTAAGGGAGTATGGCATATGTCTTCCAGCGGGAAGCTTAGTGGAGGAGTTATGCATTACACAGGACCCTGGAGTATCCCAGACCAGGCCATGTGTGAAGTCAAGAAAGAAACAGGACACTTAAAGTATAAAGGGAGAGTTAGATGAGGAGAGGGAAATTATCATGAAGGCAGTGGGAGGCTTTTGGAGGACTATGAGACTGAAAGTCAGGTAAACTGATGCATGATCAGTTTCATCTTGGCTGTGGTGTGAATACGTGTGACTATGAACCAATACAGAGAATTTCCTGTAGGCCCATTTTTTGAGGTAGAAGGATGAGAGGCTGAAGAATCTTGGAGGGGATGTGAGATTCCCCATCAGCACTCTTGCCTGGTTTGGGGCATGTTGTAACTTTTTTTTCTCGGCCATGGCAGCTCTGGTCCCAAGACTTGGCCGCCTTCAAGTTAGCTAATGAGTGGGACTGGGACTGATGGTTTCCATATGAGCTGCTTCTGAAAGGCTCTTGGCATGGGCTGGTAGAGCTCCATCTCCAGTATTAAGAACCGTTGATCAGTCTATCCCAACAGCCCACCAGAGACACCCGCTGTCTTTCAGGAAATTCCACGCTCCTGGGCCAAGTCCATTGTTTGAATGCCCCTGAATATCTCCCAAGGAGCTGCTCTAAAGCCCAGCCAGAAAGAAGAAATAGATACGGACGCAAAAAGAGCCTGGAAAATTTGGGCAGGAAGCTATAAAATGAGATGCAGCTTGGAAAAATACAGAATGCTACATCTGCAAAAGAAAATAATATATCATTAGCAACCCCTACGAGCCCCCCTCACCAAATATATAATATATTCAAGTACAGAAGCAGAGGTTGACTACTATGAGACCAAAGAGGCTTAGACTTCAGACCCCTCAGTTGTTCGGGCCTCTTCTAAGGCCTTTAGAGAGCCTAGCAATGGGTTCCTTATGTTTTTGTAAATTTGCAAAAGTAAACAGTTTTTAAATTGTTTCTTTAAATAGACTCGCCCAAATTATATAAGTTTCATGCGTTACAAAACTTGGATCTGGCCCGTAAGGAGACTGAAATGTTCAGTGTCAAGTCAGCCACAAGATTGTTGGTCCTTTTGCTAAATAAGAACCTTTATTCCTACTTCATGAAATTCTGTTGGGAGAATCTCTTTAAGCCAAATATAATAAAGTGAGGCTTCATCTCTGGGTAAGGCTGTGGGCAAATACCTGGTTAGGTGTTGCAGACAGAGTTACTGCATCACACCACTCTGAGACTGGTCTTTGGCAAAGTCATGAACTCAAGGAAATACACTAAAAACCACATACATAGTGTTTTTCTTTCCTTTTTACTCAATTTTCCTTTTATTGAAGAACCTGATGGGTTCTGTCTGTAGTGAAATAGACACAACTAATAATTTTCCAAAGGTATCTTGAGATGGGGGTGCACCTTTATAATATTAGGATTCAACTCCTTAACCTTACAGAATTGTATTCTAGCAGTAGAGTTAATTTCAGAACTGGAGAGAAAGAATTATATGGACTTCTGAGAAAACTACCTAAAATCACAGTTAGGCTGTCCCTCAGCCAGGAGTGACTCTAAAGCCACCCACTGGGATTCTGAGAGGTGCCACCAGAAACAGCAAAGAGAAAACATGAACTTCCTTTTTTGAAATCTCATATGCAGTTTTGATTATTTTCCTCCCAGGACAATGTCCTCATCTCTTTTCATATTGAATAAAATTGACTGTAAGAGGAAGGAGCAAAATAATTATCCAGTGGCCCTGTGCCACCCTGCCATCTGTCATGTGTCCCCTGGATTTATGCACCCCAGGTGTGGGAGCACACTTTCACTCCGTCAGGAGGAGGACTCTTAGAAGCATGAGACAAAAAGGGATCTCTGGTATTTGAAGGGGTTCATGCCTTTTCTATTTCAAATTGCACCTCGGCACGGCTGTGCTTCTCCAGCCTGTCCCCTAACTGTGTACAGACATTTGGCAAAACCAATATGTCCTGCACGGCCAGGCTGGCTTTGCTCAAGGTGCTGTGGAAACATGAGGAATGGCGTTGTTACCAGTGGAAGTGTGCCCGGGCCTGGCTGAGCTTGGGCTTGCCCTTTCTAAGCCCTGTCAATGTTCCTTTGGTATCCAGGGAAGTGCTCCTCACTGCCAAAGCCTAGAATCTGACATTTTAATAAGAATCACAATATTGGTCTACCAGGTGGCTGTGAGTATTGTTGTTTATGCTCCTTCATCTTAAGGTTTCTGGTACCACATTTACCAAACTGGAAAACTGATGTAGACAGACCCTAGACTGACATTGAGCAGAAAGGTAAAAAAAAAAAAAAAAAATGTGAGATACCCTATGGTGGCCTTTTCTGCCTAGTTCCCTGCCCCTTTTAACTCTCTGTCCTTTGTCCCCCAAAGGAGATCCCTGTCTTCCAGGACCCAGGGCTCTGGTGACTCAGACTTACAGTCAGTCCTCTAAATATTGTGGGTGAGAAACTGATCAAGGAAGGTTTACTGAGATGCCTGGGACTTGGTAGCTTGGGACTTGACTGGAAAATATCCCAGAAGAAGATTCCGAAAGATGGCTCACATTATTCATTCTGAGGTTAATTCCATATCTTGAGTATTAAATAATGCTGCAATGAACATGGGAGTGCAGATATTTTTATGAAGTGGTATTATGGTACTATATACAATAGAACATTATTCATTCATAAAAAAAAGAACAAGATCTTTTTTTTTTTTGTTGTTTATTGGTCGTTCATAACATTACATAGTTCTTAATACATCATATTACACGGTTTGATTCAAGTGGATTATGAACTCCCGCTTTTACCCCGTATACAAATTGCTGTATCACATCAGTTACCCTTCCATTGATTGACATATTGCCTTTCTAGTGTCTGATGTATTCTGCTGTCTGTCCTATTGTCTACTATCCCCCCTCCCTTCCCCTCCCCTCCCCTCCCCTTTTCTCTCTCTACCCCTTCTACTGTAAATCATGTCTTCCATTTGTATTCTCTTGACTTACCCCTCCTTACCTCTTATATGACATTTTGTATAACCCTGAGGATCGCCTTCCATTTCCATGCAATTTCCCTTCTCACTCCCTTTCCCTCCCACCTCTCATCCCTGTTTACTGTAAATATTCTTCTCAAGCTCTTCGTCCCTACCCTGTCCTTGTTTACACCCCTTATATCAAAGGAGTCATTTGGTATTTGTCTTTTAAAGATTGACTAGCTTCACTTAGCATAATCTGCTCTAATGCCATCCATTTCCCTCCAAATTCTATAATTTTGTCATTTTTTAATGCAGAGTAATACTCCATAGTGTATAAATGCCACATTTTTTTTATCCATTCATCTGTTGAAGGGCATCTAGGCTGGTTCCACAGTCTTGCTATCGTGAATTGAGCTGCTATGAACATCGATGTAGGAGTGTCCCTGTAGCATGCTCTTGTTAGGGCTTTAGGGAATAGACTGAGAAGAGAACAAGATCTTGCTGTTTGTCGCCACATTGGATGAGCCTGGAGGACTTTATGATAATGAAATAATTCAGACACAGAAACAAAAATATTTTATGATCTTACTTATATGTGGAATTATATAAATTTATAATTTCTATAAATTAAATGTATAGAAATAGAGAAAAAATGTAGTTGCCAGGACCTGAGTTTGGGAAAAGTGGGGAGATACAAGTTAGAGGATTAAACTATCAGATATGTAGGATGAGTGAGTCTAGAGATTTTGTATATAACCATAGGTCATAAAAGCATACTGTATGGGATTCTTGATAGATTAGTAGATTTCAGCTTCTGTTACCACAAAAATACTTTAAAAATGGATAAATTTGTGAGATGATGGATATGCTAATTTACTCCACCCATTCACCTTTTTATTTCTTAACACTATGTTTTATGCCTCAAGTATGAGCAATAAAATTTAATTTAAAATGAAAAGAAAGAAGGCAAACAACACTAACAAATCTCTAATGAGAAATTTTAAAAAGTGTCTGTGGGGGAATTTTGTCTTGTTATTTTGCTTTGCAGTGAAGTCTCCTAACACCTCTCAAATCATTTTTTTCCCCTTATAGAAAAGGCAGGTCCCACTAGGAACCCTTCAACTGTACTCTAGGGGTGCCTGAGAGTAAAATCTGCTTGTGGCAATCTAAATGGTCATTGTCACTCAGTTGAGCCAGGATTAGTAATTTGAGAGAAAGAAAAATGTACAATCCAAGCCCAAAGAAAATTCATTGGGTAAAACTCTACTCCTTCAAGATGCAGTAATTATAACAGCAGCCCTGCCTAGAGCTTTGAAAGACACTCATGAACTTTAACAAGCTGTCTGCCTTCCTCCCAGTCTGAATATTGGATGAGGAGATTCCCAGCCAGAAAACCTCTACCACCTGGTCCCTGGGGTCCTTGGTGAGCAGTGCACAAGTCTCTTAGGAAGCCAGCCCCAGCCAATGAGCTGCCTGAAGTTCCACAACAGAGGATCCAGCCTCATGGGAAGCATTCATTTAATGCCACCTCTTATGGCTCCATCCCTTCACTTAATATCAGATGGTGAGCTATAGAGGTCACTTTGTTCTCTGACTCTTCCCACTTTTTTGTTTAATTCAGTCCTTCTCCCTTCCCCACATGCCTATACCCACACCATACTTTCCTCCCTCCCATCTGAGCCATTTCTTGAACTTCCAACTTTGTTTCCCAAATGCTGTGTTCAGACAGTCCATCCAGGAAATGCTAGCCTTGCTCTTCTACAGCATCATATGCCCAAGCATATCCCAACTCCCCAGGTTTCTCCCTTCCTAGGGTCTGTAGGGAAAAGTCAAATCAAGGGTCCTGTATGCTCAGGGGCCCTGGAGAATCTTGGAAAAAGATTAAGTAACTTTAAATGAATCCAAATTGAGGGGTACATACCAGCTGTGATTTAGGATTAGATAACTAATGATTCTAAAGGCCAGAATGGAAAAAGGGTGACAGTGAGCATATTTACCTATTTTTTCCTTTTGTCATTTCTAATTTTAGTTAGCTGAATGTGATTTGTGGCTCCATTACACTGGCTATGAGAGGAAAAGGGAAAAAGCATTCAATTTCCACGTAAGCTTGGCTCTAAATGTAGTGAGCCTCTCAGCACACCAGGGCTGGACATGCTATGGGGTCACTGCCCCCTGTAACAGGAAACAAAAAGCCTGTGTACCGGGTTCATTCTCTTGCCCTGGACTCCATTCCTGTTTGGGTGGGTCTCACTCACTTGGCATATGTGTGAAGGCATCTGTCTTTTTCCTGCATTCTGGTTGGGGCTGAAACCGATTTATTCCAAAATCTGTTATGTATTTAGGATGTGTCATGCCCCAAATACTGGGTTTCAATGCTTTTCCAGTAACTTGTACAATTAATTACACTTTATATACGGGCTATTAGGGTTTGAGCTGGCATGAAGCATATATATTGGGCAAGAATAGTGTGCAGATGGTGTACAACGATTAGCCAATAGCTAGCTTTTGTGGAGGGTGCCATAGTTTGCAAAGCACTTTCACGTGCATTATCGCTTTTTGGTCTTCACAGCAATCCCCTTGAGATAGGTAGCAGAATAAAAATGATTATTGTTCCCATTTTACACATGATTAATATAAAACTTAAAGATGTTAGAAGTGGTAGAAGCAGAACTTGAGATTCTAAATTCCCCTTAAGAACTCCCAGGCTGAAAAATGTGCAGCTTTAGCTCTTGGAGTTCTTTGGTTACTTTGTTTGAAATTTCTGTCATTAGCCTACATTTACTTTTTATTTAAGGTCTTTATTGAAGTACAATTGACATGCTACAAACTGAACATATTTAAAGAACACGACTTGATAAGTTTTGACATATATTATACCCATGAAATCAGCACTATAATTAAAATAATGAACACATTTATCACCCTCAAAAGTTTCCTTCAGTCTTCTTGTAATCCCTCCTTCAGGCTCCCCCTTTTCATCCTCACACAACCACTGATCTGCTCTGTCATGATACATTAATTTGAATTTCATAGAACTTTATATAAATGGAATCATACAGTATGCATTTTTAAAAAATCAGCTTCTTTCAGTATGCAATTCAATAATGTTGATGCCTGGATCAGTATGAGTTTATTCCTTTTTCTAGTGTAACAATACTCCATCCTATGGGCATATTACAGTTTATCCATAGACTTGTTGATTACTATTTAGCTCGTTTTCAGTTTGGGGTTATTACAAATAAAACTCCTATGAACATTCACACACAAGACTTTGAATGGACCAAGGTCTTCATTTCTCCTGGGTTTACACAAAGGCATGGAATGTTTGCATTACATTAAGTATATGTTTAACATTTTATAAAACTCCCAAGATATATTCCAAAGAGGCCGTACCAAATTGCATTCCCTCCCTTTTGGTTCTAGTTCCTTGCCATCATGGTCAACACTAGATATGATCAGCTTTTTATTTTAGCCAAACTCATAGATGTGTAGTAATATCTCATTATGCATTTCCTTAATGCATGTTTCTTTAAATTGCATTTCTTTGAAGACTAATAATGTAATAATGTTTAGCAAATTTTCATGTGCTTTTTTTTAAAACCATCTACATATTTTCTTTGGCAAAGTGTCTGCTAACATCTTTTGCTATTTTTAAATTATGTCACTTTTTCTTTTTGTTGAGATTTTAGAATTCGATCTAAATTCTGAATACAAATTATTTATCATATATATGATTTTCAAATATATGTGGTCTGTTTTTTCTTTTAATACTGTCTCTTAAATTTTTTAATAAGTTCACTCAGTGGGTTTTCTTATGAACCATACTTTTGATATCGTATCTAACACAATATAACCAAAGTTTCCTGATGAGGTCTTCTAGCAATTTTATAGCTTTAGGATTTGCATTTATGTCTGTGATCCATTTTGCATTAATTTTTGGATATGGTGAGAAGTATGGATCAAAGTTCTTTTTTGTGTGTGTGTGGCTATCCAACTGATCTACTATGCAAAAAAACATTCTTTTCACCATCTGCCATTGAAGTTTTGCTTAAATAGTTGTTCATATGTGTGTACTTCTGTTTTTGGACTCTCTCTTCCATCAGTCTGTCTGTCTTTATTCCAATACCACATTGTCTTAATTTCCATGATGGTTAATTTTACGTGCCGATTTGGTTAGGCTGTGGTACACAATTGTGCTAAGTATTAAGATATTTCGAAGAATTTTTGTGAAGGCATTTTTCAGATGTTCTTGACATCGAAAAACAGTTGATTTTAAGTAAAAGAGATTACCCTCAATTATGGGTCGTATCCAATCTTCTGAAAATTGTTAAAAGCAAAAAGTGTTCCTGAGGGATTCCTGGAGAGGAAATTCTGCCTCAGGACTGTAATAAGAACTCATGCCTGAGTTTCCAGCATCATCCTTTACTACAAATTCCATACATACCAGCCTCCACCATCATGTGAGTCAACTCACATGTGTGTGTGTGTGTGTGTGTGTGTGTACGCATGTGTGTGTGTGTAAGCATGTGTGTGTGTGTGTGTGTGTGTGTGGCCTCCTCTTGGTTCTATTTCCCCAGGGAACTCTGACTAATTCAAGCACCAGAGCCTTGTGATAAACCTTCAGACCAAATAGTTTTAACCCTCCAACTTTGTTCTTCTTCAAGATTTCTTAATCTGTTCTAAGCCTCTTCATCTCGAATAACAAAGAGAATAAAAATCACATTCCACTGAGTGTTCAGGAGGGATATCCAAAAAGAAATGGTCTGAGTGGAACCCTGAAGATGGGAAAGTTTCTACAAATAAGCTTATGAAGACAAGTGTTGTTCCACTAGCGGACGAAGAAGGCCACTTGAGCAAGGCGTCAGAAGAATAATTTTTACAAAATACTCTGAAAATTGCAGTCATCTCATATGGTTGAAAAGTAAAGGGTATGGAAAAAAAGGAGGGAAATATATTTGAAAGCATATCTTGGATTAGTGTCCCCTTACTTTCAAATAAAGAAATCCAACTGAAACTGACTCGTGTACCAAAAAGGAATTTATTAACACAAATAACTGAAACTCCAAGAGTTATGGCTTCAGGCATGATTCCAGAGACCTCCGTCCCGTTCATTCTCATATTCTTTGTCTCTGTTTCTGTCTCTCTTCTGTCAGCTCTGCTTCAGGTAGGGTTTCTCCATTAGGTGTTCTCTGACAGCTCCAGGTTTATATTACCTGTATAACTTGGCAATCCTTGTAGGAAGAAAGCTTCCTATTTTTACATTTTTTTCTAGCTTTCAAAAAAATATCTCAGACATGAGTCTCATTGGACTCCTCGGGTTACACGTCTGTAGCAGAACCCACCTCTGGTTCAAGATATGGGGACACGCTTTCTAGACTGGGGTCCTGTGACCATCATTCCAGGAGGAAAAATGTGAGGTAGAGGGTGGAGGTTGAGGTCAATTGAATTATCACATCCTTCTCCACTTCCTCTTGCAGTGACAGTTTTTGGGAACTTCAGCTATTTTTTTTTATCCTTAAGTCTCTCCTATTGATTGTGTTTTCTGCATTGCTCTTCCTTTTTTAATCAAATCCCTAAGCCTCCTGCTTCTTTCCTCCAAAGTCAGTATCACATGTGTAGGTTTCACCGCATTTTGTTGTTCCCTGGTTGTTAGTCAGTCCTCCACAGAGTTCTCGTTTATTGCTGTCACCGCTGGAGTTGGCAACAGCTTTTAATTTGGCTCCTTTGCAAATCTCATTAATATGCACTTATCACCTCTCTTCACCTCATTAACAGACATTAACCGAAACCAAGTCTAATAATGAAGTCTGAAGATTCTGCACCCATAACTCCTTCATGGGAAGTTAAGGAAGAAATTGGGTAGGAAAACTGAAAAGTCTTTCCCACACAACAGCTTTTCATCAATCTCAAAAGGAGAACTTGAGAGGAAGATGAAAGAATTACAGTGTTAAGATACAGAGGTAGAAAAATGCTTCTTTCTCTAAATTGAGAGTAAAAATCAGCCATGAGTAGCTGTAAGCTTTGGAGGCCTGAGGTTACTAGCCCTGTTTAGACAAGAATTCAATTAGTAAAGCCAAATAGAGCTGACAAGGGAATTTAGTTGTTGACTGTTCTCCTTCATCTCCTAGGAATAGTCTCTCTTTAGTCTCAGAGGTGTTTCAGGATTCACGTTTTTGTGGTGTTTCAGTTTAACTTAAGTGTCACTCAGAATGAGATCATTGCTAAAAAATGTCATCTTCCTGTGTCAACCCACAGTTGGATTTGTTTTTATGAATTAGATCTTCTCCTGTCCTATTCAGTATCTCACTCTTTTATTTTTTTAAAACATATCAATGATCTTTTAAATAGTCAACATTTTTATTCAGGCCTGAGTCACATAGTTTTTATGTGTGCCATTATTTAAAAAGCAAATTTACAAGACTAAATAAGCATTAGAAGAATGGAATCTGAAGAGATTCACTATAAATTTCTAGAAAACAAATTCTCCAAGGCTAATTTCCTTTCTCTGTTTGTATGATTGAAAAGTAGCTGTAATCAAGTTTTTTTAAAAGAATTTATTTATTCTAATTTGTTATACATGACAGCAGAGTGCATTTCAATTCATAGTACACATGTAGAGCACAATTTTTCATATCTCTAGTTGTACACATACAAAATAAGTCACACCATTCATATCTTCATATATGTACTTGGGGTAATGATGTCCATCTCATTCCACCGTCTTTCCTACACTACTGATCCCTCTCTCCTTCCCCTCTCTCCCCTCTTTGCCCTATCTAAATTACCTCCATTCCTCCTGTGCCCCTCCTCCATCCCCATTATGGATCAGCAGCCACTTATCAGAGAAACCATTCTGAATTTGGTTTTTAGGGATTGGTTTTCTTCACTTAGCATAATATTTTCCAACTCCATCAATTTACCTGCAAATGCTAAAGATTTTATCCTCTTTTAATGCTAAGTCATATTCCATTCTGTATATATACCACAGTTTCTTTATCCATTTATCTATTGAAGGGCATATAGGTTGGTCCCACCATTTAGCAATTGTGAATTGTGCTGCTATAAACATTGATATGGCTGCATTACTATAGTTTGCTATTTTTAAGTCCTTTGGGTATAAACCAAGGAGTGGAATAGCTATGTCAAATGATGGTTCTATTCCAAGTGTTCCAAGGAATCTCCATACTGCTTTCCAGATTGGTTGCACCAATTTACAGTCCCACCAGCAATGTATGAGTGTGCCTTTCTCCTCACATTCTTGTCAATGCTTGTTGTTTGTGTTCTTGATAGCTGCCATTCTGACTGTAGTGAGATGAAATCTTAGAGTAGTTTTGATTTGCATTTCTGTAATTGCTAGAGATGTTGAACATTTTTCATATATTTGTTGATTGATTGCATATCACCTTCTGAAAAGTGTCTGTTCAGTTCTGTGGCTCATTTATTGATTGGGTTATTTGGTTTTTGGTATAAAGATTTTTGAGTTCTTTATATGTCCTAGAGATTAGTGCTCCATCTGATGTGCATGAGGTAAAAAAGATTTGTTCCCATTCTGTAGGCTCTCTATTCAAATCACTGATTGTTTCTTTTGCTGAGGAAAAGCTTTTTAGTTTGAATCCATCCATTTATTGATTCTTGATTTTATTTCTTGCACTATAGGAGTCTTATTAAGGAGCCTCAAAAAAATTGGGAATTGACTTAATGAAAGAAGTGAAAGACCTCTACAATGAAAATTACAAATCACTAAAGAAAGAAATTAAAGAAGACTGTAGAAGATGCAAAGATCTCCCTGTTCTTAGATAGGCAGAATTAATATTGTCAAAATGACCATACTACCAAAAGATTTTGCTACACAGATTTAATGCAATTCCAATCAAAATCCCAATGACATTCCCCATGGAAATAGAAAAAGCAGTCATGAAATCCATCTGGAAAAATAAGAGACCCAGAATAGCTAAAGCAATCCTTAGCAAGAAGAATGAAGCAGGTGGCATCACTACACCAGACCTTAAACTGTACTACAGAGCAATAATAACAAAAACAGCATGGTACTGGCACCAAAACAGACTGGTTGACCAATGGTATAGAATGGAGGACACAGAAACAAACTCATTATCTCGGTCTTGACTGAGCTTCATAAACATCAACTCATACCCATTATTATCTCTGAACTGGACTACTGAAGTAGTTTCCTGGTTTGTCCCTTATCTTAATCCTTCTGCCTCCATCACTGTTATGCCAACAGTCTCTTCTCTTTGCTGAAATAAAAGACTATTTCTCTAAAACCATATTATTTTGGTTTTCCCTCCACAAATAAATAAGTGTACAGGAAAGCCACATTGTGTGGCAGACATTTCTATCAGTGCCCTGCTTCATCAATATAGAGGTAAGAAAGTAAAAAGCAAAACCACTCAATTGGTTGAGAATGTGACCTTTGAAGGCAACATGCCCATGTGACTAGTTGTGTCCAGTGAGTTGTGGGGAGCAGTGATGTGAGTTACTTTCAGGTTGGAGCATTTAATTGCCTTTCATGTTGGGAGTGTGGTGGCAAGCTGCCATCAACCTGGGTTCAGGCATGACTACAAGGAGCAGAAATTAACAGTTTTCTGAACAATCTTGTTGAAATCACAAATTTATTTCAAACCACTAAAATTTTAGGGTGGTTGTTTTACAAAAGTATAATCTGGACAATTCAGCTGATACAGATACTGGAGCATGAAGAAGTTTGCTACTATAATAAAACAAAACAAAAAAATCCAGTGTGACCCCCCCCCCCAAAAAAAAAGAAGAGAAAAAAGGCAACCATAAAATATGTGACATTGGCTTATGGACCAGGTGGAAGGTGGTAAGAAAACTAAAGCTGGAAAGTGGGCAATTCATGCTATTTAATGGCAAAGCATTTGATGAAGCTGTCAACTTCAATCATTTTGGAGACATATCATGTGTCTAAATAATTTATGTATCTATTAGAAGAAGTTGGGAAACAGAGTATTGCAGTATGCCCAGTGGCTATATTTGTTAGGGTCCCATAAGAAAGAGATGCATTCAGAAAAGAATTGGCTTATTTACAAGCAAAAATGAAAAAAGAATAAAGAGAATCCAAAAATTCAGAAGCTATGGAGTCACAAAGATATAGATGCTCAATTCTAAGATATATAAAAGTGATAAAAGCTCTGAACAGGAAAGGCTAATTAAAAGTCAATTTTTTTCAGGGAGGATTCAATTAAGGATAAAATCACCACACACAGCTGTAAAAACTTCTGCATGGGGTAGGCGTCTTAAAGTGAAGATTCAGTGAAGGGCCGTGTGACCAGTAAAATCTTTTAACTGGACAGAAGCCCTTAAGGAAATAAAATAAAGATGTGGCATACATTTGAATCAATTGAATGCCTAGACAGATGATGGTGAGAAAGCAAAGAAATAGCAAATATGGGACCTCCTTAGAGAAAGCACTGAGTATGGTTAGTGGTATACAGAGCAGACTAAAGTACAATATACGGGGGCAGTCCTCAGTCTACTGAGTTTTTGAGAGAGTTATATGACCAAAGGAACCCTTGTCCTTGAGAACTTGTGACTGTTGAGACATTGATTGTTAGTCATTTGGGACAAGAAGTGCACTGGGGCAAATGCTCAATCCCCTAAGAAATCATATTCCCCAACGCCTGTTTTAGATGTGATCCAGAAAGATAAAGGAAAACGAAGAAACTCCCCTGAGGTAGATACATCAGTGATTGAGGAAAACAAATGAGGAGATCCTTCAGCCTGAAGAATAAGAGAGCTGTCAAAGTAAATTTCAAGTCCAAGTAGAAATTAGCCAGCCAGGACTCAACTTCTATAAGCCAGTATCCTCTGCACCTGTCCCATTCTTTCCTCTTCTGAATAGGAGTGTTATTGTGATTCCGATTCAATCAACTGTGCATTGGGCAGGGGTAAAGGGGGAGGAGATCACCTGTGATTTTATTAGTTTATGGCTCTTGAGATCAAATGTGATCAAATATGATATACAATTACAGTGTAAGAACCATGCTGAAGAAACTACCATGCTTCACTCAAAGACCTGAGATTTTTAATTTAATGCCCTCACTTGGTGGGATATTTAGGTCATCTCCTTGAATAGGGAATAAGTATGTTCTGCATGTATTCAGAAAACAACATTAAAATATTCAGAGACTAAAGACAGACTACAGCAGATATTTCCATTCACCAATACTCAATTCTCCCCTCCTTTGGAGAACTTAGAGAACTTCACTTCCCCACACAGTTGAAGTTAGACATAGTGATATGACCTGCTTTGGCCAATGGGTTGTGGGAGAGTGACGTGGACAGAGCACATAAGTGACAACTGAAGACACTTTTGACTCTTCTTGTTACCACTATGAGGGCTGTGGATTACTTTGAAACATGCTAGTCTACATGAGGTAGGAACCCCCATCAATCTGGGTCCCTAATACAAAGAGTAGAGCTTTATGCCAATCTGATTTGGACATGTAATACAAATAAAAAATACACTTTGTCTTCACCCTCTGGGATCTGGGGGGCTGCTTCTTCTGCAGCATAAGCTTTCTTATTCTGAATGATATGCATACTTTTCCTAAAGGAAAAAAAAGAAGAGGTAGAATGAAAAATTAAATTTAGTTTTGTCTGGTTCCGAGGGCAAATCTCAGCCACTACCATACTATCAGTTGCAAATGGATCACAAAAGTCTATTCTTAAAGGAGGTCTGATGAGTAAAATTCAACATTATATAGCTTCAAAAAATTAACACATGAAGATGTTGACATAACATAATGGTTAGGTGAGAGGAGAATAGAGAGGAAGCCTGGTAAGATTGATCAGAGAGCTGGAGCATGAAGTTGCCAAACTTTACATCAATTAATTTATTTTCCTTGTGTAAGAAAGGCAAGCATTAGATATACTTAATAAAAGATTTACTCGGTGATTTACTTATGAAAAGCAACTACGGAAATAAGCTTTAATTATGTCCTGTGTATGAGATCTGCTATAATTTGGTTCTTGCATATCTTTCAAAAGTCCATATGATGGAGGCTTGATGACTAACCCATGGTGATTTTGGAAGGTGGTAGAATATTTGTGAAGGAGCTCAAAAGAAGGAAGTTAGATCACTAGGTCCTTCCAGTCTTTGCTTCCTGGATGCTATGAGATGAGCAGTTTTCTCTACCACATGCCTCTGCCATGATGTGCTACTGAACCTCCCAAATTCTGAGCCTAAGTAAACCTCTCCTATTTATATGTTGATTTATCTCAGATATTAGTTCCAATAATGGAAAGCAGACTAATGCAAGGTCTTAAAGTAAACTCTGAGGGACAGGTGTGTGTGTGTGTGTGTGTGTGTCTGTGTGTGTGTGTGTAGAGGCAGTGAGATGGGGGCAGGGATAAGTGGGAAGAAAGGAATTGATAATAGTATACATAGGTAAATTGACCAAATTCAATTATCTTTAATTTTAGACAGAGATTGTGAAGAGGACTATAATAGTAGAAATTTGAGACATGAATTTTAGCTATTATACTATAGTCAAGAAACACTAAAAAATAAATACATTTTTTAAAAGAGACACATTTAGATACTTGTGAAATTTGAGACTTTTATATTTTCCTTGAACAGTTTTACATCTTGATTCTTCATTTCTTTATCTGTTTTAATAAAGTTTATTTTATATCAATGTAACGATGGAATTTTGTGATTATGTCTCTGTAGGTCTAAACTTGTATTCTGGAACTCCAGACCTTGGTGAATCTTGCTGAGCCATGTTATTATTTTACTGACATATGGTGACCATATAGCTTAATTGCAGGAACACTTTTACAGAGTTGCAAGTGAAATGTATTGACGATAAACCCTCAAACCATCCGTAGAAATGGCTGCAATTGGTTTTTGATTTCCTTGTCTTCTATTTATCCCTTTCTTTGCCTCCTTATACATTATTTACCTCTAGTTTTCTTTCTCTTTCTCCCTTTATCTCAGATATAGCATATGGTTATGGTTTATAAAATATATCCCATGTAACCAACATGTTTCTGAAGAAAAAAAAAATCAGAGAAATTACTGAGAAGGCTAGAACCAGAATTTTAGAGCTTTTCAAACTTGAGTAGTAAAAAAATCTGCAAAAGCATTCATTCATTCACTCATTTATCTAAGATTTACACAGATTCCACTATGTGCCAGGCAGGATATAAACTTCTTGAAGTCCTTGTCTTCAAGTGCTTTGTTATTGTATAGGGAATAAAATAATTAATTTAATATAGTAGAATACAAATAATCATAGATCAGTATGGAGGATCCCAGATGTTCAAACTCTACCCTTGCAGACATTTTTGATCACTTTCGACAGAACTCTTAGGGACAGCCCACATGTATGTTACATAGGGACTCAGTCCAGACTTGCCTCCTTCCTCTCATTTTTGGTACTTGATTTAGGAATTAAAACAATGATGCATGCAAAAGTGCTTGGGTTAGTGCCTAGAATTGTGGAAATGTTACCTAATACTGCTTTTCCATTCTTACACTCATGAGACTCTATACCAGACATTGTGGTAAAAGCTGGGAATATTAAAATGAAAAGACAGCCTTTGACTTCAGGAATTTATGATGTTAATGGAAAATATGGAAAAATACAGAAAAATACACAAACCTATGGCAATGGAAAGGGACAAACTGCACTTGGAGAAGCAGAAGAGCAAGGTTTATTCAGTACCGGTATAGGCTCAGCAGAGCTTTCTCCAAAGGCTGAGCACAGGCCTTTGTTCTCAGAATCTTTTACACAGTACAGACTTCTTGGTTTCAAGACTTTCTCCTGCAAGTAGCCCTTTCTCTAGGCAGCTCTGGTTCCTGCCACAGATGCTGAGCAGAAACAGAAACTAAATGTTTGCAGCTATTAACAGTGATAAAAAGAAACATCTTAGGAAGAAGTTGCCACTTCAATGAGCCTGGAAAAGAAAATGGATATGCAAATAAACAAATAAATATAATCTGGTCACTGTTAGGTTTCAGGATTAGAAGAGAGTGAGAATTCTATTAATCTAAAGAAACCATAGTTCCAAACTGTTAAATATAAACTAGATTTGGCCAGGGTATCAAAAAGAAGTAAATTCTACAGAGAGAGTGCACCCAAACAAAAACATGAGGGTACACGAGAACATGTATGAGTTCAGGAACTTTAAATACTTTAGGATTATTCAAACATAAAATATAAGCAGAGAGGAATTAGAATGGGGGAAGACAGGTACCAAGGTTCACATTAAGAAAGACCTTGCAGGCCATACAAAAACTCTCAATTTATATGGTAAGGCCACAGCAATTTAAACTTATGACCCAAGGTCTTCATGACCAAGAGAAGTTTTCCTTGGTTTGCACTGAGTTTTTGCAAATCAATATATCTAGATAGATCATACTACGTATTTTACCAATGTCCGTGCCAGGATTTTGGGTTTCCTGTCTGTACCTACAGGTATCTGGGTTTGCAAGTCCAGTTCAACATAATAGGTGACAGAAAACCAATGAAGAGTTTTGAGCAAAGGTCATGATTATATTTGTGTCTCACTGCTAATAATGTGGTACCTAAGACAGAAGAATAAAGAATTAGAAACAGAGACAAGTAAGAGGCTATTAAAATAATTCAGAGATGAGAACCTGAAGGAGGACAGCGGTACAGGAAACTTAGAAATTTGAAGAATTTCCAGGCACATTGGTGCACACCTCTAATTCAGGAGCCCGAGGCAGGAAGATCCCAAGTTCAAGGGCAGACTCAGTAATTTAGTGAGATCCTATCTCAAAATTAAAAATAAATAAACAGGGCTGGGGATATGGTAAAGG
This sequence comes from Urocitellus parryii, assembly GCF_045843805.1. NCBI lineage: Eukaryota > Metazoa > Chordata > Mammalia > Rodentia > Sciuridae > Urocitellus > Urocitellus parryii. Next base: position 111,193,881 of record NC_135541.1, read on the forward strand.
GATCCTGGGTTCAATTCCCAGTATCCACCCCCCCCACACACACACACAATTAGAAGAATCATCAGGTTCCATAATGATTGTATGTATTTTTTGTTTGCTTTGTTTTCTAGTAGTGGTGGGACAGGCAGGAATCTAGCATAATTTCCCTATATTTAGTTTGTGCAATTAGGTAGATGGTAGGTAGAGATGCCATCCTGCAGAGGGTTCCAACATGATGTGAGGACAGATTAGGGAGCAATATCCTGTGCTAGGATTGGACAGGTAGAGTTTGATAATGATGCTGAACATTCTGGCAAGGATAGTGGTTGGGGTGAATCACAGACCAATAACAAATCATGCAGTTGATCTCAGGAATAAGATCTATTTCTCTCAAGCTTGGAATCAGAATAATTCTCTTGCTCTCCCGAGGCTATCAGAGTTATAAAAAAAAGAACAATGGTGATTACAGTGGCCACAGTAACACAATAGCTGTCATTTATAGAATTCTAACTACGCGTGAGTGCCTGGATTGTTTATTTTATTCCTCAGATAAACCTTATACAACAGGTGCACTTATTGTCCCTATTTCACAGACGTGGAACCTGAGGTTTAGTGAGGTTACAGAGCTGCTTCAGGTCACAAAGCACTGAGGCATGGAGTTAGGTCCTCAGTCTGTCTCCAGGGTTTCATGTGGGTCACCACTCCATCATCCTGGCAGTTTAAGCAGGCCATGTATCATGAGAGACACCAGAAAAGATGACTACTTTGGGTAAAATATTCATCCTTTCCCTTAATCTGCCCATGTCCTGAAAGTGTAACCTTTTAAATGTGTTATTTGGGGTCTTGAAGAAAGTTTCTCAAATTCTCTATGTAGGTCTAAATACTTCTGGGAGGTGAAGACCTGGCCTAGATATACAGAGGTTCTCAGGCTGATTACACTTTAGAATCATTTAGGGTGGTTTTTTAAACATCAGCATTGTGCTAAAATTGTACTAGGGCGTACACACTTAATATTTTTAAACAGGGATTCGAATTTGCAATGCAGGGTTGCAAACCAATGGTAGTACAATGAAAAGCAAATCCTCTCCTAAACTCTGGATGGGGCCCAAGGATCTGTTTTCTGAAGCCTTGCAGGTGACTAGGGTTGGTATGGTAGTGGTGAATGATCGGTCAAGGGGGAGCAAAATAGGTGCAGGAAGAGGTCCTAGCTTCAGGCATTGGAGACAGGAGAGAAGATGCTGGAAGGAGAGCCTGGCTAGAAGATGATTTTCTTTACGATTTGAAAATTCTGTTAGGCCCTTCCACACACGTGAGCTTGCCAATTGTATTTTCTCCCTCCAGGTGGCCTTAGGCAGAATTGGTCTTGTGCAGGGGCGATAGAAACTTGCTGGAGACACTAGAGCCGCGCTACTCCCTGAAGCAGAGCTACTAACAGAGGCGAAGTTGCCAATCATGGCCAGAAGGTGGCTCCACACTCAGTCTCTCCCATCAGTCTTCCTGGGAGTCAGGAGTAATGGCGGTGGCACTGGGTAAAGGCAGGGCAATGGAAAGGTCAGCACCCTGGAGAAACTGCAAGGAATAGGACTTGTGAGATGGGAGAGTAACCGGAATTTATTTTTTTCATAGTTTTTTTTTTTTTTTTTTTCTGGGAAAAGAAACCGAGATACCACTTGCTGGGAAAGTTATGTGAAAGGCGAGGATGCCTCCTTCTCATCCCCAGAGAGCTAAATGGAACCAGATTGGGCCCTCCCCAGGCCACTCAGGGAGATGCTTTTCAAGGGAGTGAAATGTTTTATTGAAGAAACTCCAAGGAGGGAGGAAAGAAGCCCAAGAAAGAGGCAGCCTGACAGGTCGACAGATGGAAATGGCCCCTTTCATGCATGTGGCTGAAAGCTGGCAGGCAGGTTCTCTGAAGGTAGAGCGGTAGTTCACAGATCCCCGAAGCCTTTCATCTATGGGCTCCCAGCTCTGGACTGAGGGTAACTAGGGAAATACCCAGCTGGCCTGTGAGAATCAGAAATGCAGGCCCATGTTTAATGACTCCTTGGGTAACAGCAAATGCAATAGAGCCCCTGCAGTTTGTAAACTCACGCCTTCTATTCAATTTTGTCACATGTACAAAATGAGGATAAAAGGAGATTTATTTCACGGGGTGGTTGTGAAGATTATTTAAAATTATGGATGGAAATTGCCTAGCACGTAATAGGTAGTCAACAAATGTCTCTTTCAGGTTCCTCTTCCCCAGAAGTGCTCAAAAAATGTGCTCCAAATATCAACTTATAGTCACTTTATTTATTATTAGATCGATTTTCTCAAGTGAAAAAACAAAACAAGAAAATAACACATCTTCTTTTGCAGGATGAAGAAACCATAAATGTAAGCTACCAATTCAATTAAAGGAATATTATTAGTTGGCAATAACTTCACTTTGGATAACCTTCCTAAGATATAATATTGCTACTCTATCAGAATATTGTTGAATGTTTCAATAAGGTCCATTTCAGTTATCATACATTTACAACTCTTAGCCCACCCAATTAACTCATCTTCAATTACAAATGTATTAAACTTTTTCAATGGTGTTAAGAGATAAAGATGGACCACATAATTGAATTGTCAGCATTACTTTCAGAAGTACTTCTAGGGGCTATGACCTTAGGAATTTCCCCACCCAGTTATAGAGTGACCAGATTTTTCTGAAACAAAAGTTTGGTTAAATATTCACTCCATGTCAGGCACAGGGCACATGCCTGTAAAGCCAACTACTCTGCAGACCGAGATAGGAGGATTGCAAGTTAGAGGTTAGCCTGGGCAATTTGGGAAGACCTGTCTCAAAATTAAAAAACAAAATAAAAAAAGCTCTGAGGATGTAGCTCAGTGATAGATTGTCTCTGGGTTTAATCCTCTGTATTGCAAAGAAAAAAGAAAAAATATTACTCCAAAGAAACACTTTTATTAAAATCTTCTCCAACCCCTCTTTTTTTGGCAGGGGGGAGGGGGTACCAGGTATTAAATTCAGGGGCACTAGACCACTGAGCCACATCCCCAGTATTTTATTCAGAGACAGGGTCCCACTGAGTTGCTAAGCACCTTCGTTTGCTGAAGCTAGCTTTGAACTTGCTATCCTCCTGCCTCAGCCCCCTGATCCGCTGGGATTACAGGAGAGCGCCACTGCCATGGGTCTCCAATTGCTCTTGATTGACAGATACAATAGACTTCAGTCTTTATGCTACTAACTTCTAGGCTGCATTTGCCACTCTACACCTCCTTATAGACATATCCACTTGGTTTGAGAGACTCTATTGCCTCCTAATTCTTATTTCTTTCAATTTCATACCTCAGTCTCATCTTTGGACTCCTCTCCTTCACCCTTGGCTATGGAAGGTGTTTCCCTGGGTTTTATCCTTGACCTTTCTCTTTTCACTCCATGGACTTGACCTTGATTGATGCCATCCTTACTGTCCTGAATTTAATCACTTCCCCTATGCTGATGACATGCAGCAGTCTCAGCAATGTTCACCATAAGTGTGTATGTGTGTGTGTGTGTGTGTGTGTGTACACACTCAGACATGATGTGTCACTCCCAGGCTGAGGGAGCAAAAAACCTCCATGAAATTCTATGGTCCCTCTATTCTTTTGCCAAGGAGGAGGCCAAGGAGAACCACTGTTCTAGATGCTGAAGTTACAAGAGGGATGAAGCCTTGTTATTTTGGAACCCTAAGTGATGATGTGAAGCAGAGCCCCTCAAACAATATATATATCTGACATGAGAAATACATATATTTGTGTCTTAAGCCATTGATCTTTGAGGACGGTCTGATATTGTAACTTATTTGACTTGTCTAATCCTTCCAAGTCCAGTACCTCGCCTCATATCACCCTACCATAATTAATGAATTATTTTTTTAAAATCAAACCAATATTTCTATCCCTGATTGCTTCCCAGAGTTTTATAGATTTATGATTCCCATCTGTTGCTGGACAAATCCATTTCTCAGAGCTGCTTCCCTTCTGGTATTCCAGACTTTTTCTAGTTGTACCACATACTCTGCAGGAACCCACCCAGACATCTCCCAGGGCTGCCCTCTCTACCCCAATCCAGACAATTGTCAAGGGCTTCTATAAACACCACCCCAGTATCCCCTCTGGATATTCCCCATCAGCTGTACAGTGATTTGCTTGGAAAGTGGAGTTGAATCTGGATCATTCTTATCTTTTACCCTGGTCTCCACCCAACAAATGTACTCTCCCCACTCTGGTCAGAGGGGATCGTCTAACTTAAAATATGACCATATCAAGTCAGGCACAGTGGTCCATGCCTGTGATCCCAGCAGCTTGGGAAGCTGAGGCAGGAGGATTGCAGGTTCAAATCTAGCCTCAGCAACTTAGTGAGGCCCTGACCAACTTAGCAAGAACCTTTCTCAAAAAACAAAACAAAAATGGGCTATGGATGTGGCTCAGTGGATAAGCACCCCTGGGGTTCAATCCCTACTATGAAAAAAAAAAAAAAATATATATATATATATATATATATATATATATATATATATATATATCAGATGTGGTGGCTTGTCACAGAGTCCTCCATACACACATGACCTAGACCTACTTGCCCTTCTAGCCTAAGCCTAACCTCCCCCACGCTGCCTTTTGCATTGTATAGTACCTGTAATGCTACTTGTAGCTCCCCCAACACTTGTTATGCAGTTTTGTGCCTCCTTCCTACTTTGCCTGGCTGGACCATATTGATTCTCTAGGATTCACTGGAACCTCATCTTTGCCAGTGATCTGCCCCAGACCTCACCTTCACGGCTTCAGATTTGTATTTCCATCACTATGGTAGTGGTTCTAGGATAATACATAGACAGGAAGGTGTGTGTTCTCTACCTGATAAAGAGAGGCCCAGTGACCTTGCTCTAACTCTCCCAGGACGTGTTTCATTTGGAGATTATTTGGTTCTCCTTCTCTGTCCAGTTCCTTTCCCCAGGTCTCAGAATAACCTACCTGGAAAATGCTTAGTAGAAAGTTTTCCTTCTACTTATCTTCCTTCTCCCCACCACCCTTCCATTCCTCCTCTGTCTTTCCTAGTTCTGGGGTCAGAACAACTGGGTTCAAGTCCAAGTTCTACCATTTATCATCTGTGTGATCCTAGAAAAGTTTTTTACTTCTCTGAGCCTCATCTTTCTCATTTGGAAAGTAAGGATAGTCATATTTATCATAGAAACTTTCATCTAACTGGATTGTTATAAAGATTAAATAATATAAACATACAAAATGCTCAGAACAAGTATATTCTTGTTCTAAGAATAGAATACTTGATACAAGATAAGCATTCAAATAAATGTCTGCTAATGTTATTACTTTTTGATATGTTCAATGAAAAACTAAACAGTAATCATCATTTAATAACAACTCAATAACCATGGAATCAAAATTAAGCTGACTGGTATTTTGGATTTGGGCCCAAACCCAATTCACATGCCCCAAACCCTCTGTCTGGAGGGCTGCAACCGACATTCCATACCAGAGTTTCACTCCTTTGACTTAAGACTTCATTCGCCCTTAAAGCACAAATACCACATAAAGTCTTATCAATCATTTATAATGCCCTTATTGAAGTAGTCCCAGACAACCCCAGCTGGAAATAATAATAACTCATATTTGTAAGGCTCTTTACAATTGACAAAGCACTCTCACATACTCTCATTCTTGTGATCCTCAGAACAGTGCTGTGGGTTAGGAGAAACAGGCATGACGATGATTATTACCATTTTAGAGAACAGAATGCTGAGACTCAGAGTTTGGGTTCCTACAGATGGCCTGCCATAGAGCTGCCTCTCATTGTCAAGTTTTCTGGCTCCTGGGAGCAAGCTCTTTCCACTCTACCATGTTTGTGTAACCTCTGAAACGTTCTAGCAGCAATATAGGATTTAGAATCAAGATTTACTGAGTTCATGCCCAGCTCTGTCCCTTGCTGATTAATCTCGGGAATGGCATTTAGCTTCCGTGTACTTTGTCACCTATAAAATAGGGCTGACAGTAGTTATTGAATAGAGTTGTTGGAAGATCAAATGAGATCATTCACTTATAGCAACTTAGCAAATGAATGCTAGCTATCATTACTAACATTATTACATAATTGTAATCTGTGATAGTAAGGAAACCTGAGGTAGCACCATCAGATTTCTAAGAGGAAGGCACAAGGCATTAAAAGTCAGCTGAGGAAAATGGCATTGGTGACTAGATGGTGAAGAGACTTCAAAATGATGTTGGAAGCTGGCCCTGCAGGGGTGGGTGATCCTTGGAGATAGATGGATGGAAAAAGGTAGGAATAGGGCAGGCTTTGAATTCTCCTTTCAGGCTATTAAGTTTAGCAGGAGCCCTTGACATCTGGCTGATCATTGTCTGACAGGTTGTATTAATCAGGTTCTTCATAGAAAAAGATCAATGACACACACACACACACACACACACACACGATCATATACATAAACTCAACATTTAATACCAATTCATAACCTCATAATTCACATATGCATCCACTATTGATATGGCCTAAAGATATAAATATATGTGATTTAGAACAATAACTTATTGTGTTCATTCCCAGTGGGGTGTGTGTGTGTGTGTGTGTGTGTGTGTGTGTGTAGAGAGAGAGAGTGGGGGGCAAGCTCAACAGAGACAGAGAATGAGAGATTATGGAGGCTGGGAAGATTCAGTAGTAAGCAAGCCGATATATAATTCTAGCCTGAAGAGATCAGGAAAGGCCCATGCCCCAACTCAAGCAATCAACAGGAGAACTTCCCCCTTGCTAGAAGAAGGTTTATCTTTTTATTCTGTTCAGAATAATAAAAAACCTTCTCCTGGTTGGATGACCTCTCTCTCTCTCTCTCTCTCTCTCTCTCTCTCTCTCACACACACACACACACACACACACTATGGAAGACAATCTACTTAGTCTACCAATTCAGGTAGATTTGAGAGGTATTTTAATCAACATTCAATATTGAATACATATTAGTGGGTGAGCATACAGAGGAACATTAACTGAATTGGAGATCTTATCTGTGCCATATAATGCTCTCATTATGTCTTGAATGGTGAAACTGGAGAGCTCCTAGGACAGGAGCTGACCAGCCCATATTAAGTACTTAACAAATGTTTTTCCTGCCTGGAAGAAGAGCTCAGTGTTAAGAGAGCTTGCCTAACATGTGCAAGGCCTGAGTTCATCCTCAGTACTATAAATAAATAAATATCATTTTCTTATACTCATTTTGAGCAAAAGAGGCACAACTTACTAGGAAGTCACAGTTGGCAAGAGTATTTATAAATTAGTTGCCCTTTAAAGATGTAGAGCACCTAGGAGGTGGATTGGATCTCCCCTCATATTTTATAAGCAAGGCAACTTCCACCATGTGACCAGCGCACTGGTTTCATTAATGTGGTTCTTGGCATAAAAGTTAGCTAGCAGAGATCGAAATAAACACACAGACTCAGTTACCTTTTTCTATGACCAGGTCCGAGACGGCTCCCCTCTATGGTTCCCACCTCGAACCACCCGGTAGGGCAGCAAGGCTTACTCAGGGCTAGCAGGAGAGAGAGAGAGAGGGAGCACGCCAGGGAGTAGCCTTTTATTGGGGAACAAGAAATTCAGGGGAGAATTCCATCCAATGAAGGTTGAGGGGGGCAGCACTCCAAGGTCAGGGTCAGTGATTGGCCCCAGGGTCAGTGGTCAGACACACCCCCACACGGACAGGCTCTCGCACCAGGAGAGGGTCGGGAAAGCTCCAACACAATTTAGCCAGAGCACCTCACACCCAAACCGGGAGTCGCCCAGTCACGTGTGAGAATGGCTCCCCACAGGCAACCAAGGCAACTTACACAGTTTGAAAAAGTAGAGACTACAACTTAGGTTTTTTTTTTTTTTTTAATTTTTCTAGAATAAGGTTCATCTTAAAAAAAAAAAAATTCAAGGTCCCTGAATCCCTACCTGGGACCTTTGCCAATTATTTTGTGCTATAGCCTCTACTAAGTCCATGGGAAGATAACTCAGTCATTCAACCCATATTTATAATTTAGTTGTATAGTCAAGTGTTAAATAAGAGCAGCATTTAAACCAGCATTTAGTTGGGTAGAATAATTAGTACTAGGCCCTCAGTGACATGCATAAGGCATATAGAAAAGAAATGGTTTCATTCATGTAGTGATTAGCCAGTATTTTATTGAGCTCTTAATTGTGGGAGGTCTTTGTCTCCAAAATATATGGTCTCTACCCTCAAGGACATCAATTTAGATGGGCAATATATGTGTAAACCAATAATTTCCAACATACTCTGCTTTAAAAATCCATAAGAATGATGTTAATCGGGACTGTGTGAGTGCAGAAGAGTAGAGGATCAAGAAGAGGATTATTCCTAAGTCTGTTTTGGCAAGGGAAATTCGGGGAAGTGACATTGGAAATGGGTTCTGAAGTATAAATAAGAGTGTACTAGCAGGTAATGGAAGAAGCGACCTCTAGCAAGAGGAAAAAGGCTTTGCAAAAGCCTAGACAAAGAAGAAGGATGTTCTTTAGGGAATTGAAAAATTACTGTATAGCTGAAGTAGCCAGAGTTTGGGTTGTGAGCTATGCTGTGTCAGGCAAAGATAGGAAAGGTAGGTAAAGGTCAGGTCATAGGAGCCTTAAATACTCAAGCATGGTTTGAGCCTTAACTACTCAAGCATGCTTTATTGGGTACAAAATGAAAAAAAACTAAGAAAAAAAAATGAACAGAGAAATAACCAGGGAAGACTGGAATATTTCCCTTTATTGTAGTGGGGAGTTTTAAAATATTTCTACAATGCGTGTGGGGTTACTGGGATCATCAGAGGAAGCATGCTATTTCAAAAGAAAGCACAACCACGCTGGTGTGAGTGGAGGGTGGCCACTCAATACAGGAATGGAAACAGGAAGCCTAGGGGCTGCTGTAGTCCCCCAGATGCAGACTGTTGAGAAAAGGAAGTAAAACTGAAGATGGAGGGAAGCAAAGGTATCTGGGGAACCTGAAAGGGAGAGGCTGAAGGGGGCTGGGACTGAGTGACGGAAGAAGGAAAAGGGGTCCAATATAACCAAGGAGTGTGCCGGCATGACACTCAGTGTCAAGCAATTGACACTAGTCTTTATTTTCAGCCAGTCTGAGAACACTCTTAGGATAAAGACTTCTGTGTTCTGGGGCTCTCTGACCATGACCCATCCAGAACCCCGCCCCTCTCTGGCTGGCTGTCTCCTGGTGGACTTGAAGGCTGAAGAGCACTGGAATGTGACAAGCTCTGATTAGAAAACACAGGACACCCAATTAAATTTGCATTTCTGAATAAAATGAATAATTAAAAAATAAATATGTCCTATGAGATATTTGGGATATCCTTACATCAAAATAATTGACTGTTTATATAAGATTTAAATTTAACTGGGCATCCTGTATTTTTATTTGGTAAATGTGGTGTGACTTGTGTGTAAGTAAGATAGCAAGAACAGAGATTTGTAGCGAAGTAATAAAATATACAAATATTGAAAGACCGTAAGGAAACTTCTTTCTCGAAAAGCGTACAGGAAAGGCACAAAACACAAAAACTGAGTCATGTTAAGGAAGACAATGGAGCAGGTGAATTGTAAGATAGGCTTCTTGAAGTCATAGCTCCCCTTGATGGAATTCCTCAACTCAATCTTCTAAAGCAATGATCTTATAGTTAGTGTGGAATCAGATGTAACTTGGTTATGGAGAGATTGCACTGATCTGGGAATAAGCCTTCCTGACCTACATAAGCAGTAAATAGAGGACATTATTTAGTATATGGGTTTTGTTATCAAATGGTCTGGGCTCAAATTCTAGCAGCATGGCCTTGAGCAAATCTCTTACCCCTTTAATCTATTTGTTACATGAAGAATGAAAATAGTAAAACCTACCCCAGAGAAGCCTTTCATAATTAAAAGAGGATGTGCATGCAATGACTTGAGTCTATTAATAAGATGTTGTTACTCCTATTTTCACATAATAATAATACCTTACCTTTAGAAATCACCTTTTAAAAAGTGGTTTCACATCGATTTTTAAAATATCATATCTTCTCAGTTGCTCTATAACACAGTATGAGGCAAGTTTGATTGCTTCCATAATACAGACTTTTTTTTTTTTTTAGAAGAACATCAACCAGCTTGACTTAAGTAATAGTACTTAAGTACTTGAAACAAGACTCCTTAACTGGTGTAATATTAGGACTGTAAGGGAAATGGAGTCATCCAGTGTTTTTGACTTGGTAAATGTGAGGGCAATTTTGATTGTCACAGGCCTGGGGGTTCTGTTGGCATTTAATGTTGGAGGTGCCAGATGCTAAACATTCTATAATATGCAACACAGTCCTGTTCCCAGATCCCAGAAACCCTCCATTGAAAAACACTAGTATTCCTGCCCATTCATTTTGCAGGTGAAGAAACTGAGGCCCAGAGATCAGATGACAGGTTCTCTATGGCTTTCAGATTGGAGATGCTAAAAAAATAATAAGTCAACAAACAATCAAAAAACTGCTGAGTCAGAGATTTAAAAATGGAAATGGAGTCCATTAAATTAGCTTTCTTCTTTCTTTCCTCTACCTAGTGAATGTGTCCCTCAAATAAGTTGGTGGGACCGTGGGGGCAGAAAAACTACTGAGTTCCAGTTCTGGATGCATAGCTGGCCATGTGACCAAAGGCAGTTTTCTTACTTCACCCTGAAAACTCAGGATCTCAGTGGAAACACAGATCTTCTATCCAACACCCTGTGGCATCCCTTATGAAAATGCAACAAGGACACAAGAGGAGCCACCTGAATGTCTTCAAAGGTAGAAACTCATTCAAAGAGATGAGGGCTCTAAGGTCATGGAGGTCAGTGACAGCCTGAGAACTGGGTCCTGGGTGCTTGATATGGCCAGCCTGGCTGGGTGGGAGTCTGCAGCAACAGCAGGACATGGTGCCCAAGGATGCAGGGTTGGCTCAGGATGTGCAGCTTTCAGCTGGAATCATTGACAATTTACAGAAGAGGGAGGAAATAAAAATGGAACCATCATATTCTCACGATTTTACTGCATGCAGTACAAGGTACAAGGGTAAGCAATGGGCACATATTGCCTCGTTTAATTCCCCCACTCACCCTGAGAAATATGTCTATGTTCCCATTTATACCTGAAGAAAGTGAGAGAGTAAAAGTAAATGTGCTCAAGCTGGAAAGGTGAAAATTGGAGAGGTGGGATTTGAACTCAAGTCCATCCGATTCTACAGCCACCATCCTGCTCTCTGGAAGAAACTGGGGACTTTGGAAAGGACTTACCCAAGAGGGTTCTCCTGCCTAGTGGGACTGGCCCCAAATCCCCACTCCTGATTAAACTTCTGGGTGGCATGGAGACAGCAAAAAGGGCAGTCTGGTGTGAAACTGTCCCCTCCCTCTGCGTTGTAAGGAGGTCGTCCAAACTTCCTTGGTAGCTTTTATTCCTCCCAAAGTAGCTGCAAAGAGGACGTGAGGTGAATAGTAAAAGCCCCAGGCTGGAGCCCTTGCCTCCCACAACCCCAGTCCGGAGCCACGAAACTTCAAAGCGAAAGGAAGCCGGTGCAGGAGCGGGAGGAGGTGTAAATTTCTCCCGCTACCCCTCCGAGTTGTGAACACGTGCGGATCCCGCGCCCCGGCGCCCTGCAGGTGTCCGCGTCCCGGCCGCGCCCCGCCCCGCCCTCGGGCTCGGCTTTCATGTGGATCAAGGCTGAGAAGATGACAAGCCTCCTGACGGATGGATACGCCGAGACTTCCTTGGTGATTTATTGGCTTTCTGCACCTGACGAGAACCACTAGGCCTATCTGAGGAGGGAAATATACGGCCTTTCCTGACTCCAAGTGGCAGCCCCGGGGCGCGCATGTGATGTCAAGCTGGGCAGGGGAGAGCAGCCCTGCGCACCGGCCTGTGTTCTGTAAGCGGGCCCGGGTCATAAAAGTGTCAGCAAGCGATATATTTCTTGCGGGGGATCTTCTCTGGGCTCTCGCCAGCGCCTTCTCTCTCGTAACTGGCAGCCAAGCTGGCTGAGGGTGTCCCAGACGCCTGAGCCCTGGCTGATGGAGGCCGTGTCCCCAACTCTCCAGTCTTTGGCACTGTCCAGGGCTGGGTGATGGGTGGGGTGGCGGCACCCACGGGACGTTCTGATTCACAGGCCAGCCTGGAGTCTCTCACATGACTTCTGGTCTGGACCACAGTGTAGGATAAAGGCTGATTTCTCATAGTGTAGGGCAGAGCCCGAATGAACTAATTCCCATCAGACAAGTGGATGGAAATTCCGAACCTATTACTTATTAGTTGGGGGATTACGGGTGAACTACTTCATCCCTTCGTATTTGCTTTCTTATCTATAAAATGAGGATGGAAATATATCTATCTATCTATCTATCTATATATCTATCTCTCTCTCTATATATATATATCATATTTACACTGAATGGAGTGGTATGATGATTAGTTTATGAAATAAAGTTCTACCTCTACTCTGAAGGATGAAGCTACCAGGAAGTAGCTGGAAAAGGAACAGGAAGGACCAATGTGATGGACCACAGAAAATAAGCAGAGGAGAGTTGGAGATGATGCTAGGAACCTATAGTCTGCATTTCATTTTTTATGCTATATAGTAGCAAGACACTTAAAGATGTCCTGTAGAAGATGGTTGTGCTTGTCCAAGAATAAAGCAATGGTTGATCCAACTTCCCTAAATCTTTCTTGTCAGTGCCTGTATTTCTGGGCCACACCATCAATGCCTAACCATGTGCTGTGTATAGGCCTGTTCTCTAATTGTCCCCATTGCCGGATTTGCCACACTATTTTTTTTTTTTTTGCCACACTATTATACAAAGATGAGCTTTGCCTTCTCTTATGTTAGAAACTCCAGATCATCTAGAAGGTTTATTTTTTCCTGGGAAACATAAAATAACTCTTTTTTCTGGATTTTGCAAATATGAGGCCTTGGTAGGAGAGATGGGAGAGAGATGAGAACTTTCTGTTACCAGAGCAAGGTTGCAAGTCCTTAAGGCCTCCAGTGTGCCACGCCAATCCCCGAGCAAGAGCTGCATCAGTTTGCAAAAGGAGGCCAGAAATTTCTGATAGAGAAGATAGGAAGGCTGCCAACTTCTGTTTCCAAATATTTGAAAACAAACCCAAGTTGGTCCATTCCCAGTCAAGATCCAGGGGCAGAGAGGGACAATTAGGCCACAGAAGTAAAATTAAGGAGAAGAGCAACTTGGGCTCATAATCCTAGCTCAGTACAAAGGCCAAAAGAATTGTGAGGGTACCTGGTGTTAATGAGGCATGGTGTGGCTGGTGCTATTTGATTCTCCACAACTACATACTTTGACACAGTGATTGCATTTGAGGGGAAGATGCTCAACATGAGAATCTGACCTAAAATCCTTATACCTGGGACAGACACATGAAGCATCACCCTCCAGGGTTTTTCCCCAGCCAAACCCAAGTATTAGTTTCTAAACTTGCACAGAATCATGTTCAAAAACATCATCAGGAGATAAGGAAATGAAAGGGAATTGTCACTCAATCAGACCCTGGCTCTACTTTTAGGTCCCAGTGTTCTCAGGTAATTCAGTGTGAGGATAAGGGTAAAAAAGAGGATACTGGATAAGGGGAGAGGACTTTGAAAAATAAAAGAGATTAAACTGCATTTATTCCTCAAACTGGTGAAAAGGGGTTTGATTCTGATGACTTTCACTGCTTTTTATGAAGAACTGATTTTGTCTTCAGTTGGAGCATAGACTTAGTGCTGAGCCCATAATGCTGAAGAAGTATTTGTTGATTGTTCTTTCCTAGAACTCCATCCCACCATGATATTTGGAAATGGATGAGCTTTACATTTTGTTTTCAACCATTTTTTGAAGTTCTAACTTGAGACTATGCTACAGTATGAAGCAAGTATTCGTAAGATGAGCTCATAGCTCTGCACCACCCAGGGAGGAGGTAGATCTGCTCTCCTTTTCCACACTCAGCTGCGAAACATGCACACCATTAGCAGGACAGCACCAGCCTCTGCTCCTCCATCATAAGGGAGGCCTTCTTGTGTCTGGGCTCATGAGTTGGAGGGCAGAACACAGGCTGAGTTTCAGACCCCTCTGGTTCCCTCCGCTGGGCTTCCTTGTGCAGAGGTTATTCTGCACAGCCTTCTGGGAGGCCCAGACCTCATGCTGATCTTCTGGGATCTGCAGTTCTCTCCCCGACCTCCCAAAAGGCTCATTGTAGACAGCTGGTATGCAGAGCTATGAAAACCCCAGCTCTGCCATTGACAGTCTGTGTGATTGGGGGTTCTTGCTGAGTTACTTTCCCTTTTTGTAAAACAGGGATGGGCCTCCTTCTCCCATAGAACTTTTATGGGGGATGAAGTAATGACCACTGAGCACCAGTGTAGATATCTAGGCCCACACCCTCACATATCTAATGATAGTCTCTCTTACAAGATTGAGGATTAGGAAGTAATTTTGATTCTCTGAGTTGGAAGGGTTTCTGGAGATACCTGTGTCCATCCTTGTCCTTAAAGTGAGTAGGGGATGATTGGACAGCAGGGAGTCAGGCTGTGACAATAGCAGAATTTTTCTGCAGATGCCCAATATGAGCCTTGGAGTCTACAGCTTCCGATCTTCCTGTCTCAGCCCTCATTGCTGCTTCCACCACCCTTCAACCAGCAGTGACAAGCATCATGCTAGTTCTCAATGCTGCATCCAAGCTGTCACTAGATTGACCCTTGGTAAACACTGTGGTGCTGTGTTGAGCTGAGCCAGAGCATTGCAGATCATGACTATTCCTTCATTTTATTGCGGGCCCCACTGTCAGTTTAAAATTTCCCCAGAAGATTTAGACTTTCATGAGTGTGTAAACACAGTGATTCTCATCTTTGTTCAGCCCAACGCTCTGAATCACAGCATGGACAGTCCAAGACCATGATCCAAGAGAAGTGTTAAGGCACACTTAGTTTGGAAAATAATGGATATGGACTCTCATTTAGCAGCATCCCAACAAGAATGGCAAAAAGGCCTAGGGCTTGGAGAAGAGTAAGGGCAGATCTCAATGTATGGTGTGAGAACACAGGTATCTGGGGAGACCAGCCTAGGAGCATCTTATGAGCCTGGTGACAAGGAGCATCCTTGGGCCAACTCACCAGTCCAACTTTCCAGAGGCATTAAGCTTCCCCTACTCCCAAGAGCAAGGTCACAGAGTCGGATGTTTATGAGCTCTCCAGTGTGGCTGACTTGAGGTGGTCAAAGATGATGCAGGCTTATGCAAGGAACTCAGTGTCTCTGAGCTTTGTACTTCATCTATTTATCTACTCCAAAGTCCTGAAAGAACTATGTTTTTACCCAGGTGAGTATAAAACTGGATATGTATTGCTTCATTTTTATATTATTGCTAATGTAATTAATCCTAAAGGTGTGTTTCATGTACAGATGCTTTATGGGTATGTATTGGTGGTAAAAATAAATAAGCACATAAATACCTTTTTAATTTTATAATAAATGCATGTAAATGACCTATTTTTATGTGTTCCCCAGATGGCTATTCAGAGTCAACACAAACATACCCCAATTCTGACTGAGGCCTTAAGTCAGTAACAGAGGACAGTCCCAGCTCTGAGCTCAGATCAGGCCCCATAAAGATGAAAAGACTGAAGTCGTCCCCAGGTTTCTAAATAATTGTGAATTTTTTTTTCATGACTTTTTCCTTCTTCGAATTTTTTTTTTCGATTTTTGATTTCACAGGAGGCAGGAATCAAAAAGTTTAAAAAACAAAACAAGAGAACTTCCTAATAAGAAGGCCAATCTGTAGTTTGGATCTTAGGGAAGAAATCAGGAAATCTGATTGTATATCTTACTTGATCGTTGATTCACTACTTGGAAAATGGGAAAATCATTAATACGAGGTGAAATTTTTTTCTATAATTGGCCAAACTATAAACATTTAAGGATTGGTAGGCCACTTTGTTCCCTGTCTCAACTACATAGTTCTCTTCGTGTAGGATACAATCAGCTATAAATGATTCTGTAAAGAATCGGTGAAGCTATGTTCCAATAAAACTTTATTTACAAAAATAGGCAAGAGATCAGATTTGCCCATAGGCTGTATATGGTTTGCTGATCTCCATTTCATTCCATTGTGCCTCTGATATTAAGAGATTTCCTTAGGACTGGAACTAGCTACAACTGAAAATCCACCCTAGTCCCTGGCCAACCCCAAATAAAAGGCCTGAGAAGAAGAGGGAGAGAAAAATGAGACCATGTTAGGCCAAGCCCCATGGTAAGGCCTGGAAGTACATGAGATCAGTGTAGTATATGTCTAGCATGATGTGGACTTTATTTTCTGAATCAGTAAATAATTAATTGATTGTTTTCTAAGAATGTGATTCCACTGTTTAGTTGTCCTAGAATATTCTGGGTCTCCAGGTTAACCATCAGCTTCAATATTTCACCCACAATAATTTTCTTTGCCACAATCAAGGAATAATATTAGCAAAAAAGTCAAAGGAGCTGTGTTCTGATCAAATCAAGCATGCCTCAGCTAACCCAAACTGCTTTGGAATCAAACGGGCCTAAATATATCCTGAAATCCCTTGTTTCCCCAACTGCCCCTACCAGCGACCCTTTCCTAAACAAATCCTCCTACCCTTTGGACCAGTATCCCTGGAGAATCAGTGACTGTGGCATGCTGATGTTGTCTCACGTGGAATGGTCTGCTTGCTTCCGAGCATCTTAGAACATTTTGTTCTTGCTGTCCTCTGGTCATTCCTGTCAATGCTGCACACCTGGTAATGAACCGTGCTTGGAACTGAGAAGAAATGGTCTCTGCACAGAAGGAAGAGGTACCTCAGTGTCTTCTATGGCTCCTTCATCACCTCTACCTGAAAGGGGAGTCTAACTTGATAGCTGGCCAGGAAGACAGATTTCCGGCTCTGCCACATATTTCCAACATTACTTATCTGCCATGACTTACCATCTGTGATTTGACATGTTCTACACACATGGGCATGTTGTACACATTAAGACATGCTTCCTACATTAGGAGATTTTCCCAGATTGAGGGCATTTTCCTGGAGCAGAACAGAAAGATTGAATTGAGGCATTCAGGTTGACCTCAAAATCCATGGGTCTAAGAAGGTTCAAGATGTTTTCTTCCCTTTAAGGGTCCACCCTTATCCTAAAGGGCAGCAGCATTTATTATGAGGGCCTGGGGCATGCTACAGGAAGCGTCTGCTGTCTTACATTCATCCCTGATCAACGATGGATGAAACTGCCTTTCTCTTTCCTCCTCCACATGGGGAGAGGCTGTAGGCTGTAGCTCACAGCTCACCTGGAAGGCCTCTGGTTGCTAAAGAGTGGGATGGAGACTCTTAGACAACCTGATGGATCATCTCATAAACAGAGCCCGCAGGAAGGAAAAGAAAATTATGCCAGCAGAATGCACTTATGAGAAATAGATACGTGTGGTGCAGGGAGAAATGCTTTGATATTAAAATTTTTTGTAACTTAAAAAGGCATGAAAAATGATACCGACCACTAACTAATCAACATTCCTTTGCGAATGCAGCTTCAGTTCCTAACCAAAAACACATCCCTGCTATTGTCTTGTCTGGATCCAGATGCAAACATGATTAATTAAGTTTTGAGGGAGGAGAGGGAGGGGGATGGGTGGGATGCATGGCTCTCTCAGGATCCCTTTTATATACAGGCCTGGGAAGAATCTCTATAGCTGGGTGAATATTTTCTCCCACATGGCATGCCTTGCCTTCTATGTACCGAGGGACACAGGGTGCAGTGAGTGGTCTGTATTCACTGTGGGTGAGGCAGAGAGAGGTTCAACAAGCATTATGGAGAGGTTCTTGGTACCTCCCATTGTACTGCCCATCAGAGTAGGGAAAGCACTCCAGATGTCTTGTTGGGAGACCTGGCCTCTGTTCTCTATGCTGCTACCAAGTAGTCTGGCTGCTTAGGCCAGCTGCTTTGGTTTCTGCACGTGTACATAGAAAGGTTGGATTAAAAGTTCCTTAATAAATGTCTTCTATTTCTAGCTTTTTATTTAGATGCATGAGGTCCCTCACAGGTAGCAGGTGTTTATTAATCAATTGCCAGGCATGGTGGCAACTGTCAACCTTAGGCAAAGGAGTCTGGTGATGGTGGGGCAGAGAAGTATACTGGGTGAGCATTTCTGGTGCAAGTGACTGCACTGCAGAGTCCCAGGAAGCATGGCAGTGTCAGCAGACTTGCTTGCTGACACCTGCTCTGCCACAGTAAAACCAGAGACTGGGATTGAGACAGCTGACTGCCCTGCACCTCAGTGTCCAGGTTAGAGAATAGAGAAACCTGGCCCAACTTACCCTGGGCTATTAGAAAACTGAGCAGTGCTCTATTCTGCTAATTGGTCAGAGGGGGCAGTGACACAGTGGTATCTTCTCCAGGAGTCTGCTTCCCTGGTAGGAGTGATAGGTCCTTGAAGTACACTGTAACTAAGTAGTTAAAGTGGGTCTGGAGTCAGCTGCATTCAGATCATTCATCATCCTAATCATTAGGCAAGTTACAAACCTCCATTAGGCCTCAGTGACTTCCTCTGTCAAATGGGAATGATAGCTATATTGCATAGCTCCTAAGATTGTTGTGAAAGTTAAAAAAATTAAAATATATAAAAATGCTTGTCAGGAGGATTGCAAATTTCAGGCCAGCCTGGGCAAGAAAAAGATCCTGTCTCATAAAAAAAAAATGGCTGAGATTATAGCTCAGGGGGAGCATACTGGTGAGTTTAATTCCCAGTACCAAAAACACACACACACACA
Source organism: Urocitellus parryii (assembly GCF_045843805.1). Classification (NCBI taxonomy): domain Eukaryota; kingdom Metazoa; phylum Chordata; class Mammalia; order Rodentia; family Sciuridae; genus Urocitellus; species Urocitellus parryii. The sequence goes on from NC_135541.1 coordinate 111,212,719, forward strand.
CACACACACACACACACACACACACTAACACATACTGTGCTTCCAGTCATGCCTGACAATTTCAGCAAGTGCTAAATGAGTGTTAGAGTTGTTACTGTGGCTCCTCTCCAGTGTTGGGTGCCTACCAGATGTCCTCTTAGTGTGCACAGAGCTGTGTCTTCTCCCAGGGGAGAGTGAGCGGAGCTGCCCAAGCCTTCAGCTGCACAGAGCGAGCATATCATTCCTTTGACAGATATCAACAAGTGCTCACCATGCACCAAGCTCTTTAGCTAGGCTTTGGGGAGACTATGTTACATGGTGATTTCAACCTGGCAGAGACCTGGGCTCACCAGAGAAGCATGCAGTGGGCATCTTCCCTGAGTGGTAAGCAGGAGCAGACCTGTGCACGGGTGGAAGAGTTTCACAAGGTCAGAAGGACCCCAGGATGGTGCAGGTACCAGGAGCTTCTCACCAGACTTTAAACCTAAATGTGGGGATTTGAGCCAGAGCCAAGAATAGGGGTTATCGAGCTATTTTGTTGGGGATTTTTCTTTTCTTCCAAAGCCATCTGATTCCACTAGTGGTTAGCATCTCTTGATGTCAGCTGTACATGGCCAATTTTTCAGAACACTAACCACACCCTCTCAAACACTGGAACAATGAATTGCCCAATTCAAGTTCTATAATTTCTCTCAATTCCCAAAGGAAGACAATGAATTTTACATGTGTCTGATTTCTTCCCTGAAAGCATCTATGAACTATTCAGCATTCTCTTACTTAGCTGGGAAATCACTTTAAAAATATCATTTCTAATCCATCTTCATGTTTTCAAGCGGGAGTTTGTTATTCCCATTTCCCAGATGGAGTAACTGAGAGCCGAGTCAGGAGACATCTTGCTCAGGGACTCAGAACCACAGAACAATCTGATGGTGAGGCCAAAAATCTGCTCTTATTTCCTGCCTTACAATACATTGCAACCTGGGAATGACCTTTCTGGGCAATATTAGAAACATGAACATATGAAATGGAGAATTTAGATCACAATCCTCTGGACCAAGGCCAGGACACTAAGATGAGTGTGCTGCTGTTGTGAAATGCATTTTAAGAGTTATTTACTGTTTTGAATGTAATTTAAGGTGAAGCAGATCTTCCATGGAGGCTGCAGGCTAATCCCAACCTCATGGACAATGACTTTCAATTCATGTCAGCAAAGATTTAACCCCTGAAATGTACAGGGTACTGCTTGATGGATGTTTTATAAAGGAACCAAGATGAGAAGGAATTTTCCTTAGAAGAACAGCACAAAGATGGATATAGAGATGAAATTTTGGCTCCCAGCCTGTGTATGAACCAGCCCTGCAGATGTGTGTCCCATGCTCCATGCTCCCGCTGACCTATCCAGAAGAAGCTGCCAGGGGATGTTCTCTACTCATTCAAGGGCAGTTCCCCTCATTGAGGAAGGCTGCAGTCCAAAGCAAAGGTCCTGTAAAAGAAGGTATTTTAGGCTTAACATTTGGTATTTGTCACATGTTGTCTTTGTTGTTGTTACATTTTATTTTTATTTTAAGCACCTTTCAAAGATGTAAAAAGTATGCTTAGTTCATAGACCATAGGTTGCCAATCCCTCATGGAATGAAAACAAGATTTGGATTAAGAAACGAATTCAGGATGAGGCTGGGTCATTAGAGCATTCATTGCAGGTCTTGCATCAGAAGCTATATGTCACTGAGTGCTGTGTGTTGGAAAATGATATTGACTACTAAAGTGTTGGGTCTTCTTTTCAACCTGCAAAAAGAACAATCAGCTTAAGTCCCTAATAAAAGTATAGTCTTGTTCTTTGTAAAATTCACTTAAGAAAACCTTCAGATGTACTCATGAGTATGAATAATTTATGTTATTATAAAGTTGACCTATCTTAACATTTAGTAAACAATTCTGATAATTCCACAACTTACACACACACACACACACACACATTACCAATTTTTTTTCACACTTAGGGTTTATATCATGACACATTTTTAAAAAGCAAACATTAAAAGCCACTGAAAATGATACTCCCAGGCCCAACTTCCCTAGAACAAGGGTTAACTATTTATATATTTTTATTTTATCAGTATTTGTCTTTATGCTTCCAAGATAGGACTTCCTTGGTCATCTGGAAGAATGGATTCTCAAGAAATGAGGTATAGACAGAGAATACTAATTCCTTAATTTTTTTCTACACCAAGGCTGATCTTAAGTCCCCATACCTTTTCCTTAAAATGCAGCACAATTTAGCAGATATCAAATAGGTACAAGGCAGCTACACTAGGATTTGCATATCCTTCAAAAATAAGAATGATACCATTGCTGTGTTCAAGGAATTTATAATAGGATGAGAGAAGAACTGATTAGGTTTTAATATAAAAAATGTAGGAAAAATATCTCTTTGATGAGCATATGTGAAAACTATCAGAAGCTTGATAATTTCTTTCTGGCAATAACTGTTTAGGTTGAAAGTAGATGTAAAAAAGGATAAAGGTGTCTTTAGCATTGGATAAATTTTAGTTCCATGGTGGACAGAATGAAATTTTTTATAGTTATGGATGTTGATACATTTGCTGGCCTTCTCAATGTAAAAGATAAAAAAACTCTATAAACAAATTTTTTTCCCCAGGGCAGAGGGAAAAGAGCCAACCCCGAAGAAATACAGGATTTATAAGAATAATACACCAGTCAACTTGGATGTCAAAACAAAATACCATACACTGGGCAGCTTGAACAGCAGAAATTGTTATGTATCAACAGTGCAGTGCAGTTTATGGATTATAGCCAACTTTTCTTGCGGTTCTGGAGGCTGGAATTCCAAGATCAAAGTGCCAGTATGGTCACTTTCTGGTGAGGGTTCCTTTCCTGCTTTATAAGTGGCCACCTCCTTGCTGTGTGCTCACATAGCAGGAAGAAAGAGAAAGAGCTGACTCTGCAGTCTGGAGGGTCTGGCCCTCCTGACCTCATCTAATTCTGATTATTTCTCAAAGTCCCCATCTCCAAATACTTTTACATTGGGGTTATGTTTTTTTTGTGGGGGAGGGGGATATATTTACATCCATAGGAGCAATATAAAATTATTTTTTAACACCAGATCTCAGTTAAGTTTCTCTAGTGTGTATTGCTTTAGGATAGAGTTGATACATGTGAAGTGCTCATAATAGCACCAAGCCTTTGACGACTACCTCCAAGTTGACTATTGTTATTGGAATTACATTTGATAGTGCCAGAAATTCATAAGGCCATTCTTCTTATAAATTACTGATTTATTTAAGCATCATTACCAACTTTTGTTTCAGCATTAACAATCGCCTGAATAATTTGAGCAGGTCGTCTGAGAGGAGAATTAATTATTCCCATTGTATTTACATGAATTTCAAATAACAAGATAATTTAGTTGTGTGGGGGATTGTGTGGAAACTAGGCTTGAGATATTAATGTCCTTTAAAGTAATTCAATTCTTAATCACTTTCAGAATCATTATCTGGCAATTTCGGTCACAACCTTGAGAGAATTGTTGACATCTCATTCCTAATTTGAAATATGATAACCTTGGTTCAATTGAGTGTTCAAGGTCAGCTAGAAATGAAGAGTCACTTCCTAGACTCCACCCAGATCACCTCACATCATAGACAATGTGCTTCTCTTTAATCCACTGATGCCTTTTTAGAGCAAATAAAATTCCTCCTCTCAAGGAGTGTTGGACAGTGTAGTGCATTACCTACTGGAACAAAAATCATTAAATGCATTTGCAGTGATCGAAAAATGGATGAGGGATAACGTGTAGTATTAATGGACACGGTCCCCACATATATCCTCACACACATCATTCATTGTGCCCTAAACAGCTGCCTATAATCCAAGCACTGCAGAAAAAGTGAGCAAAGACATCAAACTCCTTAATTTCAGAAGGCATTTTCCAGTAATAAGACAGAAAACATGTAAAGGAATTTAGGAGTAGGCAACATTTTCTTGCTTCTCCCCTACATCTGCATTTTCCCCCACTTCCAAGTCTAAGATGAAGCCCTCTAGTCTGAGTAGAAAGAAAGGAAGGTTGAAAAGAAATACAAGTGTCAACTGAGAAATAAAATTTGTGCATTATTCTAATCCCCCTCTAGTTGAATCACAGATGAGGGTGTGCCTGCTGGGAGTACATAAAGCATCCCTTTTAAATTTGGAGATCTGCAAATGGAGAGAACCTGTGTCTTGCTTTCTGTATGAAATCCAAAGAGATGCAAGGCTGACTCATTTTTATGTATAAACAGTGGAGTGGAAAGTGTGGTGTGACATAATGGAGCCAGAGGTGTCCTGGGTTTATATATATATATATATATATATATATATATATATATATATATATATATTTGTGCTGGGGATCGATCGAACCAAGGGTCTTGTGTATGTGAAGCAGGCACTCTACCAACTGAGCTATATCCCCATTCCATTTCTGTATTCTTGAAGAGGAGCAAATGGCTGTGTGAAAATATTCAAATTTCTTGAGTAAGACACAAAAATTTTCTGAGAAAGAGTAAGGCCATGGGGCCCTCAGGCCAGCCTAAAGGAACACTGGATGAGAAGCATATAGCCCAGGGACCAGACTGCTGAAGTTATGGGAAGACACAGTTAAATTTCAGAAGATTGCAGGTCTGCAGCAGCCTGTCTTGGCTGCTTAGAGGGCAAGGTACCTCTGAAGCAGCTCATCAGCAGTGCACCAAGGCAATCCAAGTAAGAAGAAAGAAAGGTACTATTATTTTGTGAAATGAATAGTTGTACCTATATTTTGTGAAATGAATAGTTGTTACATTAGCTATTATTTATCAACAGCCAATTTTATGTCAAGAACTTTGTATCATCTAATTTCAACATAACTTTATGATGTGTAAGTTACTGAATCCCCTCCATAAGACCAAGGGAACTAAATTACTTACCCAAGATCACCTGCCAATCATCAAAAAAAAATATGATTTGTATCTGTATCTGTATGACTCTAAAACATATCTTCTTGGGATTAGAGAGAAGGATTTAACTAGTACACCATTTGCATCTTTGATTTTTAAACCATGTGGCTGTTTTTTAACCTATGTAGCAATAAATGTCATCAAAATTAAAATAAAGCTATTTTTTTTGCTAGTGCATTATCATTATACATAATAGTGATGTTCATTTTGACATATCCATAATGCATATAAGATGATTTTCTTCATTGCAATCCCCAAAAGTTTCTCTTTTCCTCCCCTGCTCCCTCACCCACATCCCCTTCCTTTACTCTATTGGTCTTCCTTCTATTTATTTATTTAATTGGTACATTATAGTTATATATAAAATTGGAATAAATTGGGATTATATTTATAGATGCACATAAGCTAATGTTTTTTATGACACAGCGTCTACCTTCATATCCACCTTACACAAAGGCACGCTGACATCCACAAGCCACTTAATCCTTTCCCATCTCCTCTTTGTAGGGGTCTGTAAAGTGCTGACCCCTTAAAACTAGGCTTGAGCTGGGCAATAGAGCTGTGCTTTCCCTTCATGGGGATGATCAGTCAATGCAGGCTGAGATGAGCTCCTGCCCTGGGAAGCAAATAAGAATATGTTTGCCTTTTAAGTTGAAGGCCCCTTAAAACATCCAAAGACCTGCAGTTCTTCCTTTGCTCATTACCTGTGTTTCTCTAGACTTTTGAAAGGGTGGGAACATAGAAAAGGAATCCCCCCACCACCACCCATGTACTGGGGGAAGGAGGTACAGTACAGTAGTGATGTATCCTTTGCTCTTGTCTCTGGGCTCTCTTCTCAACACATGCTAGCCAGCACCACTAGTTTCTTATCAGACTGCCTGTCACCATGTGGGACAAAGGAATTCCTTATATGAACAAGGGACAGAAAACAGGAAATTGTGTCCTGAGCAAATGAAATTTGGGAGGGTTAGGTTTTCATTTCAGACATGATTCTTGGAAGTTGGAGAGAAATGATTATTCTAAAGCTGGTCTTAGGGGAGAGGAAGAAACAGAATGATACCTCAAATTCCTGCGATTCAAAACACTGACCATGTTCAAAATAGCCATGAGACCCTTTCCTCAATATCTATAACTATAAACTGAAAAATTACGAAGAGAAAGAAAGAGGGAAATAAAGAGGAGAGTGGCTGCATTAGAAGGGGTGGATTCATCTGTGAGTGGTTTACATTTGTCTACGGAGTTGTCTGTGTCACCGGTTCAGGGTACATTTATCTCAACTCATTTTCCAGTTAACCTCTGGTTCTTACATGTTGTATTATCCAGAACCATATTTTTTTAATCTTCCTCCACGGCATCTCAACAATAAGATTGTTCATGTTCCAGGAGCATAACAGTTGCAAGGAGGTTTTCAGTTAAAGGGAGAGAATTGAGTATCCACCATAATCCCTGTAGGCCCTGTATGAGTTGACAGCGACACCTGACTTCAAATATTATGATTGTCTTTTCCAGCGCACGATAGGGTTCCTTGTAAAGATTACAAGTCTTTTGAGCTCACATTTCCTTGCACAGCCATCATTTTCCAGGGCACAAACTTTGGTGCCTAGGCATTTGTGTCTGGAGGACCTGCGATCATGAAACTCACCTTGTGTGCTCAAACCTACCCTCCCTGATCTGGATACATTGCATCATCAGTCTGAGTTCTCCCCCTTCCCTATATCTATGCTCTTTACCATCTAATTCTGGAGTTTCCCCACTAAAAGGAAAGAGTATATTTCCCTTTCATTTTGGATTTGGTCACATGGCTTGCCTTGGCCAATAGAAAAAGAAGGAAGTGAGAGTGTGTCCATTCTAAGACTGGGTCCTAAGACAGTTCATGCCTTTTTTTTTTTTTCCTTGTAGAACTGAATTGAGCCTCACCAGCCAAGACCCCTTAGAGAAGTTTAACTCTAGCAGACCCATACATATTTGAAACCAGTGAGCTGCAACTGAGCCCAGCATGGATTAGCCAACTCTTAGGCAACTTGCAGAGTCCTGAACTAAACAGTGCTTATGGATTTTGCAAGTGATATCTTGCTGTTTGTTCCAAAGCATTAGTGTGGTCATTATTAACTGTTCACCCTGTGTTGAGCTCAGACCATCAACTTTGATTTCCCCTTTCCTCGTGATGATTTTATTTTCAGAGACTTTATTAGAGCTCCCCTACCCCTGATGGTGGATCACTGTACCTCTGACCTTTGGGTCACAGGGCTGAGATCTCAGCACCTATCTTCTCAAAAGGCCCCTGGGATTCTTTTTCAAAAATTCCATAGCTCTTTGCCAGATCTTCTATTCCCAAAGAAACAGGCAAGTTTGTGAGGTCTCAAAAATCAGAATGTTCAATTATCCTTATCCAAGAACAGGATAATCTCTTCAGCCAACTCTTCTGTGACTAACAGGGATTTCCAAAGATGTGACTTTACAGCACCTGAAGTGTCTCTTGATATGTGCTTTATTATGTAAGTACCCTACTGTACATATGATTCTAGGGTAATTATTTCATAAACTAATGTTACATTCAAGGAAACTGAAGCACAAGAAAATCTAAATGTCTGTATTAGTCAGCATTCTTTTACTATAACGAACACCTAAGATCATCAACTTATAAAGAAAAAAGGTTTATTTTGCCTCATAGTTTTAGGAATTTTAGTCGATATTAAGTTGACCCTATTATCTTGGGCCTATGAAAGACATCAGGGCAGGAATAATTGTCAGAACGAAACCTTTCATCACACGGCTAGGAAGTGAAAGAATGAAGAGGAATAGATCAGGGTCCCACCACCCCCTACCAGGGCGTGCCCTCAGTGATCTCCAGACCTTCCACTAGGCCCCATCTTGTAAAGTTTCTACCACCTGTTCATAGTGTCAAGCTGGAAACCAAGACTTTAACACGGGACTTTGTGGAAGGCTTATCCAATATCTTCCCTAAATTCAAAAACCTAAGGAAAAACAAATCCAGGATCAGAAGTAAGATTTTTTAGTTGTCCATTCAATTTTCTTGGCACTTAAGTCATGTAGGGGTGTCTAAGGAAGCCCAATAACTAACGAGTTGCCCTCTTTTCCTGTACAAACTGATAAGTAAAACAAAACCCTGGTAGATGCAGAACAAAAACATCCTACTATGGTTTAGATATTAGGTGTCCCCCCCCCAAAAAAAACCTCATGTATGAGAAAGTTTAGAGGTAAAACGAGTCAGTTATGAGAGCCTTGACCTAATCACTCTATTAATCCCCTGATAGGGATCCACTGGGTGGTGACTATAGGTAGGTGGGGTGGGACTGGATGAGGTGGGTTTCTGGGGGATATGCCTTTGGGGTATATATTTTATCTTTGGTGAAAGAATTCTTTCCCTCCCTTTCTCCCTCTGGTGCTATGTTGTGAGCTCTTTTACTTTTTCACATCTTTCCACCATGATGTTCTCCCTCTCCTTGGGCCCAGAGTGATGGAGTTGGTCATCTGTAGAATGAGACTTTGGAAACTGTGAGCCCCAAATAAACTTTTACCCCTTTAAAATTGTTCTTGTCAGCTCTTTTGGTCACAGCAGAAAAAAAAAGCAGACTAAAACATACCCTTTATTTATGATAGAGGCTGTCTATTAGCCAAGTAGAGCTGAGATATTAGACCCTAGTGAGGGGAAAAATCCTCCTCTAGAAGATCAAAATAAAATGTTTTCCTTTGTGAGCAACTCACTCCCAAGAGGAAGAATAATCGAAGCTGAGCGTGTCCAGATGGATCAGCCAGTAAGTAACATACTCCATCCTCTCCCAGGGAATGGTGAGTAAAGGGAAGGAAGAAACCCAGTTTAGTGACACTAAATTATTCCCAGACACTAAATTATTCCCTTTAGCAAAAGGAAAGATTATAAGTTGGGTAAAAATATTCTAAAATACACCATTCTTTATTTAATATCAACCTAAGTCAGGCTCCATTAGAAAAACCGACCTCTCATTCATTCCACTTCCTTAAAAACAAGATAGATATTTCTTCTGTCTGTTAGTGAAAACAATAGCCATTTTTCAACCGTCATATTCTGAAATGCAGTGAGGTGGAGTGGGATGGAGTACATACTGAATCGTACTGAAATCACACCACATGTTCAGCCTTCTTCTCAGTCAACCTGACTGATCCAGGCACAAGAAAAAAACCTCTCTTTCATCCACTTGTTAACTAATAAGACACTATCTCATTTCTAATGAATACTTTATTAATTCCAATGAAGTTGCCATTCCCCCACCTTCAAATGTAGCGGTGTACTTTACACTCATATGCATCTTTTTCTAAAAAAAAATTCATCTGTTAGAAAAATTTGAATTTTAAATAGGTTGTAATTTTAGCCTATGCCCAATCCCATTGCCAAGTCCAGCTGCTTATTAGCTTCTTGCAGTCAATGCACACTACGCAATGAATGTTTAAAGAATAATAAATGATAGATGGATTCCCCAAACTGATTGCCAAAGCCTTTTATAAAGTAGGTGGGAAGCAGGAATGGTTCTCATCATATCCTGTCTCCACCATCTTGATTCATCTACAGTGACAAAGAGGTAGTGTTGGGTTGTGGAAATGTGTGTGTGTGTGTGTGTGTGTGTGTGTGTGTGTGTGTGTGTGGTGTGTGTTTCAAATTGCATTTTTTGGCTACATCTCCAATGAGATGATTAAAGAACTTTAGTTCTTTGCAACCAGCTCAGCCAAAAGTTTGACTATGCTTCACTTTCTCAATATGGTTCTCATTTGCTTTCAACCTCATTCATTTCTTATTATTTGTCTTTCAGAGAAAAATCCAGCAAGAAAAATCAACCTTGAGCTTCGTTAATTAAGGCCTGCATTCTTGTTGGTATATTTCAGTAAGACAATCGGTAACTTTTGCCCCACTCTCTGGAGAACTTTATAATGTGGTTCTATTCATTCATCAGGGCTCCTTATGGCTTTGGGGCCCATCCTGGTTTGGTGGTCCCTAAATCTGTTTTCCTATGGAATTGTGGACATCATATCAGTTTGTAAAATTTCTATTTCTCTCGACAGAGTTCCAGCAAGCAACCACTAGGATAATCTCATAGATCTTCACTGGGAAGAAGAGAAGAAGTAAGAATTTTTATGTGACTTTGTGATTTTTTTTTAAATAAAAAGACAAAAGGTGAGCACCAGACCTCCCCCTCCCCCTCCCCCCCCCATCCCAAATACCAAGCATTCTAATTCCAATTCCCTGTTTACTTGGTATGTGACATCATGACCCATCTTAAGCTTAGTCTCATTTTTCATGGCAAGCCAAAATAGAGAGGGAACTTTAGGGTTCTTTTTTTCCCAAATGTGGGCTGAGACAGAGTCAGGAAGAGAAGCCATATGTCTACCTCCTGGGCTCTTTCCTCTTCACAGTCAGGTCTTTTAAAGAAGACTGGCATGGGTCAGTCATTTTACCCCAGCTCTTTGTGTCATTTTCACCCAAATAAGGCATCCAGGCTGAGATTCTTAAGGTAAGAGTGGATCTTAAGGAAAGTTCTCCATAAAATTTGCTCAATTCTTCTGCTCAAGGCAATAGTGTGGACATTGTAAGGATCTGAAGATGAACTCACTGTTCACATAAAAGAAGTCCATACACAGGACGGGGAAAGACAGATACGGAGGATAAAAAGGAGGAGTAGAGAGGAATGAAGGGGAAGGACAATTAAACATGCCCCTTCATGAGGCTGATGCCACTGTGTCTTGATTTGGTTGAACTCTGAACATCATCCCAATTCTAAACTTCCTCTTTTCTAGCAATGTAGCCAGGATAAATGTGGTCCCAGTAAGTAACCCAAACGAACAAACAAACAAACAACAACAACAACAACAAGAAAAACCTTGCTCCTGAGGGCATGTGTGGGACAGTCAGTGGTCAGTCCCTCCCATTTTGGCCGGGTGTAAGCATAGGCCTAAAACATGGAATTCCCATCAGCTGACACAAAGAAATTTGTCAGGTTGAGTCCCGGGGCACTCCAATGTTTAGAAGTCAGGAAAATAAGATGGAACAGCAAAGGAGGCAGAGAAAGAGCAGCCATGAGGGAAAAAGAGAACCAAGAGAGAATTTTGAACAAAAGGCCAACAGAAGAAAGCATTTCTGACCTCCTGTCAAATGCCACCGACTGACAGCTCAGGATGGGAATGGAGAATTACTTCCTTGCTTTGGAGCTGACTTTGAACTGTAAGACTAGAAACACAAACCTGATTGAATAGACAGACGTGGAGACAATGATTATAGACATCTTTTTTTTTCTAAAAATATCTTGAAGAAAAAATATTTTGAAAACAAAATTAAGGAAGGCATTCGAGGTTTGAAAGCCGAAGTTTTCATTGATGTGAGCCTTTTGATGCTACAAAAGGATCACCTCCCTCTGGTTCTATTGGTTTTCAGTTTTCTAGCATAATAGCTAAGACTGATGGAGCACTGACTCAGTGCTCATCATCCTTGCAATCCTATGGACACATTTGCATCTATTTAATCTTTATAATAATCTTTATAATAGACTTAAGACCATTTAGAATCATTCCAAAGTTGAGGAAACTGAAGAGCAGAGAGTTCAGTCATTTGGCCCAGACAGTACAGTCATTAAAAAGGGGAGGCAGAGTTCAAATAGTCAGACCGCCTTCCTGGTCCAGGCTGTCCACCACGTGGAGAGGCCTGTCCCTGAGTGTCAGCCCTGTCCATGGGTGGCAGAATCAGCTTTTGAAACTCTGAGGCTCTTTTCTTCAGTCACTGCCACAGTGGAAGGAAGAGGAATCAAGAAGCTCATCAAAGCCCAGGTTTTCTCTGTTCTCAACACCGTGAATCCTCGTGCAGCAGGCTTCTGTTGTCTGACCCTTCCTATTAAACTTCCCCACACAGTCCCTGACCCCTGAGATTTGTTTGAAATCTGGAGTGATGGTGGTGGGAAAGGTAGGAGGAGCAAGGGGTACTGAGACCTGCCGGGCTGTTAGGGGAGGGAACTAACAGTCCCCCTAGTCCCTCATGTTCCTGAATAACAAACATTGGAACCAGGACCAGGATCTGAAGTCACTATTGTTCCCACTCTTCCTACTTTACTCTTTATGAAATAAAAAAAACTGCTCAGGAATGAATATTCTGCCACATCCTTCTTCCTATCATATATCCCAATATGTTAGTATATCAATCAGGATGACTTCAACCAAAGTAACAGAAAACCTAACTCAAATGAATTTGAAGATGTTTCATCTGAAATAACAAGATTTTCCCAAAAGTACAGTGTCTCCAGGACTGGTTAATGCAGCCACTCAGTGAAATCACCAAGAGTCCAGGGTATCTCCATCTTTTTCCTCTGCCATCCTCAACACTGTTCCTCACAGTCACAAGCGCACTGTTATGCCAGGCACAACAGTCTCCCGTAGCAGCTCTTGGTGACAATGAGGCAATCTTCCTCAGAAGCCCCCCTAGCAAACATTGCTTCATGTTTCATGGCTGGAACAGAGTAACACTCCCACTCCTAAACCAAGCACTGGAATAGAAATGGACTTTCCATGGTTAGAACGATCAGCTTTCACCTTGAATAATGGGATCAACCGTGGTAAGCACACGATTATAAGGAAGAGCGTGGACACCTGAAAAAACTCAAGGCTGAAGCAGGGTAGGAATTGGTGGGAGGAAGAATTTGGTCTGTGTGGTCTTATGGTGTTTGATAAAATAACACCTGATATCAATTTATTGAATTTTACCTCACTTGAACTTGAATTATTTCATCAGTTGTGGGATCTGAGCTATGAGGACATTGAACCTGGGTCAGAAGAACTTTGATGAGAACAGAGATAAGAACATGTAGGAAAGGTTGGGAACATGAGACCTTGCCCTACTGGAGAGTCACTGCAATCTACCTAAGGAAGGAGAGAAAGCCATCTGAAATATTTCTGTATACCAAGTACTGCATTAAGGTATCCACATACCTTATCCTATTAATTCTCTTAAAACTCTTCTTATATCAAAAGTATTGTTCTCCTATTATAGATGAAGAAATCAAGGTTCACAGCAGTTGGGTACCTTGCCAAGGCTTCCATGGTGAGTAAGAGTGCAGCAGAGAGAATTATGCTGGTTGCAGACTGCCGCCACAGTCCTCCCACAAACTCCAAGCCACAAAGGAATTACAGGAACAGAAACCTCAGCCAAACCAATACTTTGTTATTATCTGAGGTTTTGGGTGTCACTTCTGCACAAAGTCTCCTGAAGAGGTGGACCATTCGTGAGTAGGGAGATTTTAAAGGAATAAGGATATTAGAGAGTGTTAAGAATGTGGAAAAACAAGGTAAATCCACAAAATCCAACTGGCTAAAACTAAATGAGTCAAAAAATCAGTTTTGTAAAATCATTAATTTGCTAAGTGATCCATTGGCCAAACTTGCAATTACTAAATTGTTCCTTCTCTTAGTTACTCATAGAGCTTACAGAAATTATGTTGCTTATAATAGTTTCAACAGACTTTGTAGAGTTTTCCCAATTTGATTTTCCAGAGGCTTTACCACAGAGGAAGTACTTTTCATATAAGTATTCTTTATATATATATAAAAAAACTTTGTGAGTGTATATCTTTGATGAAAGAGTGGTCTCCTGCTTTCAGGAATGTTTGAATGCACAACTTCAGGATGGATGTCTATGAAGAAATGAGAATTTGCCATATAATCAACCAGAAATCCCAAATCCACCAGGACATATATTCAGAGACCAATATGGAAACCCTCAACTGACAAGTTGGGGCTGGATACTGAAAAATCCTAAATGCTGAGTTAATGAGTTTTAAAATCCCAGGAGGTGCTGAGGAACCACTGAGCACTGGAGGGACAAGTGTGTGGGTGACACTTGCAGCAGTGGATGGCATCTGTCAGATGAATATACCATCTTAAGATATACCATGTTGCTTCAACTTGAGCAACAAGGCTGCCAGCACTCTCCTCTGTAAAGTAAAAGCCAGTTATAATGATGGAAGTTCCATTCTTATAGGTTGAGGCCATGCTTACATCTTTATTTTATTAATGTATAGGATTCCCCACTGGTTTTATGCTATTATTTAGATTACCATCATCATTATTATTTGCTAAGTAGTCATCCTACAGAATGGTATATGAAAAGTGCTGGGCCTATTACTCAGGGTTGATGGCTCAAAACTACCCTCTTCCACTAACATTTAAAATTTAATGTTGAGGGAACCAGTTAGCATATAAAATTAAGATATTCAAGGGGTTATATAAATGTATATAAAATTTTAGTTTTATTTTATTCTTTCTCCATCATTTGTCTACTATACTTTCAATGAGAGTATGACAGGTGTGTGACGAAACCACTGAATTTGAATACTAAACACAAAGTGGTGAGATCTTGGGGTAAAACTGAAGTCTGCATGATCATGAGCAATCTTCTTCTCCTTTCTGAGCCCTAGTTTCCTAGCCATAAAACCCATAGCACCTGCTCCAAAACATTGCTCTGGAGATCAAATGGCCTACTCCTATTCTGACCTGCTGTGACTCCTACTCTGATTGATTCTCTCCCAGAATACATTGCTTGCTTTTTGGGATCTATATGCCCAATTACTTTTTTATCCCCTTAAAAATTTATTCAAATAAACACACACAAAAAAGGAATTCCAGTGAGAAGCATTAAGTTAGCAGATTTTCAAGATTCCTCTGGAATATCAACCTTCTGCACATCCTCCTCCTTACTCCCGGCCACAGGAATAGGTGCCTGCCTGCTGCAACTTCCATATGGCCCACCGCTGTTTTTCCAAGCAATTATGGTCCTCAGCTGCCCCATTTTACCCACCCTTGACACCAGGCTGAGGGCTTTCTTTCTGTTTCTTTCCAGGGATGACCGCCACCAGCTCTTTTTTGCTATGTTCTTGCCCCCAACTTTTCCCTTCCCCTCTACCCTGAAAGCCAGGAACATAATGGAGGGAGATGTCCTTGATAATCTTAATCATCTTTATTTTCTGAACCTCCTTTTCCCCTTCTCTAACATTTATATCTTGATTTCTGTTCCTTTAATTTCTGCGTCTTAGAAAACCTCTGTCCCAATTGCCTGGTTCATCTTATTCTTTTATGACAAATTCTTCTCCTCTTACTGCCCACCAGTCCACTCCCAATAATGATGGCTGACAGTTTCAGATCTAACTTCAAGTTACCTCTTTTAAATTCTATTGCCCATTTTTATATATACATGCAAATTACATATATATTATACATTTGGAAGTTATGCTATATATGTACCTACAGCTGTCCCTAGGTGTCTACAGGAATTTGGTTCCAGGATACACTGCAGATACCAACCTCAAAGTATGCTCAAGCACTGTATATAAAAATAGCAGAGTCTTTGCATACAGCCTCCACATATTCTCCAATATTCTTTAGACCATCTCTAGATTATTTATAATAACTCAAATATCCTAAATGCTGAGCAAATAGGTTTTATACTGTCTTGGTTAGGCAATAATGATATAAATAAAGTCTGTACCTGTTCATTACAGAAGATTTTTTAAAAAATATATTTTTGGTCCATGGTTAGTTGAATATGTGGATGTGGAGCCCACAGATCCAGAGGCTGGTTGTACATACATGTCTAGCACAAGGCTTGGCAATTTGTGGGCCCTTAATTAACGCACTTGTCTCCTATTTTATTACAGTATATTCAGTATAGTAGCCACTAGCCACATTTGGCTATATAAATTTAAATTAAATAATGTTAAATACAATTTAAAGCTCAGTTCCTCAGTCACACCAGCCCTGTTTCTAGTGTCGGTAGACACAGGCAGCTAGAGCATATTCTAATCCACAGGGACATCGCTAAGGGTTTTGGGGGCAGCACAGCACTGTATCATTTGTTGGTGTCTTTCTGCATCTTTCTGTATTATTACCAGATCCTTAGAAATCTAGAAGCTATGTATTTATACTGCTCATTCTTTTTCTATTCTGTTAGGTAAAAATCAACATGAAGCTGGGGCTCAGCAGAGACAGAACTTTTTCCTGGGCTGGAAGTGGAGCAGAACTAGAGAATGCTGTCTTCTAGGCATTGGAAGGAATCCCATGTTCCCTGTTCCCTGTCCCTGAGCTTCTGTACAGTGCTCTTGCGGCTCTGTGTGAATGGCAGCGATGACATGTTTAATGAAAGGTAAATATTTATGGTCAGTCTCCAGCAGATGTGCTCTGTGGGTGGGTGGGTGAGTCAGCACGGGGGCTGGGAGGCCCAAGGCTATGCTTTGAATCTCACCTGAGAGGCGGCTTCTGCCCAAAGTTAACCTTGTAGCTCTGAAACCAGAGCAAGTGGGGATGGGGTGATCAGGACGCTATCAGCAGCTCTCCAACTCCAGAAGGACTGCAGTGTGCTTGAAGCTGGGACAGTTTTCATGTGCTGTCTGCCTCTCAAACTCCGAGAGGCACAGAGCATCCATCCAGGAGGTGTTCTGGGATGAGGCTGGCATCTAGTGTAGAGACAGAGAAATGGCTGACATGCAAATGGAGAGTCCCAGCCAGACCTGGCTCAGCCCTGCAGGGTGCACCTTGGACAGCTTCTTTGACAAGAATGGTTGGCAGCAGAAGGAAAGTCTGCAGGAAGAGAAACCTACAGATTTCCATGTCACCCCATTCACCCATACAACACCCATAACATTAACTTTCAGCACTACCAGGTCCAACACCCTCTTTTTATAATATATAATTAGTAACTGTACTCAACTAATGTCCTAAAATTAAATCCACAGACATTTACAATGCACCAATGCATATTAATGTAAAAATCAGATTGTATCTAACTCTAATATATAGGAGAAAAAGAGTATTATGTGGCAAAAATGTATTTTACTCTTTGTTTATTCACAAACGGAGTAGAACACATAATTGGGTCACATACTCGCATGAACACAAAGTGTTTAGGTTTGAATTTAAGAGAAGCAACAATTTTGGTAAAAAGTAAGAGTACACAAGACATGCAAGAAAACAAGAGAGCAGGAATACGGACCAGCCTGGTTGTTGGTATGTAATGAGAAATACAAAGAAAGAAAAGGAGATGTGTTTTACATTTGGGTAAATAGAGAATGGAAAAAGGAAAAGAGATACAAGAAAAGAGCTACCAGTGAAGATGAAGAATTCAGCAGAAGTAGGAAATTAAGAAGTATATAAGGAGCCAGACCTGTTGATGCATGCCTGTAATCCCAGTGACTCAGGAGGCTGAGGCAGGATGATCTCCAACTTGAGGCCAGTCTCTGTAATTTAGCGAGGTCCTGAGCAACTTAAGGAGACCCTGTCTCAAAATAAAATAAATAAATAAATAAAAAGGGCTGGGGATGCAGCTCAGTGTTAAAGCTCCCCTGGGTTCAATCCCTGGTACCAAAAAACAAACAAACAAACAAAAACAAAAACAATTCCACTGAAATATGGAGAGGAATTGATAGGAATTTCCCACCTTATGTGAGATGGGAGCTAGAACCGGCTTATGTGCTTTTCAGTGTTGAAGAGGGCATGGCCCCATATGATTAGAGGGCCAGGGACACTGAGGAGTCTGACACATGAATCACAGCCCAAGGGATGCTACTGTCATTATGTGAGTTGCATGAGCCAGATAAAGGAAGTACCTGGCTCACAGCAGGTGCTGAGCGAAGGTTGGTTGTCCGCTCTGCCATTTGGCGGTTGGTGTCCTGTATACCTTAGACACGTAGCCAACTTCATATTGAGGCTTTGGTTTATCAAGGACAGTGTTGGAGCTTTATATACATTAACAAGTTTAATTTGTATAACAGCTCCATAAGGCGTGTATCTTTATATTCACAGGGATGAAAACTCACATTTGGAAAGTTGAGCACAGGTTTGGTCAAGCTCTTGACAGGATGTGGCAGAGCCAGGATTTGAATGCAGCTTTATCACATTTGAATCTCAAGCTCACCCTAGTAAGCAGGTGATAGAAAACCACTTTGATTTTGAGTCACCTGGGCAGTAATGTGACTTGCTCAATGCTGTATTGCTGGTGTGCCATGTCTCTCTTCTTCTTTTTTAATTTTTTGGTGGTCACAACATCTTTATTTTATTTGCATGTGGTGCTGAGGATCGAACCCAGCACCCCATGCATGCCAGGTGAACGCGTTACCGCTTGAGACACATCCCCAGCCCCTCTTCTTAATATTTTGGTTACAGCAATGTAAATCCGACTAACATTCATGCAATGTGTAATGATTAAATCCATCACCTTGAACATCCATGCAATGTCTCTCTACTGATTGCAAAGTCCCTATCTTCTCAGCATTTGCATCATATCCTGTGATATTTACATCATATTTTGTTCTAGGGAATCTCGGAAATCTGTTCCAATCTTAAGCAAATTACATTAAACTCTACTGGCAGGATATGAGCATGGTAATTTATCAACTGTTTTATAATAGAGACCAGAAATCTAAATGTCACTTAGGGCATTTAGTTAAGATCTGTGCTCAGTATGGGAACAATTAGCCAACAGACTGCAAATAAATTCTCTGATTACTCTCAGGGATGGGATAGAAGCCTTACAAAGCTTCTCTTGGATACAATGGTGATCTGGCGTGAACATCTGTCGTCAGACGGATGTTGGGTTTGATCCTGCCTGGTAGGCTGGATGTACTGCCATCTGCCTGTGTTGCATCTTGAACAAACTTCCTAAACTTGCGTGCAGACCCTAAGGTCTCAAGAGTGGAAAACTTTATCCCATCAAGAGTATCCAAGTGTGAAGCATCTCGTGAGGGCAGAATATACTGTGAAATCAGTTTTTCAGAACCAATTTTACGACTGGGTGAGCTGTTCTCTCTAACACTGACTACTTGCTGATAGAAAGAAGCCTAAGAGAGGTTGAAGTAACTCCATCTTTTGTACTCTGGGAGCAGGAATGTAAACTACTTTGGAGAATTTTTTTTATTACAAAGTTAAAAATACACCTACCTTCTTGCTCAGTAGTTTCACTGCTGGGCATTTATCTAAGAGAAATAAAAACATGTTTAAAAAAGAATTATGTAAGGAATGTTTGTAGTGGCCTTATTCCCAAGAACTCCCAAACTGAAAACCATCTAAATGCCCAAGAACAGGTAACTAGATAAACAAATTTGTATTATGTTTATGTAGCAGGGCAGTATTTAACAATAAAAAATAAACGACTCATACAAACAACATAAGGTGCATCTCGAAAGTATTTTTTGGACTGACAGGAGAAATACATAATCAAATAAAGAAATGTTTAATTGATTCCAGTAATTTAAATTCTAGTGTAGGCATAAGTAATCTACAGTGCTAGAAATCTCAGTAGTGATTCCTTGTGCGAATGGGAAAAGAGGAACCTGGAATCCCGAGGTAATGAAAATATCAAAACTGTGCCCTTAGAATGGGTTCATTTTATAGTGTATAGATTATATTCCAATTGAAAAATGAAACCTCTTTTGTTGTTTCTGCTACTAGGGGAGCATGTCTGGGTTCTCTTTCTATTCTGCCTTCTTTTCTTCTTTCTGATTTCATGCCTCAGACCTTCAACTATCAAGAATCACACAATCAACTTTTACTGGGAGTGCATCCTTGGAGTGGGGGCCTGGGGAATTGGGTGAATTATATTTTGATGTATAAAATTATACATCAAATTTTATGTGTAAAATTCCAGAAATGCATTCAGCAAACTGTGCATTAAATAAATTTGAGGCACAACCAGTGATTGCTGCCTCTCCTTTTGCCCCCTGTCCCACCGCCAGAGTGTAAGAAGAGCACCCAGAAGCATGCTCAGGAACCCAAATATAATGAACCCTGGGCATACACAGGAGATTCTACAGGAGGAGGATTTCTAAATTTAGTGTATTAAGGGGCAGAAGAGCAGTTTCAGGCACCTGCTTTTCAAAAGCACCAAGGCTTCATGTCCCCAAGTGTCATAGCAGTCTTGATGAATGCACTTTGACCCAGGGCAGCTCACTCAGAATCCAGAAATTTGGGAACCACACTGGGAGTCAGTGGTGTAAGGTCTGGGGGTCTCATTAGACTCTTAGGATCTAACAAAGCACCCCCCCCAATAAAGCTCATTATACCAATGTAATCCTGTATGTATACATGAACTTCACCCTTGGATCTGCTAAAGTCCTCACAGGTTCAGAAATAAAAACATCATTCGACAACTGAAGAACCAAACACATCCTGACCTTTGCATTACATTGACCATACTCTTCAGTGGGACCACAGTAGAAAGGAGAGAGAGGAGGGAGAAAAGGGGTAAAGATGGAAATGAATGATGCTGACTGCATTCTACCCCTGCTTCTGACTGAACATTCAGTTTATTTATTGGTTTGTTTGTTTGTAACAGGGATTGAATTCAGGGGTTCTTTACCACTGAAAGATATCCCCAGACCCTTTTTTTTTAATAGTTTATTTAAAGATAGGGTCTTGCTGAACTGCTTAGGTCCTCGCTAAATTACTGAGGCTGGCTTTGACTTTGTGACCCTCCTGCCTCAGGCTCCCAAGTCACTGGGATTACAGGCCTATGCCACTGCACCTGGCAAGTATTCAGTTTTATAATATCTTTGCTTTAATCCCATAGCAAGTAATGGTACCAGGTACTAGGTACAAGGTTCTGGGCTGCGAAATGGGACTCAAGAATAAATATAACATGGTTCTTGGCCTCAAGGAATTCCAAGTTCTGCTGATTCCAAGGAATTCCAAGTACACTGTGATAGATCAACTGAAATTCAGTGACAAGTTTCTTACAAGCACATGCATACACACATAGCCAGCCCTGCCCGCAGTGCTGAGGAAGGACAGACAAATTAACTGAGTCCTGAGAATGGGTAGGAGCAATAACAATATTCCAGGAAGAAGGAAGAGGGAAGTAGAAGGCACAGAGGCATGAAAACAATGAATTTTGGAGCAAATTGAGACAGGAGTCAGCCAGTAGGCTGCTAGACCTTTCCTAAAGACACAGGCAGCTTCAAAGAGGTCCTCACCAGCACAGCCACAGCTTTGGGCTTTCAGTTCAGCAATTCACATAGAAGCAAGACCTATGAGCTTAATTTTGGACCCAAGAACTAGTATTGGAAGCAGAAAATCTGGTTCGATTTATGTTAAAAGAATAGTTGAAATACCTACTTGTGAAGTCTTCACTAGTTTCTCCAACGGGACGGAGTCTCTTTCTGCTCTGGTGTCCTACAGACAACTCTTTGTGGTATTAACTAAATGTATTAACAATTAAGTGTAAGCTCTGAGGCCAAATTACCTGGCTTTGAATCCCAGTTTTGCCATTTATTAACTATGGGAACTTTCTCTCTGTGCACCTCAGTTTTCTTATATGTAAAATGGAGATAAGGATGGTCCCTACTTCATGATTTAACTTGTGCTAAGCCCTTACAGCATGACCTGGCCAATGACAGCCAATGTCTTATACATTTTATTAATTATTATTATTGGGGATAATACTGAACACAGTGTGTTTACTCCTAGGTAAACGTGAAGCCCATAAGCACAACCAGAAGATAAATGAGTGAAGAAAGGCTTATTACTTGCAGCAAGTAAGGAGAGCATTGAGAATAATTCCCAAAGCAGTGTCTCCTGGAGTGAAAAAGGCAAGGTTCCCCCAAAGAAAGCTTGTATTTGGGAAACTCTTGTGCATATGCATATAGGAAAGCCTCATCACATGTAGAGGTGAACATATTACTGAGCATGCTCAGTTTGAAGTCATACTTCTTTATACACTGCATGTGCAAAAAATGGTGAACAGGAATGCCTTTGGGTGGAAAATTTAGTATTATAAAGAGCAGTGTTTATTCAAGGTTACCTAAAAGGGGAGAGTCAGAATGACTTGGTGATTTGTGCTCATTTCTTACAAGTTTCTCTGGAAGGCTCTATCTGAAACAACAAAAATTTTGAAGGCATGTTAATAGTCATTAAAGGGAAAGCAGTTCACCCCCCTCCACAAACATAGGTGATTGCCCCTAAAAGTACTTAACTAGTAGCTAACAAATTACCCCCTTAATACATTTCACTCCTCAATCTCAAAGGGTTTAGGGACAGGGGTCATTCTTTGGAGACTACTTCCTGCTAAATGGAGGTGCTACTGTATATATCCTCTTTAAAGGAGTGAAACCCTCTTTAAAACCATATTTTGGAATAGAGGACACAGTAACCAATCCACAAAACTACAACTATCTTATTTTTGATAAAGGGGCTAAAAGCATGCAATGGAGGAAGGATAGCATCTTCAACAAATGGTGCTGGGAAAACTGGAAATCCATTTGCACCAAAATGAATCTGAATCCCTATCTCTCGCCGTGCACAAAAGTTAACTCAAAATGGATCAAGGAGCTTGATATTAAATCAGAGACATGGCATCTGATAGAAGAAAAAGTTGGTTATGATCTACACGCTGTGGGATCGGGCTCCAAATTCCTCAATAGGACACCCATAGCGCTAGAGTTAACAAATAGAATCAACAAATGGGACTTACTCAAACTAAAAAGTTTTTTCTCAGCAAAAGAAACAATAAGAGAGATAAACAGGGAGCCTACATCCTGGGAACAAATCTTTACTCCACACACTTCAGATAGAGCCCTAATAACCAGAATATACAAAGAACTCAAAAAATTAGACAATAAGATAACAAATAACCCAATCAATAAATGGGCCAAGGACCTGAACAGACACTTCTCAGAGGAGGACATACAATCAATCAACACGTACATGAAAAAATGCTCACCATCGCTAGCAGTCAGAGAAATGCAAATCAAAACTACCCTAAGATACCATCTCACTCCAGTAAGACTGGCAGCCATTAGGAAGTCAAACAACAATAAGTGCTGGAGAGGATGTGGGGAAAAGGGCACTCTTGTTCATTGCTGGTGGGACTGCAAATTGGTGCAGCCAATTTGGAAAGCAGTATGGAGATTTCTCGGAAAGCTGGGAATGGAACCACCATTCGACCCAGCTATTCCCCTTCTCGGTCTATTCCCTAAAGCCCTAACAAGAGCATGCTACAGGGACACTGCTACATCGATGTTCATAGCAGCTCAATTCACAATAGCAAGACTGTGGAACCAGCCTAGATGCCCTTCAATAGATGAATGGATAAAAAAAATGTGGCATTTATATACTATGGAGTATTATTCTGCATTAAAAAATGACAAAATCATAGAATTTGGAGGGAAATGGATGGCATTAGAGCAGATTATGCTAAGTGAAGCTAGTCAATCTTTAAAAAACAAATACCAAATGACTCCTTTGATATAAGGGGTGTAAACAAGGACAGGGTAGGGACGAAGAGCTTGAGAAGAAGATTTACATTAAACAGGGATGAGAGGTGGGAGGGAAAGGGAGTGAGAAGGGAAATTGCATGGAAATGGAAGGCGATCCTCAGGGTTATACAAAATGTCATACAAGAGGAAAGGAGGGGTAAGACAAGATAATACAAATGGAAGAAATGATTTACAGTAGAAGGGGTAGAGAGAGAAAAGGGGAGGGGAGGGGAGGGGAGGGGGGATAGTAGAGAATAGGACAGACATCAGAATACATCAGACACTAGAAAGGCAATATGTCAATCAATGGAAGGGAAACTGATGTGATACAGCAATTTGTATACGGGGTAAAAGGGGGAGTTCATAATCCACGTGAATCAAACCGTGTAATATGATGTATTAAGAACTATGTAATGTTATGAACGACCAATAAAAAAAAATAAAACCATATTTTGAGCTCCCTTTGCAATTATTTTACTATAACATTTTGAAACACGTTTGATTATGACATAATTCACAGGTAAAATGAAAATCCCTAGGAAATACAGACTTAATGATCCAGGGAGTCTAGGAAAACAATTATAAGAACAAATCATTTATTCCAGGTATTTTGGGGGATATCTGTTAAGACCAAGATGCCTATTTTTATTTTTTTTAACCCTTTTGAGGTGCATTTCAGTTTCAGCAGAAGTACTTAAGGTAAGCACAACAGGAAGTGATCACAATAGCACTGTCCACTTCTTGCTTGACTAGACTATAATCTAAAGCAATTCAGTTATCAAACACTACTTTAGCTAAGGATTCTATTTCTTCCTGCTGAACAGAAGTGGCACAGTCTCAAGTACTATACTCCCAGGGTGAAAGACAGTTTTCTAATCATATGTTCAAGGGCTCTCACTCCTTACCAGGGCAAGAAGGTTCTACCAAATGTATCCTGAAAATCATCTTTCTGTTAGCTAGATCAATAGTTATGAGGCTGTTTTCTAGCTCTTGAGAATAATTTTCATGAGCTGATCTAACGTTTAGTTTCTTGGGGCCAATGTATAGAACAAAGCATGGCCAGATATCCAAACAGATAAGTTCACCCAATTCTCCAGTGTGTCTCAAAGCCGTCCACAAACAAGCAGGTATTCTGATGGAGTACATAGGACTCCTGATAGAGTGTTTAAATTTAGCACTGAGTTGAGCAAATTTTCCTAGACTGGATCAATTCAGGTCACTATAACTGGTCAGGTCTGAACTTCGGGTCATTGTTCTAACAAGTTCAAAATTATTGACCAGGTCTTTAAAGATTTATCAGAGGAGTGTGTACTCTGAGTAAATAACAGCAATTAACATTCTCAAAGTTCTTGAGGTAACTCAAGCTCCTCCACAGGGGAGTTAATAACAAACAAGGTTGAGTGTGTCCAGTCCTGGGTGATCCTGGTAGCCATTGGTTGCTACAGAGGGCTTTTTATCATATCTCACAATGAAGTTAGGAACCATGGAAATGGTAATTACTGACATGACCAGGGGGTCCATATGGTCATGAACTGAGAAGGACTTTCAGTGACATATCCAACTCTTTGTTAAATTTCCTCTCTTAGCCAGGATTTGGGAGATTCTTATTATAGATTTACCTTCCCATGGAAATGCAAGAAAACAACAATATAAACAGAAACCATACCATAGTCTTGCCCTACTTGTGATTGCATGCAAGTGTCGTTAGTTATGACATATCTACATTGAATATGGGCCCACCCTTCTATTTTATTTAATTTAATTTTATTTTATTAGCTACACATGACATGACAATGATCTTGGCAATTCATACATTTAAATCATTGGGGTATAATTTCTCATTTTTCTAATCGTACTGATTGCAGAATCACACTGGTCATAGCGTCACCTATATACATACAGCAATCATAAGGTCTGTTCTATTCTGTTGCCCTTCCTATCCCCCCTACTCCTCCCCTCCCCTCCCATCATTTCTCTCTATCCAATCTAATGTGACACACTTCTACCCTTCTATTAAGACACAGAGCATACACAGATGGAAGACCAACAACTGTGCAGGTGAACAGACCAAGATAATAGGACAAATGGAGTCATTCATTGCTTAACTCTACTTATCTATTTAAGTTTTTCAGCTTCAGTATGAGTTCAGGTCTCAGTTCACAGGAGTCGGCATTTCTGGGCTCACCTAAGTCTTCCTGTTCCTGGTCCCTGTTTACTCTGGTGTGATGAAAACCGGGAGATATGCCTTGAAATTTAAGGGAAGAGTAAGTACTAAGATTAAATAAGACCCTGTCCAAAGCTGGACCTACCAGGAACTCTGATCTATAGGTTTTTAAATATACCAGTTCCCTTATTCATAGAGGTAGAATCTTGTCCCTGTAAGAGAAGGAAGATTTAAGTTGGCCTACCTATTAAGACAGATATTGCCTGCCTTAGATTGACTATGTGTTTTATCACCAATTCCACTTCCAAATCAGGGTATATTCCAGAGGTAGGTCCCCCCAGAAAGGACCGAGAGCAGCTGCAATTGAGCTTCCCATTGGGAGTAAAAGTTTTGACCACATATCCTGAGCTTCTTGGTGCAATTTGACCAAAGTGTTCTTATGCATACAACTGACCCTTTGAGGTCTGACTAGGATCTTCAGGCTGCATGTCATCTCCATTGTACTCCAAGACCCTGGAAAACCCCACCCAATATCTCTGGAATAAAAGCAGGTGAGTCTAAGCCTCAGGATAATTCCCCTTATTGTCCTTTTGTAACATCTTTAGACCTCCATCCACCAAGTAAAGGTATCCAAAGCACCAAGAGATATTAAAATCCTCCTGGGACCCTGGGACTGTAAAATCCACTCTCCAGTCCTGTCTGTCTAGCATGTGCAGACTTGTACTTCCCTTGCTCATGGGGGTACAGGTGGCCTTGTTTAAATGTTATTTTGTTGGCATTATACACAATATTCAGGCAGTTTCTTTATGATCCCCTGTAAGTTTGGGGTCTTTATTACTCTAAGAAGCCAGTTGTATGGGATTTCTTTTCCACAATGAGTTGAACGATAGACACATTTAATAATGGCCCAGGCCACATTTTCTGGCAACCAGACTTCCCTTCCTTGTCGGTCATCCATCCCTCTGAGACAAGAAATGTTTGGAAACCCGTCATTTTGGTTCTCTTCATGTCTTCTTCCAAGTGGGAGGGGGCAAATTTATAGAGAGGCAGGGAGGGAACCAAAGGCAGCTAGAAAATCTATCCAGACAGAGGCATGAGCTTAGCGGTGGCATCAGCCATTCCTTCCTCCCACACTCATGTCTTCCTGCAGCTCTTTGGTGATTCATTCCTCCTTTGCCTCCACCCAAGGGGAATTACCCCATGTCTTTTCTGCGGCCCACATCTCGTAGCGATCTCATACCTGCCTTTCCCACAGATAGAGTCCTCTTCTTCCATGGGGGTCTGCTCCCTTCCTACACCTCTCCTCACTGCACCAACTTTCCCCATCCCTGTTCCATTTTCCACATTCCTACGTATTCCTTGGCTCTCAACTTAGTACGCTGCTGTGTAACCACGTCGGTTCTGTTCACTGATCTCTAGAACCTGGCGTATGATCTGGTTGCTTTCATTCACAAACCTTCTGCCACTTGCTCAAACCCTAAGAACTGGCCTACACCTTTAGTTTTGCCCTATTTTTCTTCTAGTCATTCTACTTAAGGACAGAAATCCTATTTTTCCCATATAAAATTTTTTCTCACCCCCAAGTAGTCTCATACTTATAACTTCCTTCATATTCTCTTTATCCTCCTTCCTGGTTCCTATCCATCTCATTTCCTTCCTGAAATTTAGATTTTTGTACAAAACCTCCAAATTTAGATGATTATTCTTTTCATCATAAACACAATTTACTTTCTTTTTGTATTCTCTACATTATCTAATGTAATGTGCATCCATTAAATTTTAGCTCTTAGGAACCTTGCTTGTTAATTAAGACCCATAAAAAAAGCCATTTAAAACTGTTTATCCACATGCCTACAATTTCTGCAAACACACTTATTAATAGATCCCAAATATGTTGCTTTTGATAGAATTTAAGAAGTCAAGCATACTTGAATTTATATTTAGCAATTGATATTTCAGTATTTCAATTTAATTAGAAATAATGCAGATGTTTTAACTCTGTCACATAACTTCCAAACTTTAAATTACACAAAGAGTACACTTATAAACATTTAGTCCATTTACATCTACTTATTTATTTATTTACTTAGAGTACTGGGGATTGAACTCAGGGGTACTCAACCACTGAGCCACATCCCTAGTCCTATTTTGTATTTTAGAGACATGGTCTCACTGAGTTGCTTAGCCCCTTGCTTTTGCTGAGACTGGCTTTGAACTCACAATCTTCCTGCCTCATACTCCTGAGCCTCTGGGATGACAGGCATGTGCCACCACCTGGCATTACATTTATTTTTTAAACAGTTATCCCTAGATTATCCATGAAACCAATCACACAATCATAATTATTTTGAGCTATTTCCTTGTCAAAGAAAAAAATTTGCTAACTGTTGCTACATTTGAAACATAGAAAGCAATGGACATTGCATAATTTTATTCATGAGACAAGGTGATTCAGTAATACAAATCTATCAGTTTATATAAAGACAATTATTGAATCAAAAATTGAATCCAAATCATATTCCTGACAAAATGGAACAAGTTAAGGTCACCTGATCATGCGTTGCCTTAGGAAGTCTGCAAACCATGTTGTTCATGTCACAGGTTGGATAGATCAGGAGCCAAAAGCCTTAACATGTGAATCCCATGATTTCAGTTTAAGAATTGTCTGAAGATGTTCACTAGAAATGTTCTAAATTAGGAATGTTGATCAAACAAAATATTTAATTAGGTGTACAGATCCCAAAGTGAATTCACCAGGAAAAGGCCGTAAGTTGCTACCCTGAGCTCAATAATGCTAAAAAAAAAAAAAAACAGGAGAAAATAGTTCCCAAAAAAGCTGCCACAGGAATCCCCACCAAGAGTGTTCCTAGGAATTCTGAGGGCAGTTTTCTTAGTCATTGGTGCATTGTGAAATATCTGCCAGTGATGGAGACTGGCTCTGCTTGGTGGGGATACCTTGTTGCCCATATTAGCTATCTAAAGTCTGGAAAGAAAGATTAGTCAAACTGCAAATCCCACAATTCTTTACCTACCCAGATCTAATTTTCTAATTTAGTCTACTGTTACAATATTTTAGAGCATAAAATTAAACAACTTGGTTCTGGAATGATGATGATGGTAATTATATACATGATAATTATATACTTTACCCTGATGTACATCTGCAGGAGGAGATATCTTCTGATCTCCCGAACTTTCAATTGCCAGCAACCACTGCAGAGATTTCTCTTAATTTGCCAAACCTCCTCAGAGGCTTTCTGTGGCCAGGTGTCCCCAACCAGCCTCCCCTTTAGGACAGAGTTGTCTTTTAATCTATTACTGATTTATTACTGATTACCTTCGTAGAGGCCACCAACACTACTTTCATTTGTTAGCATCTGCTGGTACTAAGCATAATGCCGGGCCTATTTAAAAGGGTTGCAACTCTTTCCCTGAATGCACAGGTCAATCTCCTATGAGAACTCGTACTGCTCTACCACAGGCACTTTGATTATTAACTTATTTATTTCTTATTACAGTAAGAGAGATGTGAGGAAATGAGGTACAGAGAAACTAAATAGCACGTGGAGGTTAATAGGTGGCCACAGAGGGGAGCTCAGGCAAGCTCCTATGAACTGCCTTCTAGAAGGGAGCTGGAAGACAGTAACGTGGTTGAGGATTGGAAAGTGCTGTGGAAAGTGTAGATCCGGGGGCTGTAGGCAGGCTGGGTGATGTGGGAGCTGACCATGGGCACAGAACCTAAAGAGGAAACCTGCCTTGCCAAAAGAAATCTTCAGATTCAGATGGCAGCTTTGGAAGTATTTTTGAGGTAATACCGCCATCAAGTGGTCAGAGGATAGGTAGCACTTAATATTCAAAAAAAAAAAATGCAAAGGAGCCTTGAGTGGAGGAAGTGTGAAAAAATCAGAGGGAAGGTTTTTCTTTTTTACTCTAACTACAGATTCTAAAAGACGGATCCCTCTGCATTGGTCATCAGATCAGCCCACAGTTTCCATGTGCCACTGTGTGGTCAGTCCAGGTTCAATGAAATCTGCTCTTTACTGCTGAAAGGTACTGAACCTGCTGTGAGAATCAAGTAAAATACAAGACCAAGTAAAAGAATGCCCACAATGTGTCTAGGGCATCGTAGCACTTAATAAAGGTTAGCTGCTCTTGCAGTACGAGGGACAGGGGGCAAGAGCTGGGATAGGAGAATAAAGGAAGGACTGGACCAATTAGAAAACAGTTAGCAATGTTTAGTGAAGCCTGACATCAATCAGTTGGGGAATTGACCAGCTAAATCCATTCTGTTTTCTCTGTGTTCTTTTGTGTTTGCTCTGCTCAGCCTTCACACTGCATGATTGAATTGTGTCTCTACTCGAAAACAGTGGTTGTCCCTGCCTCCCCCATTAATCTGTCTGCTCAGGCAAGAAGGGTGCTACACCATGTGCCCCCTGAGGGACTCCCATCCCGGGTCCTCAATGTTCCCAGTCTCTCTTCTCTGCTCCCATCCCATCATCATATCCAGACTAGCCCTTCCTTTCCAAACAGTGGTACTTTCGTAATTCTAACCCTAACGTCACCCACTCCCTTCCATTAGCCATCGTTGACGAACAGGTGACCACCTTATAGTTTGGGAGTGAATAAGCAACTGGTTTGTTTTGCAGTTAAATTTAATAACGAATTCAAGAGTCTTGAATTTACTTTGTAAGTCTTGTAAGATCTTATAATTAAATAACTTCTTTTGATTCAGAAGTTTGACCAAACTTGACATTCTGGGAAACGGTTTCTGCACCTCAATCCCCACATTTTCTATCATTTATCTACTTACAAAGTTTGATTTACATGAGGGGAGACACACACACAGAGTGGGGGGAAAGCTTCTTTTGGGGGTGAATTTCGCAAAGCCGATCAGGTTCATTTCAACTAACTTCACTCTGGCTTTGTTACTTATTACCAGAGAGCTTAATTAAAAGATTAATGTTTAACTTTGAGCTTGTATTTTACTCCTGAGCTATATAGGCAGAGAGCTGTTGTTTCCTACCACATCCAGCAGGGAGCCAGGCTGTGTGGGGAACACCACCTTTCCCAAGCACTGGAAGACCTTAGGATCAGGTTTGTTGTGGGGTTCCCCAAGTGTGCTAGAAGCTGGGGGAGGAGATGGAGCTGCAAGGAGCACCCTGCTTGTGTGAGTCATGGTGGGAGCTGACTGTGAGTCCACAAGGCAAGAGCTGTGACAAAGAGGTTCACATGGAGGCTGGCAATGGGGACGCTCATGACGTTGGCAGAGGGAGCCTTGACATTATACAGACAGAGACGGTCAGGTCTAGTGAAGTTAAGTCTAAGAGACACATGGTGGGATATTTGTATGTATTGTTAGGAGGACAAATGGGTCAAAATATGTTCACGTTGGGGGCTAGAGATGTGGCTCAAGCGGTAGCGCGCTCGCCTGGCATGCCTGCGGCCCTGGTTCGATCCTCAGCACCACAAACAAACAAAGATGTTATGTCCGCCAAAAACTAAAAAATAAACATTAAAAAAAATCTCCTCTCTCTCTCTCTCTTAAAAAAAAAATATGTTCACGTGAAAGGATTCTGAAAATCCAAAATGTATAGCCCCTACCCTCAGGTAATATATTGATTACTATTTCTTGACCACAAATAGAAAAAAAAAATAATGTCAAGGCTACTGCTTCTAAAAAGCAAAGTTAGTATTTCTCAAACAACTGAACTGGTGGTGTTTCTTTGGGGATATTCACTTGCTTGGAATTAGGTACAAATTCCCTGCAGTGAAAGAGCCTCTTGGGGTTGTGATCAGGTCAAGGAAAATCAATTTTGGGCAGAATTATATAAGATCAGTAATCAAGATAGGGTGGTATTGATAGAAAGCTAGGGTGGTGTTGGCATAAAGATAACTGAGTGGAACAGGACAGTCTGAAAACAGGACTGAGGGAGAAATGGTTTTTATGGTTGACTACCTCCAAACAGTAGGCAAAGCTCCCAAAGCCTGTACTCTGAACCACTCAGCTTATTATGTCTTTACTAGATCATTTAGTTCTTACAAGCTCTCTTGGGTAGGTAGTAATATTCTACTACTATAGATAGATGAGAACTGAGAGCTTATACAGATAAAGTTGAACATCAGCTGGGTGGTACCATTTGAGAAGTAATGGGAAATATTTCCATATTCCCAAGTTACTCTCCACAGAAAAACACTCTTGTTATACTGTAAGTCACATTAACAAGCAGAGCATGAGGGCTGCAGTCTGGCTTCTTTATATCAGAGACTGAGAAGACATAGGGCTCTTTTTTGCTCTCTAATGTTTAGTATAATGCCTAGATGTTTTAGTTAGGCCAAGTTAGGCTATGTTGTAGTTAAGAATAGACCCCAAAACCTTAGTAGGTTAATGCACAGATATTTTTCTCTTGTTCATATAATATCGGCTAATGCCCCATGCTACTCCTTTCCAGGTGGCAATTGGGGGACCTAAGCTACTGTTATCTTAAAGCTGTACCTTCTGGAGGATGTGACCTTTGGTTTGTTGTAGTAGGAAAAAAGATAGAAGGTCACATACTGACTCCTAAATCTTGGTGGAGAACTAACACATGTCATTCCCACATCCTGCCCATATAACCCTGTAGTATAACCCTGTCTATCTTTCAGCAACCGGGAAGTGTTGGGAGCCCAGGGAGAGCAAGCAGTACCTGCCTCTGCCATCTTGGCTGAGAGCATGCTTTGATGAATTGTGTTGGATGAACTAATAAGCAAATCTGACACTGGGTAAAAATGACAGAATATAAGGTTTTAATCACAGTATTCCTAGAATCTTGGAACAGCTTTCAACTTCAGAGCCATGAAAATGCACCCCCCAACAGGAATGATGAAAGCAGACCTGCCATTTATTGACAACCTACTATAAGGAACAATTCTAGAAACCTTCCATGGCTGTAGGGTTCAGCCTTACAAGGATTCTCATGTGAATATTCTTCTTTCAGAAACTGGTTTTTCATGGAAATATGGTGCGTAACTAGCAAAGCTGAGATTTGAGCCATTAGCCAAGTCACAAAGCATATGAAAGAGTCTATCTTCTCTTCTGCACTGGCTCCCTCAGCCTATCTCCAAAGCTATCTGAATAATAAAATTATCCTATTATCCTGAATAGAATAAGAATATCCTCAACCTTTCAAAACACCATGTAAACACTTGTACCAGTCTCCTAGTGTGCCTTGATTGCCTCTATCCCACTATAGAACCCACACTGTTCAGCATGGCTACCCTTCAAAACTCTACTGGAAAGACATGTGTTTGGAACTCAGAACATGTTTTGCCATGGAAAGAATGCTACTAAAATAATGATCGTATCCTCAGATGACTGAAAATACCCACTTGGTTCACAAAGTAGCAGAAAATTGGCGTATTTGCGATGCAAGTGACTATAAAGCAAACTTACTCTATTGCTAGTTATTAACCAACACTGAGAACTGAAAATTGTGTAATAAATGGTTTCTGTTATTTGTCATGAACATTGATGGTGAGGAACAGCAGTCTTAATTAGAGAAAGAAAGAGCTCGATGGAAATTTTGAAAAAGACTCTTAGATGCCTCTGAGGGTATTTTCAAAGGCTTTTGAAGTTCTTTGCGAGGTCTAATGTGATTTTAGCATATATTGACCTTTTGGATTTTTGCTTCTTGACACAGGGCCTAAGTAACATGGATTTCATCCACCATAATGGAGTTATTTTTGGTTTACAAATGGGCAAGGGAAGGGAATAGAAGAGATTAGGGAGAAGGAAGAAGGAATGAGAAAACCAGCCAAGAGTTTGGAGCCCCTGAAGAAGGAGGAAGAGGCATTATTACGGAAGATGGCTTTTGATGACCAGGTCTGGAAGCAGGGAAAAGAAGTGTTCTGAGAATCTAGTCCTCTCCTCAAAGGTAGATGAATTGTCAAATAATTCCTACTGGAGCCATAAGGTGACACCACAGAGCCAGAACAGCTTGAAAAAAAAAAAAGAAAAAGAAAAAAATAAGGTTGGAGAGAAGGAGCCAAGGCAGGCTGTGAGCACTGAGCTACTCTTTGTTAGCAGATATGTCTAAATAATGTGCTAGTTCCCTCTTTTGCACTTTATAGCTACGGAGTGAATGCTGAGCTAGAATGTTCACATGACTTCATCTATCCAGAGGCCTTTGTGTTTATGGGAAGCACAGGAGAGGATCTGAAGGACCTCAGCTCCCTCTGGTGCCTTGGAATTTAATATGGATTAAACTGAAATATGCAAAGACCCATACCTTTTCCATATGAAGGAACTGAGTTTTAGAGAGAAGCAACGCCTCCACTGATAGAACTATTGTCAGTCACCTTGTCCTCAAAGCAGGCTCCCTGCAGCTGCCACAAACACCAGTGGACGAAGCCAGTTTATTCAATATGTCCCACTTGAAGTGCAGCCTCCTTTGCTGACACTGGCTAAGCGGAATCGGCAGGAGTGGAGGAGGAGGTGGAATGATGGCATCAAGTGTAATAAAGTGAGTTTCTAGGATTCTTTGCTCTAGGCTGAGAAGCTAAATAAGCCAGTTCGGAAAGAGCACTGAGTGTGGAGGAAGGAGACCTGGGCTCGTTTCTTAATCCTGCGGCGAAGCTCAGGCATGTCTCTCCTCTCTGAGGTCTGTCTCAGCTCCATCAAAGGCAGCTGTTTTGTCTTCCAGTGCTGATGGACAGGATCTGTGGTCGTTAGGGCCCGAGGAGACAGGACAGCCTAATTTAGGTCACAGCACTCCAGACTGAGACTCCCATATATATGTCCCCTGACCCAGAACCTCTCAAACTCTTTTGACCCATGACACACAAAGCTCCTAGAGTCAAATTTGTTTGATTTAGTCCCGAGAACCCAAACATCACAATCCTCGTGATAGAACGTGCGTACAGTTCAAGAGAAGTTTCAGTACTGGGAAGGAAAACAGGCAGATGAGAGAGGTGGAGGGCTAGTGGGCTGATGGGGAAGAATTATTCTTACGCAGAACAGAATAAAACAAAGACATGACCATCACGTTGTGGAATGAAGGGGTCCTGAGTCCTTGGCTCACAAAGTGTGAGGGCTCAGAAAGAGGCCAGAGCTGATCCTGGGCTGGAGGAGACCAGGAGTCAATTCTCACATCATCTAACTGGAATGGTGCCTGTCAGACCCACCTTGGGCCCCTTGTTCCCTTCCTGACAGACACATCCTTGGTTCCCTCAGGCCACCCCCATGTCAGGAACATTCTGGTTCCACTTTTACTCTGAGGACTCACTTGCTGTTTGTTATTGGGAATCCAAGTCCTGCCCCTTACCTTATCTCCCCACGTTGAGATCTCCCTGGCTGCTCATCTGCCCCAGTTCTAGTGGCTTTTTCCATTCCTGGGATGATTGCCTTCTGCACCAAGGCTCACAGGGTCCCTGCAGCTCTGGGCCCCTGATCCTTTGGCTAGCATCCAAGCCATTACCAGAAACTTCTGTGGCTGTAATCTCTTTGATAACTCAGCTGACTCTCTGTTCTTTGAAGTCACTATCCTTGAGGCTGAGGAACAGTCATCCCACGTAGGATGAAATTCCGCCAGCCCTTGAGTCATTTAGTGTCTCCAACCTTGTTCCCAGAATGCAGCCTTGATGTTATCTCTGCCATTCCAAAGAAACTTGGCATGAGTTTTAGGAAAGTGGGTCAGGGCTCTTGAAGGACACATCCGGTAGTGCCAAAGATATCCCCCTTAACGTGAGTCATCAGGGGCAGATTTTTGTCCTCCAACCCCCTGCCCACCCTGTCTCCACAACCTGCCCTGAGATTTTCACCCTGAGATTTCCCTTCCATACAGACACCAACTCTGAGAGTGCAGAGTTCCTAATCACATGAATTATTTGAGGTATTCAAAAGAAATCAACTTCTTATGTAGCTGAACTGTATCAGGTCAGATTGCAACACTAAAGAAAGCAAGGTCTTCCTCAAAATGCCCATGAGCTCCAGTCCGAGTCTAGTGTCAGGGAAAAGAGTTTGAACATTAGACTGTTTAGCAACAGGTACCAATGAAGGTCTCTGCCTTTGCACTTTCTTGTCACTGGTCTGCTAATTGAACCTAGTTGTTTATTTTGCTATTAAAAAATAAAGAGCCTGAGAAGGTAAAAGAGGAAAAATGAACCAATGTTCTTAGAATAGGATCTGGTATTTGGTCAATGTGCAAAAAAAAAAAAAAAGATTTTCATAATTTTCCTCCTGTCTCTTAGACAGTTGGAGTAGAAACAAACAGAAGAAAAAACACTGGAATGGAAATGAACTAAAATGAGAGTACAAGAAAACTAGAAGATAACGTCAATCTTCTCTTTAATTTCTGGTGTTTTCTAATCTTGTACGGGCTCAGACTGAAATACACAAAAACATACTGCGCTAAATTCTTCCCTCCCCAATTTAAGGAAAAGCTTTGAACAGCCAAATTATCTTTCTCTTCACCTCTAAGTCTGACATTGTTTCTTTAATAAGAATGATAGACTACTAAGTACTCTACTAAGCTCACATGTTATAACAATAAAAAATGTGCAATTATATTTTTTGGATCCACAAAGTGATTTTAAAATCAATATAACATAATTTATTTGAGCAACTAGTTTGCTTTTCACTCTTGGACTGCAAATGGAGAGCATCATCTGTAGAAGCCACCAAGAGACAGGGTTCCAGAACCCCACCTCCTTTAGTAACTTACTGCCCAATCTTTCACAAGATATTCATTTCCTACACCTCATTCTCTTCAAATGAAAAACAGGGAGATTAATACCCCATTAATTCTAATATTTCACAGGAAAATTGAGAGAAACTACTGGATAGAAGAAAGGCTAAAGAAAGATTATAAATGGTATGAAATCAGATAAAATAGTGTTTGCTATATATAAGGATGTTGGGATTAGTGCTTTATTTCTAAGCAGGGTTCCAACCTTATTTCCAAGCAGTTTTCAAATGACATAATTTACTCTATTCAAGGCAAGTAATTTGGAGTGAGTCTGAGCCATTTCTCCTGGATTATACATAAGCTTTGTGTAGTTTCTGTGCTAGAAATATTCAGGAGAGCATCTGTGAGGTTTTAATGTACAGGATATCGGGAGTTAAAACCTGGTGTGGGGAATTCTCATCCAGTAAAGCAGAGAGATGACATACAGAGAAATGTTCATTCAAGTAGTGGACATGTATGAATGTTTACTCAATGTCATGTACAATCCTAAAGTCCAAGGATAGAGTGTGTTCAGGGTCCCAGGTTTGATGTTTCACTAGGAGGATTCACAGGGCTCTGACTTATTATAGTGAAAAGATTGAAAGCAAATTTAGCAAAGGGAAAGGATCACAGGACAAAATCTGGAGGAAACCAGGTATAAGCTTCCAAGAGTCCACTCCCAGGGGAGTTAGGCAGGATGCACTTAATTCCCCCAGTCCTGCGATGTGAGAATGCATGTACAGAGCTGTCTGCCAAAGCTCATTGGTGACTCAAACCTTAGACTTTCATGCTGGGAGAAGGTCATTTGGTCACTCTGTACCAATACCCTAGACTCCCAGAGGGAAAGCAGGTGGTCAGCATAAATAATGCTGTTTGCACAAACAGTTCACATACAAGGAGCCATTCTTATCAGGGACCCTGTTAAGATGCAAGTTCATGGACACCAGCCAAGGTCTAACCTTGCAGGCAGGACTTAAAAAAATAGCATTCTCGGGCCTGCTATATTAATTCATTTATGCACACAGAAGTATAAACATGTAATTGCAATATAGTTGGATCAATGTAATGATTGATTGGACTAAGGTTGATTGATCCTTCAAGGGTTGGGTAGGAATGAGTTAAATGAGGTACAGATGCTGCGCTTTGTCAGACTCAATTCAGCAGCAGAAGAGCTTCCTGCCCATCCAATGACAAGGCTGTCTATGAAAAGCTCTGCAGCTGTGCTCCACATTCCTCACCCTTTCCTCCATCCGTAACCTACACATCCCAGTGGCTCTTTTTTTCTGAAATATAACTTTCTGTTCAGCCCCTTAGGTTAATGTTACTGGGCTACTTCTCTTTTTGACTTTGCTGGATTTGGGCTTAGCTCGGGATATCCTCAGGCCAGTTCTACTCCTTCTCTACCTCAGCCAAGATATCCAGCACCCCACGTTACATCTAGGCCTTTGGCCCCTTGCCCATTAAAGGAACTAAACCCATTCCTGTTTGAAGTTCTAGTTCCTGGGACCTTTCCCTTTCTTCAGTCAGTCACCTAAAAGCCTTCTAGTTTTTCTTCCAGTCTTAGGCTCAGAAGGGAGTTGGCTGGAGCTTTAAACTTTGGGTTTCTCAGCCTTTCCTTCTGGAATCCTTTCATGTAGGAGCTCTATGTGCTGTGACTGACTGTAGCCACTGCAGTAGCCAGCAGGGACGGATCCCACAGTCCTTGCTCCTGTTAAAAAATTGAACTAATGATCTCAAACTCTACCCTCTTTCTTGTTTCTGGGACGATTGTATCAGAAGTACCAAGCTCCAGGTTTGTAGGTTCAGACTGGATGTGAATAAATAGAAGCAACATGTACCATTTTTTCCTGGCCTCAACATTATAAAAAATAACAAAGAGATAGGAAATGATATTTTGTTGTCCTAATGATATAAAGGAATGTGTTTAATGTTCCGGCCAAGGAGTGAACAACAACAACAACAAAAAAACCCAGCTGCCTCCCCACCCCCCTATTTCACCCACAGCCTCAGGTCATTCAAATATCTGAGGTTCCTGGGAGCTCCCATTAGTACCAGTTCATTCCCTATTTTTCCTCTTGGGGAAAAGCCAACAAGAAATGAGTCTGGTGAAGCAGTTAGGAAGCAGGACCTGGAAAACTCCAAGTGCTATGATATGGATGCGTTGAAAGACCAGATTTATGAACAGGCTTGCATTTTAGATTATCTCAGGAAGCTGCAGGGAGATGAGATGAAGAGCGGGTCTGGAGGCAAGAAACAAAATAAAAAGTTTTTTGGTAATAATCTCTTAAGAGGTGGTAGGGTCTCAACTTGATCTAGAGCAGTGTGTACTTTGTAGGGGATGCACATGAGGGACATTTAGAAGACAAAATAATTCAGACTTAGGAATGGGTGTGGGACATAGAGGACTAATGCGTGGCTCCCTGCCTTCTGGCTTAGAGATCATGCCCTGGACAGTAATTCCTTTAAATTAAAGAACAAGGGAGATCAATATTGCACCCCAGCAATTTCACACCACAGTCCCCCTTTACTCTCTCTTTTACATCTGAAGTGCTCTTATGAGGCTTGTTTCGGTTTGTTTTTTTTTTTTTGAAGGTCCAGAAATGCCATTGGTGTGTTTGAAAGACTTTAAAGCACATGCCCGAGAGCGGCTGTCGAAGTCATCTTGGGATTTTATTGAAGGAGTGGCTGATGAAGGCATCACACGGGACGAGAACATTGCAGCATTTAAAAAGTCTGTTCTTTCATATTCTTCTTATTGTTAAACTAAAGTGCATTGGTTGGGAGCTCCTTAGGTATTGGTAGTGCTGGCTTCTGCCTCTGAATAAGAAGGAATAATCAAGATATAGAAATATGGGTTTTTGTTGTGGTGATTTTTTTGAGCGGGGGGGGGGTTAGGAGAGGCAGAGGGGGAAGAGGGTTGGAGAGAAGATGGAGAGAGAATTTATCTTAGAACAAACACAAGTGAGTCATCCTTCCTTTGTATTCCAGTAATTTTGCAACCCGAAAAGATAGGACAGAGTCCCAGGAAGACCAGCCAGAGGGCAGGAAGCCCAGATGCTCTGAGCTCATAGACTTCTATCTTGGAGGAGAAAATGTAAGACAGGAGAGTGGACTTGGGTTTGGAGAAAATATGAAACTCAGAAAGTCTCCAGGATGATAGAAGATTGTTTTAAGGAAAAATAGGTAGACTTGAAAAACAGGGGATAGAGCATGGATCAGCCAACAATAGCTACAAACGGAGTCTGGTTCACCACCTATTTTTTGTTTGTATTGAAAAAAAACTGGGAATGGTTGTGCATTTTTAACCATTTGGGGCAAAAAGCCAAAAAGAAGAAGATATGTAAAATTTACAGATGTGTCACTTAGAAATGGGATACATTCTGTGAATTACATTGTTAAAGAATCTCATCATTGTGCAAACATTGTAGAGTGTATTTATACAATAAAAGATGGATCCAGTGTCACTAGGGGATATAATCTCATGTGACCTTTCTCATATATAGGGTCTATTGTTGACTGAATCGTCATTATATGGAACATGAATACATATAAACTTCAAATCTTAGTGTCCATGAATGAAGTTTTTATTGAAATACAGTCATACTTAGTCATGTACTATTGTCTGTGGCTACTTTTTTTACTTTAAGAACAGAGATGAATAATTCTGATGGAGACCATCTGACCCTAAAACTCTAGAATATTTACTATGTGACTCTTTAAAGAGAGTTTGCCAACCTCTGTGATAGAAAAGTCAGGAGAAAACTGCAAAATGGAACACCAAGTGAACATTCTATTCTGTACTTTCATACTTAGCTGGAACAACACTGCACACTTTGAAT
The DNA here is from genome assembly GCF_045843805.1 of Urocitellus parryii. Lineage (NCBI taxonomy): Eukaryota > Metazoa > Chordata > Mammalia > Rodentia > Sciuridae > Urocitellus > Urocitellus parryii. The sequence goes on from NC_135541.1 coordinate 111,252,655, forward strand.
GCTTCATCTCAGTTTGTCTTCACAAAAGTGTTAGTAAATTGAATCATGACTCCTATTTCACTGGTGAAGTAACTGAGACTCACTTCCTCAAGAGTATTTTGAGAAACTCTAAGTTTTTGAACAGAAACAATAATAATTCATGAAAAACTAAAAGTTTGGGAGGCTCAGTTTAGGAGGCTTTTAAGTTGAGTTTAAGACTCAACTTAAAATTATATTTTACAGATGTATTTATGTATCATTCTCCTATCTTTTTCTAAAGTAGTACTTAAGTCAAATAATCAAATGAATTAGCATCCTCCAACACAGCCATGATTATTTTCTGGTATTTGTCTTCTCTTGGTGGCTCCTTCATACTTTCTAGGGAATTCTTTCTTTCCCAGAAGGAAATGAGCCTGGAACTTCTATCTCTTCTTTCCCTTTCTAATCCTTGTTATGATGGATCAATCAAGTTGTCCCACCACTGATGACTCTAGTCAGGCACAGACTCTGCAAACAGCAAGGTGGGGCCTGGCATGGAGCCTTGTGCACTAGCAGTTTAGAGAAGGTGGGGTTTGTGTGGGAACTGGACGTTGGGATCAGCTGCCCAGAGATGAGGCCCCTGCAGGACCCACACTGCTCACTCAGGATCGGTCAAGTGAACTCACCAAGTATTCACGGGACCTAGACTGGCTTAGATAGAGCTGCACCAGGAATCAGGGGGCCCCATGACCATGCTGAAGCATCATCACACCCATAGAACTTTTGTCTACCACAGAATCCGCCTCCGTCCCCGGTACCTGCGAGATGTGTCAGAGGTGGACACCAGGACCACCGTCCAAGGGGAAGAGATCAGTGCCCCCATTTGCATCTCGCCCACAGCCTTTCACGGCATGTTCTGGCCCGATGGAGAAGTGAGCACAGCCAGAGGTATGAACTAACCCCATCTCAACGCTTCCTTTCCAGAAGGCCAGATGTGTCCAGGAGGCCTCCTCAGAACAACAGCAGGGAGCTTCAGGACTCCTCATAGAAAGGCCTTAGGGACGGCAATCTGACTGGAAGGTGGGAAAAGGAGTGCTTAAAGCTGTTGGTATAACCTTTCACCTAATGCTGAGAAAACACCCAGCACTCGTGATAGCAAACAGAGTGAAGGGAGGACCACAGATAAAGAGGCGTGTGCTAAGATCCCACCAAGTTGTCACTTAGAAGAAGGGTGCTGGCCTGATGAACCACACTCTCTTTGGGGAAAGGAATGCTCCATGAGTAGACCCTGAGGATGGCCCCAAGGGTAGGTCTGTCTGGCTCTTTAGGGACCAGGTATGGGGCTGAATGATGAACGTCTGAATTTAGGGTGAAGAGAAAATTATGACGTTAGGTTCTAACACAAGGCCTTGTAGGTTTCCCTTGTGTAAATGTTCCATTTCCCTTCTCCTCAACTGACCTTATCATCTTCTTTAACAAAAAATTGTTTGTTTGTTTGTTTACTGTGTATTTATCCTTCCTAGTAACTTCCATGTCTTCCACCAATACCAATAATAATATAATAATATTAATATCAATAATAAAAATGAGAAGAGTTGGGAATAAAAATCCTCTGGAGATTCTGTAATCTTCACTCTAGGCTGAATCTCTTTTGTTTTGTTTTTAGTTATCCAGAGTTTCTTTGGGGTCTTTTCCTTTGACTCCGTGATACAGAGATAACAAGTCCAAGTATTCTAGAGCTAAAAGTAACATAGCCAGGTCTGGCTGAATTGAAACATGAATTTCCTATAAGAATTTGAATAGTTTATTAAATCTACACAGTTGAAGATATTGGTTTGAGAATGAGGTACCTCCCATTGACATGAGATACTGCTATTAATTTTTGGTTAGGCCAAATTTTCTGCCCATCGTCTGTAACATTAGTGACATTAGTGACATTAACCTGTTGGAGAAGCTCCCTGAAGGACTGAATGTAGGAAGTGAGAAATATTCAGTTCTGCGGTAGCGGTGACATCAATATCATCACCATTGTCACCATCAACCTCCTTATCACTAGCATCTGTGCAGTATGTCCCTTTGCAATTTAAAGAATGCTTCCATATCTAGCATGTTATTTAGTCTCCCAACAAAAGACAGATATTATTCTTTCCCCTATTTTATGGATAAAGTAAATGAGACTCAAGGTCACACAGCAAGGAAGCAGTAGTAGAGCCAGTACTCTTCTATTTGTGATATCCTGATGTTTCTACTCCACAGTTTAGGCTTTTTCACCAGAATTGTGTTTCCCTTCCTCTGGCCTCTGTAATTCTCTTCCTTCATTAAGGGGAATTCGTAAGAAGCCTCCTTTCTTATCTGAAGACTGTAATGTATCCAACATGGTTCTGGGGATTAAATGATATCTCTAGCTGGAAACATTTTATGATAGGCCACAGGACTTGTAAGACAGATGGTACAGAAGAGGGACAAGAACAGCTTTAGGCCTCTCCGTCTGATCAAGCTGTCTCCAGTCCCTGCCCTACAGGGAAACAGAATGAAGTCAAGTTTTATCTTCACATCCAGGGCAAGCTGGCCAGGGGCAGCGTGGACTCCGAGGGCCTCTCACAACAGTCCAGAATTCCTGTGCTCTCCAACCTGAGTCATGTCCTTTGCTTTGCAGCTGCCCAAGCAGCTGGCATCTGTTACATCACCAGCACATTTGCCACCTGTACCCTTGAAGATATTGTCGCTTCTGCTCCCAAAGGCCTCCGATGGTTCCAACTCTATGTGCAGTCAGACTGGCAGCTAAACAAACAGCTTATCCAACGAGTAGAATCCCTGGGTTTCAAAGCTTTGGTGATCACAGTGGATGCACCCATAGTTGGCAAAAGGCGAGAGGACATTAGAAATCAGTTGGACCTGATGAAGAGCTTACAGCTAAAGAACCTTCGGCCACCTACAGAGGTAGGAAAGATACCAGATTCAGCATGCAGGCAGTACAGAAGCCAAAATTCCTTCCTTCTTTCCTCCTTCCCTCCCATCTTCCTTTCCATAATTTTTTTTTTGAGTGCCTGTCCTATGCCAGACACTAGGGATGCAGCTGTTCAATAAGAATATCTGATTTCTTCTCTGTAAACAAGCAGAAAATAAGACCAATGTTCTCACTTCTGGAGCTTCCTAACTTGAACACTTCTGAACACCAGCAGTATTCAGGCTAGAATTGGATGTTGAGAAATAAGAAATCCCTAGGAAGGAATTTAGCAGGATTAGGAGAGTAAATTAACGTCATCCAACATTTTCTACGTCAAGGCATACTTAGGAGAAGATAATTGTACATGGTACACATAGATAAACTAGTTCTCTGAAGAGTATGTTCACGGTCAAGATGACTGGCCAGCCAGTTTAGCCTAGCCCAGGCTCCACCTTGCCAAAACTAAGGAGTCGGTATCTCTGCACACTTAGAATATCACACTCTGGAACATCAGAGTGCTGCACACTCATCTGCTTGGAATCTTTGAATGAAGTGACTACTTAATTAAGTGGGCACTTCCTTCATTAAAAGCTTATATTTGAATGGGATGGAGTACTCCAGAGAGGGAATACCATGGTAAAGTTGGAATCCCTTGACTGACTGTCATAGAGGTGGTAAGGACAGCCTTTTCAGCCAATGGGCAGCTGTGATACCCAGCCAAGATACTCAGCAGCTCTCCTTCACCACAAATTGACTATCAGGTACTCTGGAAACTTTATCCCAAAAAAATCAGGTACATTAGGATTTATGGGTATTTGATGCTCATAGTGAGTCAACTGTAAAATTGGGAAATAACCTGAGTTAGATTCTTGAATTATTGCTTAAGTCTTAGTCTGTGAATATCTCAACCATAAAAATGTCAAACTGACCAGTAAATATGTCTGCTTATCCATTTCATATTATAAACTCTGAACTCTTTGTAAAAGGACCTTATCTTATCTTTTTTAAAAATTTTTTTGTGTCCTAATATTTTATCGTAATTATTAAGCAAGGACATAACCAGTGGTTAATGAATAAGCAACTGAAGTAAAAATTCTTTCATACAGATTTTGTTAGGAAAACAGAAGCATTTTGGATTTCTTTCTTTTTCTTTTCAAGCTTATAAACGGCAGCTCTCCAAATGCATTTCTTCTTTGGAATACACCAAGCAGTCTTACAGGAGTTCAGGACTAAGACTTGGCTTTTTATTCCCCACAGAGAAATTCCGTGCCTTGTATCCAGTCGCCTCCCATCAGTACATCTTTCTGCTGGGATAACCTCTCTTGGATTCAGAGTATAACTCAACTCCCCATCATCCTCAAAGGGATTTTGACAAAAGAGGATGCAGAGTTAGCAGTGGAGCACAATGTCCGTGGCATCATTGTTTCTAACCATGGTGGGAGGCAGCTTGATGAGGTCTCTGCTTCAGTAAGTAGGATGATCTCAGAGGGAGGGAAGGAGGTGTGATTGTGAGGCTGTGTGTGTGTGTGTGTGTGTGTGTGTGTGTGTGTTTGTGTCCACCTCAAAACCCTCTGTGCAATCTGGTGCCATTACCCTCTCCCTTACCCCAGTGCCCCCATGATCTTAAGGACTGTTAATCATTACAGTAGTCTAGTGTGTACCAGACTATTTTTTACAAGCTTTGCAAGTATTATCCCTATGTCTTTTGACCGTGCTGCAAGACAGGCATATCCTTATTTTACAGATGGGGATACTGGAGTTAAAAGATGTCAAGTAACTTCTTCAGGTTCACATGGATAACATGGTTGAGGTAGAATCAGAGAGATTTTTCAAAGGAATGAAACTTCCCGCCTGCTGTAAAGAAGCATTCAGATTGAAGACTGCATGTCTGCATTGTTTATAGCCCCATGTTTTCCCATCTGATACATCCCAGGAAGGGGCAGTGCTCACTTAAGCTAATAAGTAACTGTCTTTCACCTTAAAACCAAAAATCACCCTCAATGAATTCATTACTAAAATCTACAACAGCCTATAATTTTCTTCCCAAACCCATGAACTTATGTTCATTATAGATGGGGTTTATAAGAAGATAACCAGGAGAAGGGAGGCAGAATATTTAAATATTAAAAAGAATATTTAAATGGGAATTAGTTGTTGATTGATTGATTTTCATGGAGATGTGTATTTTATCTTTTTTCAAAAGGTTGTTTTATTGTTATTTGACTTGTATTAAGAAAGGGAAGTGAAGCTTTTTTTATCCTAAGTTTTTTTGGGGAGCAAAACATGCAGATAAATTATAAAATACACATAAGAAAAAAGGAAAAGATAAAAATCACCCAAATTTCATCTCTGTCATTAATGTCAATATTTTTGTTACTTCTTTTTAAAAATATTTGTTCTTTTAGGTATTTGGTACCTTTATTTTTTAGAGAGAGAGAGAGAGAATTTTTTAAATATTTATTTTATAGTTTTCGGTGAACACAACATCTTTATTTTATTTTTATGTGGTGCTGAGGATCGAACCCAGCGCCCTGCGCATGCCAGGCGAGCGCGTTACCGCTTGAGCCACATTCCCAACCCCGGTATTTGGTACTTTTGTCATCAATTTTCTTAATGCAAATACTTTTTCTATTTAAATACATAACATTTTGTAATTTCCTTTTTTATTTAACAATGAATTAAGAGCAACTTTTTGTTTCAATAAATATTCTCCTTGTATTTTTAATAGTGTGTCATATGAATGGACAATTTATGTAACTAATATCCTATTGTCCATCATCTGCATTGCTTCCAATCTCAATATTTAATGCATTGGTGACCATCCTTAAGGTTAAAGTCTTTAGCATATTCTCAATTACTTCTTAAAGATAAATTCCAGGAAGTAGAAATGCTGCAGCAGCCCTTTGGCATGTTCCAAGATTTGTGATGTTTGGAGGGATCAGGTGTCAATCACTCTTCCCCTCCTTTCCCTGGTAGAAAGCACAGGCATGGCCAGCCCACAGGGGGAACATAACTCTATGTGCACTTGATTGTGGCTTTTTGGTAAAAGCTGGACTGAATGAATTGGTCAGGCCTCCTATTTTCCATCCCAAATCTTTTATTTTTTATTAATTCATTCTTTTTAGTTTTACATGATAGCAGAATCCATTTTGATATGATTATACAAGCATGACACATATTTTATTCTAGTTATGATCCCATTCTTATGGATGTACATGATGGTGGGATTCACTGTGCTGTTTTCATATATGTACATGGGAAAATTATGTCAGATTCACTTCACTTTCTTTCCTTTTCCTATCTCCCCTCTCTTCTCTTCATCCCCCATTGTCTAATCTATTGAACTTCTCTTCTTCCCCTCATCCCCCACACTTATTGTGGGTTAGCTTCCACATATCACAGAAAACATTTCACCTTTGGCTTTGGGGTCTGGCTTATTTCACTTAGCACGAAGTCTCCAGATGCATCAGTTTGCCGGCAAATGTCATAAAGTCATTCTTATTTATGGCTCAGTGATACTCCCAACTCTTGACCTGTAACCGTAAGAGAAAGTGGGTCTGCAGTGCACACATTGAGCTCTCACCCAGCTCCTGCAAGGATGCCCACAGGCCTACTTCTCACACATCCAGCCATTAACAGAACAGAGAATGCAAAATCCTTGCAGGCTCCTGAATTGCCCAAATGTGCTTACCAGATAGAAGCAGAAGGCAAGAACCTACCACCCACAAGCAGCAAGCAGGGTAGAAAGCAGGCTACTGATGGAAAACTAAGACAAGCATTATACCATAGGTGACAGGCTCTCATTAATCCATTTAGCTAGTCCTACTCCCTTGGAGGACTGAGTAATGAGTGTAGAAAGAGACCAACTAATCTCCCACTGTACTTCCTCAATAGGGAACAAGAACTGGCTAACACACTGAGCCAGAGAGAGATTTAGGAGCATTCCTCCCTCAAACTATGCTGATCAACCATTTTTAAAAAATCATTCAAATACAAGTTTATCCAGGGACAGCATCCAGAGAGGTGTGAGGCTAGTGAGATGTTCACCTGGATTCCAAACTTTAAGCAGGTACTAAAGGACTTAGTAAGATAAATATTTCAATACACTATTTAAAAAAAATTGAAAAATTAATGCAAAAGAATCTGCAATGAACAAGATATCCATATTTTAAATAAAGACAGGATCTGCCCCCACATCTACATAACCCTGTCTCACTTATTTCACCTTGATCCTTACCCTGGATCCAAGAACATTTTATTTACACAAATAAATCCTCACAAATCAGAATTTACCTTTTTTTTGTTTTATTAAATGTTTTTACTAGTACATTATAATTATACATAATAGTGAGGGTTATTTTAATATAATAATACATGCACAGAATATAACTTTTTCCATTTCGGTCCCTAGTACTTCCTCTTTCCGTCTGCTCCTTTTGCTACTTGTTCCCCTTCCTCTCTCTACTGGTCTTCCTTCTATTTATTGATTGATTTTTAAATTAATGCTTCATAGATATACATGAAGGTGAAATTCACTGTGGTGTATCATGTATGTACATATAGCATCATTTGGTCAATTTTTTGAGAGAGAGAGAGAGAGAGAGAGAGAGAGAGAGAGAGAATTTTTTAATATTTATTTTTTAGTTTTTTCGGTCGACATAACATCTTTGTTTGTATGTGGTGCTGAGGATGGAACCCGGGCCCCATGCATGCCAGGCAAGTGCGCTACCGCTTGAGCCACATCCCCAGCCCCTGGTCAATTTCTTTCTGCAGATCCTCCCTTTTTTTTAATTAGATATTTCAATATCATTTATCTGATATTTTTTTTTTTGGTGCCCTCGTAAGTTTTCTGCCTGTGGCAAGTCCCTTACTCTCCCCAGGCTGATGCCAGCCCTATAATACCTGATATATTTTGAATATAGATCCCACCTCTATGAGGTTCCATATCTAATGTCCTTGTGTTTCTAGGGGGCAGGATAAGTCAGCTGTTGTCCTTGGGAGTCTCCATTGAATATCCTGATCTGGCCTATTAAAAACAAACTCTAAAAACCACACTGTACCCTTCGCTGAAATTCATTCCCTCTTGGACTTCCAAACTTATTGTCAATTCCCTTGTCCAATATGGCGAGAGGGGTTGTCTGTACAAATACTTTTATTTCTTTTTCACAACATCATTTGAAATATTCCAAATAATACTTGGACATGAATTTTCTCCGGTTGTTCTATGTGAGTCCAAAATATATTCAATCAACCCCTTTGTTTGTAAATTAAAGGCACAAATTTTCTCACTAGTTTATTAGGCTGCTCAGTCTCAAGCCAGGTAGAATTCTGATGAGTTCCTCTGCAACACAAGGCCCACGAGAGCCCAATTTCAAGTCCTCTTTTCTGGCATCCCTCAGTGAAGCACTAGCAAGAACCCCGAGGTAGTTCAGAACTCCCTCCCCAGGATCCTCTTGCTAAAATCCTGAGGGGCCTGCTACCATCCTCCTCATAGACTTGGAAGTGCCAGGAGCCTAGAGTGGCCTTGGGTCTTGTAGAGTCAAGGCCTATCAGCCTCAGTGGCTGGAAATGAAGTGATTAGATAAGATAGAAAATTCAGGGGAGAAATGCAGCCAAAGTGATAAGCTGATTTTGTTCTGTCTTTGGAAGGCTTGCACTTGACTTTCACAACACTGCTGTTGTTGTATTCTTCTTTCCATTTCTCAGATAAACTGTGAGGGAGTTAGGGACCAGTTGGCCAAACTAGTGGAGGGCACCTACCCCTCCACACACACTCCCTGAAAGTCAAAAGAGAAGTCCCTGCAGTCACGTGTCTGTCTCCTTTTCAGATTGATGCTCTGACAGAAGTGGTGACTGCTGTAAAAGGGAAAATTGAAGTCTACCTCGATGGCGGGGTCCGAACTGGTACCGATGTGTTGAAAGCTCTGGCCCTTGGAGCTAAGTGCATTTTTCTTGGGAGACCAATCCTCTGGGGTCTTGCCTATAAGGTAAGAGTGGCACAATGTGAATCAGTGGGAAGATACAGAGATTCTTGCTCATTTCCATGCTTTTCTGTGGTTCATCCTCCACCCTCACCATTTTTGAAGTGCCCGAGGATAATCACACCTCATCCACTGCTCCACATGCCCTCTGATGCGGGCCACAAACTTTCAAGAGCTCTCATCTCTGACTTTTCCTTCTTGCTTTCATTTATTCCCCAGATAATTCTAATGTCCTAGATATTCTTCCACATCCCTGCCATAGTTCTCACTATATCCACTGTTCCTACCCAGCAGATGGTCAGAAAGTTCCTTCAAGTCTCTTTTGGGGCCTCTGCCCTTTCTGTCTTGGGAGCAGGGTGAAGATGGTGTTGAGGAAGTTTTAAACATTTTAAAAACTGAGTTCCACACTTCCATGTCACTTATAGGTAAGTTTTTTTTTATTTTTATTATTATTTTTTTCTGGATTTGGGGCTTTAAGTGGGAGATCTGTAGAACAGAAACAAGAGCCCTTCCCTTGAATGAGTTCTTTCCTAGCTGTCCAGAAGAGAGAACAGGGAAGAACTGTCCTAGACAAAGATCAAGCATTATTCTCTGCCAGTGGTAACCCAGAACTTTCCACAAGCTCATTGCAATTTCTGGAGAGGGTCACCTCTGTCTCTAAATTCCTGATTCTGAGTTCAGTTCACAGGCTGTCTGCAGATCCCATGCCTGTTGTTTGTGTTCAATTCAATCACCCCAGAAACTCAACCCTTTTATTTGTTTCTATTTTTAGAAAAAGATTCTCTCATTGGTTAATATTTTGGTAATAGATTTTGCTAATATTACGTTTGGGAGTTGAAGGTGTATACACATCATAGATATGGAAAGAACTTGAAGTTCAAAATCACGCTGATTGTTATTAAGTTCTTTCAGTCTTCGAATTACTAGGGACTTCTTTCTGTCTACCGGAGTCCACAGCTCTCTAGTCTCACACCACCGTGCTAGCTTCTCTTTCTCCCTTCTTTTTTCACTTTTTGCCTGAAAAGACTCTTTTGAATTCCTGTATGCAATCTCTACTATAGTCCTCATTTTGCATATTAATTAAGATCTTCTGCTAATAAAGATCTTTTTCCTTTGACAGAATTTTGCATTAAAAGCAGCTGGTGTAGGGGGGACTCAGCCCACCTCCTACACTATCCCTGAGTCTGTCCCTCCTTAGCAATTGCTTTCAACACTCCTGTACCTTATCAAAATTTAGATAAAGTTCAAAGATATCTACAGTACGCAAGGATAATTTTTTAAAATACTAAAATAGAGTTTTTACCCTGACATTTTGAAATGTTAAAACATGACATGGTAATGGCATCATAAAATAATTTCCAATGCAATCAGAATTAAATGATTCATTCTGTGCACATAATATTTTATCAGGGACTGGAAATATAGCTCAGTTGGTAGAGTGCTTGCCTTGCATGCACAAGACCCTGGGTTCAACCCCCAGCACAATACACACACCCACATACACACACACAAATGTGTGTGTATATTGTGTATGTGTGTGTGTGTGTGTGTGTGTGTGTATTCCTGGGCTAGACACTTTCTGCATGAGCCTCTAAATCATCATCTTTTTCCCAATGCTTCATCCCGTGCCTGTGAAATGAGAGAACCAAGCTTTGTAACCATCTGGTTCTTTCAGGCTGCCGGTCAGTTGCCGAGATCAATCGTGACCTGATCCAGTTCTCCAGGTTGTAAGGAACCACTGAGACTGCCTGCAGGAGGAAGGCAAGCCCCCTACACGCTGTGCGGTGATGTCCTGCCCAGGCTCCATCCCGTCCAGTGGCTCATGCCCTGCCCCCTCAAGTTCTTCATCCCTGTACTTTCCAGTGCTCCAAACCCCCAATCCTCCTCAAATGCCCCCTTCTTTGCTTCCCTGCCTTTCATACCTTGTTCTCTTGGCTAAAATTCTCCCTGAAATAAAATATCTTTAAAAAGCAGGTTGGCAATAATTGAAACAACTAGCGTGTTATATTTTTCACATATCCTATGCATCTCTAGGAAATAACTGTGGAACTTTGTACTCTAGAAAGAGAGACTATACATACACCCCCTCATTACACTTTTATTTATATACAGTAGGGAATTTGTAGAGTTAAGGACGTTGTCTCTGGAGACAAATGGATTTCATAGTCAGAGCTGCAGCTGTTGATCCCTCAGTATTTCTGTCTTTGCATGAAATGGGGATTTTACTACCTGTCACAATAGTTTTGGAGAAAGATGAAGTAGGATAATGTCTTAAGTTCAGAATACAGTCCTCAGCAACTAGAAATTTAAGAAATAATAGCTATTATTATTATTGTTGGATAATTTTCTACTGATCTTTCAAAACCTTGTTCAAATATCACCAAATCTTACCTGGGACTACTTGCTCCCTGCCTCTTATGTATGTACTTTATGGACCCATGATTACAACCTTTATTGTAACATATTATATTTATCTATTTGCATGTCTTTATATACAAATAAACTATGAATGGCTCCAGACCAAAAAAAAATTTAAATATTGTATGCTTAATATTGGGCTTGGCAAACAGTAGCATCTCAATGAACATTTGTGGGGTGATAGATTATAGATAAAAGGATAAAGAACAGATGGAGAAATGAATATATGTCATACCAAAGTAAACTAGACTGGTAGTCAGCTAGAATATATTTCTAGAACAGAAGCACTCATTTGAATAAGATCTAATGCTTAAAGACAGCAAAAAAATTAGGAAAGAAAACCTATGTCCTATATAAATAGTCTAGAACAAGTTTCCCCATGTCTTTCTTGTTGTCTACATTCTGTTCTCCACGTAGATGCCTGAGAGATTTCCTGAGGGCTTTTTTTTTTTAAAGCAAAAATATATATCTTGCCTATAAAACCTTTATGGTTTCCCATTCCACTTAGTATAAACTCTAAACTGATCCTCAGCTCTCTGAGGCACTGTAGGATCTGCTGAACCCGGCATCTCTTTTCTTAATCATTCCCCCTTCCCTCAGTATGCACTAGCCATATTGACTTGCTTCCTATTCCTTAAAACAAGCAAAATTCTTACCTCTGGTCCTTCACATTTATTATTTCCTATACATAAAATGTCATTTCCCATCCTACTCCCATGGTTGACTCTTTCCTGATGCTTAGCTCTCAGCTGAAATGTCACCTCCTGAAGGAGGTAAGATTCCATCCAATCTAGAAAAGACTGTACCCATCTAAACACTCATTTTCCCTAATTAACCTTCTTTTTTTGCTTGCTGATTATTATCTGCAAGAGGAGAGGAAACTTAGTCTAGTGCAGTGCTAGGTTCCCAAGAGCCTAGAATCATGTCTGACACCACAGAGGGCTTTGAGTAAGTATTTATTAAATGAATTATCCTAGGAAATCAAAGGCTGATCACACTATATTGTTGTATTTAGAGAATTATGGCAATCCCCAAGTTGGAAAGGAACCAAGAGGCATGGGTTTCTGCCTAAGCCAAGAGACATTCAGAGTTTATACAATTCCTGGACTAGATGCTTTTCTGCATAAACCCATGCCCTTTTATAGCTCCACTTTGCCCAGTTTATCCCACATAACTAAGGGCTGGTCAAGGGATCATTAAGGTGGGAAATACTGAAAGAGAAAACAGACCCACAGCAGTCTCCCTGGTTATATCTGCTAATGCTATTTGCCTAACCCAGATACATGCATGTGGCCTACATTACCTACATACCTAGAAAGAGAAAGGAAGATGTGGTGGGGAGAGGTATATTCCTACTTACTCATGACTAGGACATGCTCAGAATCCAGAACGCAGAATAAGTGAACATTCAGACTCCCAAATCGCCCATCATTTTATTTCATTTTTTACTTGTTATTTTTAGATATATATGATAATAGAGTGTATTTTGACATATTATACATACATGCAGTATGACATTCTAATTAGGTTGTGTTCTAACTGTGGTTCTACATAATATGGTATAATAGTGGTGGCGTGTTCATAGGAAAGTTATGTCCTGTTCGTTGCACTCTTGTTCCTATTCCCATTCCCCATTCCGTTCACTCCTGTTTGTCTATTCCAATGAACTTCTATTCTTCCCTCTCCCTACCCCTTATGGTGTGTTAGTGTCCCATATCAGAAAGAATATCCCGCCTTTGGTTTTATGGGATTGGCTTATCTCACTTAGCATGATAGTCTCCAGTTCCATCCACTTACTGGCAAATGCCATCATTTCATTCCTGTTTGATGCGGAGTAAGAGTCCATTGTGCAGACATAGCACATTTTCATTGTCCATTCATCTGTTTAAGGGCACCTGGGTTGGTTCCATAGCTTAGCTATTGTGAATTGAGGTGCTATAAACAATCATGTGGCTACATCACTGTAGTATGCCGACTTTAAGTCCTTTGGGTACATAAAGAGGACTGGGGTAACTGGATCAAATGATGATTCCATTCCAAGATTTCTGAGGAAACTCCATACTGCTTTTCAGAGTGGTTGCACCAATTTGCAGTCCCACCAACAATGTATGAGTGTATCCCCCCCCCATCCACATCAACAATTATTGTTACTTGTGTTCTTGATAATTGCTATTCTGATTGGAGTGAGATGGTTTTAGTTTACACTTCTCCAATTGCTCGAAATGCTGATCATTTTTTCATATGTTTGTTGATTATTAACATTTCTTCTTCTGTGAAGTGCCCATTCAGTTCCTTTGCCCATTTATTGATTGGGTTGTTTGGGGGTTTTGGTATTAGGTTTATTTAAGTTCTTTAAATATCCTGGAGATTAATGCTCTATCTGAGGTGCAGGTGGCAAAGATTTTCTCCTATTATGTAAGCTCTCTCTTCATGTTCTTGATTATTTCCTTTGCTGTGAAGAAGCTTTTTAGTTTGATACCATCTCATTTATTGATTCTTGATTTTACTTTTCGTGCTTTAGGAGTCTTGTTGAGGAATTCTGTTCCTAAGCCAACATGATGAATATTTGCCTACTTTTTCTTCTAGTAGATACAGGGTCTTTGGTTTAATGTCTAGGTCCTGATCTACTTTGAGTTGAGTTTTGTGCAGGGTGAAATATAGGGGTTCAATTTCATTTTACAACATATGGATTTCCAGTTTCCCAACACCATTTGTTGAAGAGGCTATCTTTTCTCCAGTATATGTTTTTGGCACATTTTTCTAGTATGAAAGAAATGTATTTATGTGGGTTTGTCTGTGTGTCTTCTATTCTGGTCAATTGGTCTTCATGTCTGTTTTGGTGCCAATACCATGCCATTTTTTGTTACTATAGCTCTGTAGTATAATTTAAAATATGGTATTGTGATACCTCCTGCTTCACTTTTCTCACTGGAAATTACTTTGGCTACTCTAGGCCCTTTATGTTTCCAAATTAATTTCATGACTTCTTTTTCTATTCCTATGAAGAATAACATTGGAATTCTTATTTATTTATTTATTTATTCTAGCTTATTATACATGCAAGCAGATGAATTTCAATTTATAGTACACATATAGAGCACAATTTTTCATGTCTCTGGTTGTACACAAAGTAGAGTTACACTATTAATGTCTTCATACATGTACTTAGGGTAATGATGTTCATTTCATTCCACCATCTTTCCTACCCCTATGTTCCTACCCTACTCCTCCCTCCCTTTTGCCTAGTTAAAGCTCCTCCATTTCTCTCATGCTCCTTTGCTGCCCCCCATCCCCAATATGGATCATCATCCACATATCAGAGAAAACAGTCAGCATTTTTTTTATAATATTCCCCAACTCCATCCATTTACCTGCAAATGCCATGATTTTATTCTCTTTTAATGCAGAGTAATATTCCATTGTGTATATGTACCACATTTTCTTTATCCATTCATCTACTGAAGGGCATCTAAGTTGGTTCCACAATGTAACTATTGTGAAGTGTGCTGCTATAAACATTGATGTGGCTGCATCACTGTAGCACGCTGTTTTTAAGTCCTTTGGGTATAAATTGAGGAGTGGGATAGCTGGGTCAAATTAGGGTTCCATTCCAAGTTTTTCAAGGAATCTTCATACTGCTTTCCATACTGGCTGCACCAATTTGCAGTCCCACCAGCAATGTATGAGTGTACCTTTCACCCCACATCCTCGCCAACACCTATTGTTGTTTGTGTTCTTAATAGTTGCTCTTCTGACTAGAGTGAGATGAAATCTTAAGAATAGTTTTGATTTGCATTTCTCATTTTGCTAAAGATGTTGAACATTTTTTCATATATTTGTTGATTGATTGTATATCATCTTCTGAGAAGTGTCTGTTCAGTTCCTTGGCCCGTTTATTGATTGTGTTATATTTTTTTTTTGGTATTAAGATTTTTGAGTTCTTTATAAATACTAGAGATTAGTGCTCTATCTGATGTGCATGTGGTAAAAATTTGCTTCCATTCTGTAGGCTCTCTATTCACCTCACTGATTGTTTCTTTTGCTGAGAAAAAGCTTTTTAGTTTGAATCCATACATTTATTGATTCTTGATTTTATTTCTTGCACTATGGAAGTCTTATTAGGGATGTCAGGGCCTAATCCAACATGATGAAGATTTGGGCCTACTTTTTTTTTCTATTAGGCAAGGATCTCTGGTTTAATTCCTAGGTCCTTGATCCACTTTTAGTTGAGTTTTGTGCATGATGAGAGATAAGGGTTTAGTTTCATATTGCTGCATATGGATTTCCAGTTTTCCAAGCACCATTTGTTAAAGAGGCTATCTTTTCTTCAATATATGTTTTTGGCACCTTTGTCTAATATGAGATAACTGTATTCATGTGGGTTTGTATCTGTGTCTTCTATTCTGTACCATTGGTCTATTAGTCTATTTTGGTGCCAATACCATGCTGTTTTTGTTAATACTGCTCTATAGTATAGTTCAAGGTCTGGTATAGTGATGCCACCTGCTTCAATCTTCTTGCTAAGGATTGCTTTGGCTATTCTGGGTCTCTTATTTTTCCAGATGAATTTTATGACTGCTTTTTCTATTTCTATGAGAAACGTTATTGGGATTTTGATTGGAATTGCATTAAATCTGTATACTGCTTTCGGTAGTATGGTCATTTTGACAATATTAATTCTGCCTATCCAAGAACTAGGGATATCTTTCCATCTTCTAAGGTCTTCTTTAATTTCTTTCTTTAGCATTCTGTAGTTTTCATTATAGAGGTCTTTCAACTCTTTTGTTAAGTTGATTCCTAAGTATTTTATTTTTTTGAGGCTATTGTAAATGGGGTAGTTTTGCTAGTTTCTCTTGCAGAGAATTTGTCTCTTATATACATAAATGCCTTTGATTTATGCGTTTTTATTTTGTATCCTGATGAATGGTTCCCTTAAGTCGTATGAAGTGTCCATCTTTATCTCTTTTGATTAACTTTGGCTTGAAGTCTACTTTTTATATGAGGATGGAGACCCTTGCTTGTTTCTGTAGTCCATGTGAGTGGCATGTTTTTTCCCAACCTTTCACCTTCAGTCTGTGGATGTCTTTTCATATGAGATGATCTCTTGGAAAAAGCACATTGTTGGGTCTTTTAAAATCCAACCTGCCAGTCTATGTCTCTTCATTGGTGAGTTTAGGTCATTAACATTCAGATTACTATTGAGACATGATTTGTATTCCTGGTGATTATTGTTTATTTTTGGTATTTAACTTGACTTGGTTTCTCCTTTAATTGGTTTTTCCTTTAGTGTAATACCTCCCTTTGATGATTTTTATTGTTGTTTTTCATTTCCTCCTCATGGAATATTTTGTCAAGGATGTTCTTTAGTGCATGCTTTCAAGTTGTAAATATTTTTAACTTTTGTTTGTCATGGTAGGTTTTTATTTTGTCATTGAATCTAAAGCTTAATTTTGCTGGATATAAGATTCTTAGTTGGCATCCATTTTCTTTCAGAGCTTGATATCTGTTGTTCCAGGATCTTCTAGCTTTCAGTGTCTGGGTTGAAAAATCTGCAGATAACCTAATTGGTTTTCCCCTATATGTAATCTGAAAATTTTCTCTTGTGGCTTTTAAAATCCTCTTCTTATTCTGTATGATAAGCATTTTCATTATAATGTTCCTTGGTGTGGATCTGTTGTGATTTTGCACATTTGGCATCCTATAAGAATGAATTTTCCAATTTATTCTTCATGTTTCAAAATTTTTCTGATATTATTTCATTGAATAGATTGTTCATTTCTTTGGTTTGGAACCCTATGCCTTCCTCTACCCAATAATTCTTAAATTTGGTCTTTCTATGTTATTCCATAATTATTGAATATTCTTCTCATGGTTTCTTACATGTGGTCTACATTCTTTTCAAGATTATATAATTTGTCTTCGTTGTCTGAGGTGCTATCTTCCAAGTGATCTAATTGTGGTGCTTTCATTTGAACTTTTAATTTTGTTTATTGTTTCTTTCAAGGATTTCTGTTTGTTTGTCTGTTTTAGAACCTCTATCTTTTTATTGAAATAATCTTTTGTTTCCTGTATTTGATTATGTAGCTCTTTATCAAAATGATCTTTTACTGTCTGTATTTGCTGTTTTGTATCATTTTTCAATTTGCAGAATATTTTAATTATGTACATCCTGAACTCCAGCTCTGTAATTTCTTCTGTTGTGCTTGTCATGGATTCTCTTAATGTAGTATCTTGGTTTGTTTGGGGCATTTTCTTCCCTTGTTTTTTCTAGCATTACATTTTTTAACCTATAGGCTTATAGTGTTCCTGCAAGGCTCCAATACCTCTCATTTAAGGGGGAGAACAATATTAACAGATTCCAATACAAACAATATACAGCCTCAAACAAAATAGCTGCTATGAAAATGTTTACAGTTGTGTCACAATATACAGAAATGGTGAGTTCAATTATTACCTACAATATAATCAGTAGGTTTGCAAAAGGGTCTACTGTTTCTGATGGTGGACAAAGAACCAGGGGTGAGATGTTGAGTGGGTAGGAGGTGAGAGGATACAGAGTTATTAGACCTTAAGGAGCATGAAAGAGGAATCTAAAGAAGTTGATTAGTAGCAGGAAAAGAGAGAGAAAGTAATTTTTGGGAGACAAGTAAGTGGGAAGACAATAGAGAGAGTAAAAAAAAAACAAAACAAACCTAATATTAGGAAAAATAAAAAATGTAAAAATAGGAGATTAAAAAATGTACAACACAACTGTAACATACTATTCAGACATACCAGTAGCATAATTCATAAAATGTACTTGGTTTCACAAATGTTGTGGATGTGAGGGTGGGAGAAGTGAGAGAGAGAGAGAGAGAGAGAAAAGAGAAACAAAAATCTCAAAGGGAGATACAAGGATTGTTTTTGTTGGAGATTAGTATCTTTCCTGATTCCCTTCTCATCCAATAGATGGGGTTGTCTGTTTGCTGGTACCTCCACCCTCGGGATGGTGAAAGTTATTAGGGTGAGAGGGTTAGTCTACAGGGAAAAGCTCTTGGAGTTGGAGTATAGCATTTGCAGGACCCTGATAGGAGACTGCACCCCCAAAGATCTCTGTTGGGGCCTGCTCATGTGATGTGGGTGCCCGGTCTTATCTCCTTTTATGGCCTGTAAACCTCCCAATTCCTGGTCTCTAATTTAGTCTCTAAACTGTATCTCACTCACCCTCTCCCTTTCTACTTCTCAATCAGGAACCTCTCTCTCCAAAGGTCTTGTAGGCTGTGCTCTGGGTGCTGCATACCTGTTGCAGAGAGCTGTTTTGTATTGGAAAGTTCAGGACCAGGTTTTGTGAGCTACAGATCAGCTGCATAGCAGCAAGCACAGTGCCGGGTTAGTGGCTGCTGGGAAGGGGGAAGTTGGGGACTATAGATAATTTGATATTGCTTCTAAGACCCAGCCAATGTTCCAAGCTTGGAGTTGCCCCAACTAAGATGGCAACAAAGGTGTCTCAAGATGGAGGTGGCTGCTTTCAGCAATGGAGTGTTGTGTTGGGTGGGGCCTGGAGGTGGCATTGGGTGGAGTGTTCAAAGATGCAGCTCTGTGGCATGTAGTATTGTGGCTGGAGGCTGTCTCCAGACCCTGTGTGGTGTCCCTAGGTGCAAGCTATCATGTGTAGGGGAGTATGGCAGTGGTTGCAATGTCCCAAGATGCAGGCTACTTGGGGAGCCCCACATTGTTAGATGAGGGTCCACAGAGTGGTGGCAGCTGGGTGTCCTGCGTGGGAGCAGCAACCAGAATTCCTGCAAGTGTGCTGATGCTGGTGGTCCTGCTCGGGTATCCAGAGGTTCTGCATAGGCAAGTGGCTAGGATTTCTGCACTGACACTGAGGCTTGGAGACCTGTGCAGGCACAGCTGCCATGATTTCAGCATAGGAACAGCTGTCAAGGGTCCTCTAATCACTCACAGAGAAATAGTATTCCCACTACTTGAATCCCAGGTCACAGAGCAACACAAAATGCAGCCTCCCTCTAGCCTGACCTCTTATATCCATATCCCCTCATTGGAATTATAATAAGAATTGCATTAAATCTGTAGAGCACTTTTGCTAGGTTAGCCATTTTAACAATATTAATTGTGCCTATTCACGAACAAGGGGGATCTTTCATGGTATTTTTAATTTTCTTGCTTGAAACTGATCTGTTTAAATTTTCTATGTCTTTCTGATTTGATTTGGGTAGACCATTTGTCTCTAGAAATTTGTTGAGGTTCTCAAGATTTTCTATTTTATTAGAGTATAAATTTTCAAAATAGTTTCTGATTATCATCTGCACATTGTGATATTGTCCTTTTCATCACAAGTTTTAGTGATTTCAGTTTTTTTCCTCTCTTTATCTTCATTAGCTTGTCTAAGGGTTTGTCAGTTTTACTTATTTTTTTCAAAAACCAGCTTTTTGTTCATTATTTTTTTTCTTTCAATTTCATTGATTTTGGGCTCTGATTTTAATTATTTCCTGTCTTCTATTGCTTATGGTGTTGATTTGCTCTAATTTCTCTAGGGCTTTGAGATGCAATGTTAGGTTATTTATTTGGTGACCTTCTAGTCTTTTAATGAATGGGCTAAATGCAATGAACTTTCCTCTGAGAACTGCCTTCATGGTGTCCCTGAGATTTTGGTAGGTTGTATCACTAGTCTCGTTTACCTCTAAGTAGTTTTTTTAATTTCATGCCTGATTTCTTCTGCTATCCATTGTTCATTCCATAGTGTATTATTTAGTCTACAGAGTAACTTCCATTTTATATATTATCATTAATTTCTAATTGCATTCCATTATAATCTGAAGAAATGCAAGGTAGTATCTCTCTCTCTCTCTCTCTCTCTCTATGTGTGTGTGTGTGTGTGTGTGTGTGTGTGTGTGTGTGTGTGTGTCTTTCTCTTGCCTCAGATATGGTCTATTTTAATGAAGGATCAATTTTGCTGTTGGGAAGAAAGTCTATTCAGTCATTTAGGGGTGAAATATTATATATATATATATATATATATATATATATATATATATATATATACCTGTCTCAATTATTAATTGTACTTTTTATTTTTTATTTCTATAGTTTCTTTATTTCATTTTTGTTTGGGGAATCTATCCATTGGTGATAGAGGTGTGTTACAGTCACCTAGTATTATTGTGTTGTGGTCTATTTGATTCTTGAAATTGAGAAGGGTTTGTTTGATGTACATAGATGCTTTTTTGTTTGAGGCATAAATATTTACAGTTGTTATGTCTTGTTGATGTATCATTCCCTTAAGCAGTACGAAATGTCCTTCTTTGTCCCTTCTGATTGACTTTGGCTTGATGACCACTTCATCTGATATGAGGCTAGAAACCCTGCTTGTTTACAAGATCCATGTGAACAATTTTTGTTTTATCCTTTCACCTTCAGTCCTGGGTGTCTTTGCCCTCTTTGAGACAGCATATTGTTGGATCTTATTTTTAAATAAAATCTGCCAGTCTCTGTGTTTTGATTGATGAATTTAGACTATTTACATTCAATGTTACTATTGAGAAATGATTTTCATACCCTTTCATTTTAATTTATTTCTGATTTTTACTTTGAATTTGTTCCTTCTTTGATTGACTATTCTCTAATATAATTCCTCCCTTTGCTAGTTTAATGTTTATTTTTCATTTCTTCTTCGTGAAATATTTTATTGAGTATGTTTTTTATTGCCTGCTTTCTAGTTGTGAATTCTTTTAACTTTTGTTTATCATGAAAGGTTTTTATTTAACCATCAATTTTGAAGCTGAATGGCATCCATTTTCTTTCAGAGCTTGGTATATACTATTCCAACACCTCCTAGCTTTGAGTGTCTAGGTTATAAAATTAGCTGAGATCTGGATTGATTTCCCTATAAATGTGACCTATCCTTTTTTTTCTGACAGGCTCTAAATTGCTATTCTTGTTCTGTATGCTGAAAAAGCAAGGGAAAAAATTGCCCCAAAGAAACCATGATACTTCAATAACCAAATCCCTCAACACCAAAGTGGAAGAGATGTCAGAGAAGGAATTTTAAATGTGCATAAACTGATCTTGAGGTATAGGAAATAGTAAGGACCAAATCAAAAAGAAAATACAGGAAGTGAAAGATAATTTCAATAGTGATCTTCCACTTGAATTACAGTTTGAGGCAATGAAGACTAAATATATAATCTTGAAAATAACCTTGATCATGAAAAAAGATACTAAGAAACTATGAACAGAAATCCCAAGAAACATGGGGGAAAATTAAAAAAGACCAAATATAAAATTTATTAAGATAGATGAAGGCTT
Source organism: Urocitellus parryii (assembly GCF_045843805.1). Classification (NCBI taxonomy): domain Eukaryota; kingdom Metazoa; phylum Chordata; class Mammalia; order Rodentia; family Sciuridae; genus Urocitellus; species Urocitellus parryii. The sequence goes on from NC_135541.1 coordinate 111,274,264, forward strand.
GGAGATCCAAACCAAAGGAATGCATAAACTTTTCAATGAAATGATATCAGAAAATTTCCTGAACCTTAAGAATGGAATGGGAAATCAAATATAGGGCCTTACAGGACCCCAAATATACAAAATTACAACAGACCTACACCAGTGCACATTGTTATTTATTCTATTGTTTTCTTGTGAGGTTCAATTCAAGATTATAAATAATAATTTAATAGTGAAAATGGAAAATCACCCAAATACTCAATAATAAGGAAATATCACATGGGCACAATATTTTCAAAGAATATCAATGACATGAGAAATCAGTCTTTAGTGTAAGTGCCAAAAACAGGATACAAAATCATATCTGCTATTAACTCAATGCAAAGTACACACAAACACATACACAACACACAGGCAAGCACATAAAACCATACAAGAAAAAGAGTGGGAAACTTACGGACATGTTTACAAGAGTTACCTCTGGGTATGGTTTCTTTTCTTCTTTTTACTTTTCTCTAGTTTCTAATATATTTATAATAAAAAGAATGAAGTACTGACATGCTACAACCAGGATAATCCTTAAAAGCATTGTGATAAGTGAAAGTTAAAAACATAATCAAATATTGCATGCAGGATTATACATTATGTACTGACATGTAGAAAGCAGACTACTGATTGCCCGGGATTAGGGGTGAAGGTGGAGAATGGGTAATTACTGGCAATGGGTGTGGGGAGTCTTTGTGGGGTGAGAAATACTCTAAAATTACATTGTGATGACAGTTTTACAGCTCTGTGGCTACGTAAAAACCTTTGAATTTTACACTTTAAATGTGTGAATCATAGTGTATATAAATTACGTGAGGAAATCTGTCTAAAGAAAAAAGTAAGTAATATAATCTTTATGTAGAATGTTTTTAATGTTTTTTTTTGTTTCAAGGTTTTAATTTTTGTGGCTACTACAAATCACTGCAAATAACCTTTCTATATACATGTACATATACCTCTATTTTCTTTTTTTTTAATTTTTTTTATTGTTGGTCGTTCAAAACATTACATAGTTCTTGATATATCATATTTCACAGTTTGATTCAAGTGGGTTATGAACTCCCAATTTTACCCTGTATACAGATTGCTGTATCACATCAGTTACCCTTCCATTGATTGACATATTGCCATTCTAGTGTCTGATGTATTCTGCTGTCTATCCTATTCTCTACTATCCCCCCTCCCCTCCCCTCCCCTCCCCTCCCCTCCCCTTTTCTCTCTCTACCCCTTCTACTGTAAATCATTTCTTCCACTTGTATTATCTTGTCTTACCCCTCCTTTCCTCTTATATGTAATTTTGTATAACCCTGAGGATCACCTTCTATTTCCATGTGATTTCCCTTCTCACTCCCTTTGCCTCCCACCTCTCATCCCTGTTTATGTTAATCTTCTTCTCAAGCTCTTCGTCCCTACCCTGTCCTTGGTTATTCCCCTTATATCAAAGGAGTCATTTGGCATTTGTTTTTTAAAGATTGGCTAGCTTCACTTAACATAATCTGCTCTAATGCCATCCATTTCCCTCCAAATTCTATGATTTTGTCATTTTTTAATGCAGAGTAATACTCCATTGTGTATAAATGCCACATTTTTTTATCCATTCATCTATTGAAGGGCATCTAGGTTGGTTCCACAATCTTGCTATCGTGAATGTGAATTGTGCTGCTATGAACATCGATGTAGCAGTGTCCCTGTAGCATGCTCTTATTAGGTCTTTAGGGAATAGACTGAGAAGGGGAATAGCTGGGTCAAATGGTGGTTCCATTCCCAGCTTTCCAAGAAATCTCCATACTGCTTTCCAAATTGGCTGCACCAATTTGCAGTCCCACCAACAATGAACAAGTGTACCCTTTTCCCCGCAACCTCTCCAGCACTTGTTGTTGTTGGACTTCATGATGGCTGCCAATCTTACTGGAGTGAGATGGTATCTTAGGGTGGTTTTGATTTGCATTTCTCTGACTGCTAGTGATGGTGAGCATTTTTTCATGTACTTGTTGATTGATTATATGTCCTCCTCTGAGAAGTGTCTGTTCAGGTCCTAGGCCCATTTATTGATTGGGTTATTTGTTATCTTATTGTCTAATTTTTTGAGTTCTTTGTATATTCTGGTTATTAGGGCTCTATCTGAAGTGTGTGGAGTAAAGATTTGTTCCCAGGATGTAGGCTCCCTGTTTATCTCTCTTATTGTTTCTTTTGCTGAGAAAAAACTTTTTAGTTTGAGTAAGTCCCATTTGTTGATGCTAGTTGTTAACTCTTGCACTATGGGTGTCCTATTGAGGAATTTGGAGCCCGACCCCACAGTATGTAGATCATAGCCAACTTTTTCTTCTATCAGATGCCATGTCTCTGATTTAATATCAAGGTCCTTGATCCATTTTGAGTTAACTTTTGTTAAAGGGATTCAGATTCATTTTGATGCAATGGATTTCCAGTTTTCCCAGCACCATTTGTTGAAGATGCTATCCTTCCTCCATTGCATGCTTTTAGCCCCTTTATCAAATATAAGATAGTTGTAGTTTTTTGGATTGGTTACTGTGTCCTCTATTCTGTACCATTGGTCCACCCATCTGTTTTGGTACCAGTACCATGCTGTTTTTGTTACTATTGCTCTGTAGTATAGTTTGAAGTCTGGTATCGCTATACCGCCTGATTCACACTTCCTGCTTAGCATTGTTTTTGCTATTCTGGGTCTTTTATTATTCCATATGAATTTCATGATTGTTTTATCTATTTCTACAAGAAATGCTGTTGGGATTTTGATTGGCATTGCATTGAACTTATAGAGAACTTTTGGTAATATCGCCATTTTGATGATGTTAGTTCTTCCTATCCATGAACAGGGTATATTTTTCCATCTTCTAAGGTCTTCTTCTATATCTCTCTTTAGGGTTCTGTAGTTTTCATTGTGTAAGTCTTTCACCTCTTTTGTTAGGTTGATTCCCAAGTATTTTATTTTTGGGGGGGATATTGTGAATGGAGTAGTTGTACTCATTTCCGTTTCAGAGGATTTGTCGCTGATATACAGGAATGCTTTTGATTTATGCGTGTTGATTTTATATCCCCTGCCACTTTGCTGAATTCATTTATTAGCTCTAATAGTTTCTTTGTAAACCCTTTTGGGTCTTCTATGTATAGAATCATGTCATCTGCAAATAGTGATAATTTAAGTTCTTCTTTTCCTATTTTTATGCCTTTAATTTCTTTCGTCTGTCTAATTGCTCTGGCCAGTGTTTCGAGGACTATGTTGAACAGAAGTGGTGAGAGAGGGCATCCCTGTCTTGTACCAGATCTTAGAGGGAATGCCTTCAAGTTTTCTCCATTCAGAATGATGCTGGCTTGTGGCTTATCATAGATTGCTTTTACAATGTTGAGGTATGATCCTGTTATCCCTAATTTTTCTAGAGTTTTGAACATAAAGTGATGCTGTACTTTGTCGAATGCTTTTTCTGCATCTATCGAGATGATCATATGGTTCTTATTTTTAAGTCTATTGATGTGGTGAATAACATTTATTGATTTCCGTATATTGAACCAGCCTTGCATCCCAGGGATGAATCCTACTTGATCATGGTGTATAATTTTTTTGATATGTTTTTGAATCTGATTCGCCAGAATTTTATTGAGGATTTTTGCATCTAGGTTCATTAGAGATATTGGTCTGTAGTTTTGTTTCTTTGAAGTGTCTTTGTCTGGTTTAGGCATCAGGGTGATGTTGGCCTCGTAGAATGTATTTGGAAATTCTCCCTCTTTTTCTATTTCCTGAAATAGCTTGAAAAGTATTGGTGTTAGTTCCTCTTGAAAGGTTTTGTAAAACTCTGCTGTATACCCATCTGGTCCTGGGCTTTTCTTAGTTGGTAGTCTTTTGATGGTTTCTTCTATTTCCTCTATTGTTATTGGTCTGTTTATGTTGTCTATATTCTCCTGACTCAATCTGGGCAGATCATATGACTTAAGAAATTTATCTATGCCTTCACTATCGTCTATTTTATTGCAGTATAAGGATTCAAAATAATTTCTGATTATCTTCTGTATTTCTGAAGTGTCTGTTGTGATATTGCCTTTTTCATCCCGTATGCTAGTAATTTGGGTTCTCTCTTTTCTTCTCTTCGTTAGCATGGCTAAGGGTCTGTCAATTTTATTTATTTTTTCCAAGAACCAACTTTTAGTTTTGTCAATTTTTTCAATTGTTTCTTTTGTTTCGATTTCACTAATTTCAGCTCTGATTTTAATTATTTCTTGCCTTCTACTTCTTTTGCTGTTGTTTTGCTCTTCTTTTTCTAGGATTTTGAGATGAAGTATGAGATCATTTATTTGTTGGTTTTTTCTCTTTTTAAGGAATGAACTCCAAGCAATGAATTTTCCTCTTAGAACTGCTTTCAATGTGTCCCATAGATTCCGATATATTGTGTCTGTGTTTTCATTTAACTCTATGAATTTTTTAATTTCCTCCTTGATGTCTTCTAAAACCCATTGATCATTCAGTAACCTATTGTTCATTATCCAAGTGATGCATCATTTTTCCTTCCTTCTTTTATCATTGATTTTCAGTTTCATTCCATTATGATCAGATAAAATGCATGGTATTATCTCTACTCCTTTATATTGTCTAAGAGTTGCCCTGTGACATAATATATGATCTATTTTTGAGAAGGATCCATGTGCTGCTGAGAAAAAAAGTGTAACTACTTGATGTTGGGGGGTATAGTCTATATATGTCAATTAAGTCTAGGTTGTTAATTGTGTTATTGAGTTCTATAGTTTCCTTATTTAACTTTTGTTTGGAAGATCTGTCCAGTGGTGAGAGAGGTGTGTTGAAGTCTCCCATGATTATTGTATGGTGGTCTATTGAACTCTTGAACTTGAGAAGAGTTTGCTTGATGAACATAGCTGCACCATTATTTAGGGCATATATATTTATGATTGTTATGTCTTGTTGGTGTATGGTTCCCTTGAGCAGTATGACGTGTCCTTCTTTATCCCTTTTGATTAACTTTGGTTTGAAATCTGTTTTATTAGATATGAGTATGGCCACTCCTGCTTGTTTCCGCAGTCCATATGAGTGGTATGATTTTTCCCAACCTTTTACCTTCAGTCTGTGTATATCTTTTCCTATCAGATGCGTCTCCTGTAGGCAGCATATTGTTGGGTCTTGTTTTGTGATCCATTCAACTAGCCTGTGTCTCTTAATTGGTGAGTTTCAGCCATTAACATTTAGGGTTATTATTGAGATATGGTTTGTTCTTCCAGCCATATTTGTTTATTAATGTTACTAAACCTGATTTGTTATCCTCTTTGACTACTTTCCCCCCTTTACTGTCCTACCTCCCACTGTTGGTTTTCAATGTTATTTTCCATTTCCTCTTCCTGTAATGTTTTGCCAAGGATTTTTTGAAGAGATGGCTTTCTAGCTGCAAATTCTTTTAACTTTTGTTTATCGTGGAAGGTTTTAATTTCATCTTCCATCCTGAAGCTTAATTTCGCCGGATACACGATTCTTGGTTGGAACCCATTTTCTTTCGGTGTTTGAAATATGTTATCCCAGGATCTTCTGGCTTTCAGAGTCTGTGTTGAGAGATCAGCTGTTATCCTGATTGATATACCCCTAAATGTAATCTGCTTCCTTTCTCTTGTAGCTTTTAAAATTCTCTCCTTATTCTGTATGTTGGACATCTTCATTATAATGTGTCTAGGTGTGGATCTCTTATGATTTTGCACATTCGGCATCCTTTAGGCTTCTAGGATCTGGGATTCTGTCTCATTCTTCAACTCTGGGAAGTTTTCTCGTATTATTTCATTGAATAGATTGTTTATTCCTTTGGTTTGGAGCTCTGTGCCTTCCTGTATCCCAATGACTCTTAAGTTTGGTCTTTTGATATTATCCTATATTTCTTGGATGTTCTGCTCATGGTTTCTTAGCAGACTTGCTGAGCTGTCTATGTTCTTTTCAAGTTGAAATACTTTGTCTTCATTGTCTGATGTTCTATCTTCTAAGTGATCTACTCTGCTGGTAGTAATCTCAATTGAGTTTTTAAGTTGGTTTATTGCTTCCTGCATTTCTAGGATTTCTATTTGTTTGTTTTTTATTACCTCTATCTCCCTGTGAAATTGATCTTTTACTTCCTGGATTTGTTTATGTAGTTCCTTGTCAAAGTGATCTTTCATTGTCTGATTTTGCTGTCTCATGTCTTCCTTGAGACTCCAGATCATCTGAAGCATGTATATCCTGAACTCTTTATCTGACATTCCATCTGTTGCAGGTATTACCTCTTCTAAGGTTGAGTTGACCTGCATTGCTTGTGGTCCTTTCTTTCCTTGTCTTTTCATACTGCTCGAGTTTCTTTCTGCTTGGTGAAACTATTGTGTTTTTGAAATTTACCCCCTATTTATTTATATTGCTCTTGTATAGTTGGGAAGTCTCCCTTGCGGGGCGGGTAGTGGCTGTGTTCCTCCTCTAATTAGGGTGGTCTGTCTACCACGCTGGTCGGTCGCAAGTCTGCCCTCCCTGCGGGCGTGGGTGGCGGCTCTGCTCTGCCCCCACTCCAATTGTGATGACATAACTACCATGCCCTCGGGTCCTTGGTCCTGATCCGGATGTGGGCGGCGGCTCTGCTCGGTCCCCACTCCAATCGGTGTGACGTGTCTACCTCGCTGGCAGGCTATGGGGCCTGTCCTGCCAGTGGGTTGCAAGTCTGCCTACCTTGCAGGCTCAGACAGTGGCTCTGCACAGCCCCTACTCCAAATGGAGTGACTTGGCTTCCGCGCCATCGGGTCGCTGGTCCTATTCTAGGCGTGGGCGGCTACTCTCTTCGGCCCCAGCTGCAGTTGGGGTGTCGCGTGATACCACACCGGCGGGTCACTTGGCCTGCTCTGGGCGCAGGCGGCAGCTCCACTCTGCCCCCCCCCCCGGCCCCCACAGCACCCAGTAGGACCCGGACCGAGAAGCAGTCACCGCAGGTTCCCCAGCCCTGGGCCAAAGCAGCTTTGGGAGCCAGAACCCGGCCTCTCCGATCCCGACGCATGCTCCGATGGGAGCTGGCTCCAAGGAGCGACCCCCGCGGGTTCCCCAGCCCCAGGCCAAAGCAGCTCCGGGAGCCAGAGCCCGGCCACTCCAAGCTCTCCGAACTCGGTGCACACTCCGCTGGGCGCAGGCTCAAAGACGCAGTCCCCGCAGGCTCCCCAGCCCCGGGCCAAAACTGTTCCGGGAGTCAGAACCCAGCCGCCCAGAGCTCAGTGCACGCTCCACTTGGGGCTGGCCTCAACACGCAGTCTCTGCAGGTTCCCCAGCCCTGGGCCAAAGCAGCCCCGGGAACCAGAATCCGGCCGCTCAGAGCCTGGCGCACGCCTTGCCAGGAGCGAGCCCCCAGGAGTATTCTCCACAGGTTCTCCAGCCCCAAGCCTGAGCAATCTGTCTGCCAGACGCAAGCAAATACCAGCCTGAAATCACCTGTTCCGTAGCTGAATGAGCTGAGATCAGTAGAAAACAGGGATGATTACATCAGCTCTCCAAGATGGTGGCTGCTGTCCTCCTCCGTGGTCCGACCGGTGTCGAGAACCGAACTGGACTGCTTCTCTCCTCTGTCTCAAAGCCGGAACTCAGCACTAAGCGCGGCCATTGCACCACTGGCAGGAACCCCCAGAATCCGCATCGCTGCACCCTGCTCCGGCACCTCGCCGCTTCCCAGCGCACACCGCAGACTCCAGCTGTGGGGTGTTCCGCCGATCAGGCAATGCGATCCTCCGTGCAGAGAAATCGCCCGCGACCAAGCCCCCACAGCCGAACCTCGCGTGATGGAAATCCGTCCACTAGATTCTGGAGCACCTCAATTTCACTGGAAATTCCCAACAAGATAGCCTTCAGCCGTTTCACCTGTCTTTCTCCCGCATAGTGACACGGTGCACTGGGGTGATGCACTCCCTTCGCCGCCATCTTCCTTCTTTAATGCTTTTTTAAGGAGGAGGAAAGAAAGAAAAGTTGAGGATGAAGATGAGAGCCAGGTGAATAATTTAACTCAAACCTATGCTATACCAAGTCTCCAAACACAATTCCAGTTCTGACCAAATCCTAGGGGTAGATGGCTCTGGCTTCCTGTCTCAAACCACAACTCAAATGCAACATGAGGTACTCTTTGAATATGTTTTCCATGCTAGAATGGTAGTTCTTCAAGGACACAGGCTCTGTCTTATTCACCTTAATTCCCTCTAGATCTTAGCACATGTTCTGCTACAAATCAGTCACTTTCAATTGTTTTGTTTACAGTTTTTCATTTTGTGCTTAAAACAACAGGAATTTATTTCCACAGTTCTTGAAGCTAAAAGTCCAAAATTCAGGTGCTGGTAGAGCCATAATTCTCTGGAGGCTCTAGGGAAAAGCCTCCTTCTTATGCTTCCTGAGGTTGCCAGCCAACCTTTGTGTTCTGTAGATTGTAGACACATCCCTCTAATTGCACCTTCATCATCAATCACATGATGGCCTCCTGTGTTTCTCTAAGGAAGTGTGAGGTCCCTGAGTCTTCCACAATCCTGAGCTTCCTTCTTCTCTAGAGAACTTGGTGTTCTTGGAGAAGGGACATTCAATAGTATGGACCCAGAAATTCGTCTCCCAGGAGTTTTGGTTCCTTCTGGTTAGGATTTTCTTGGACTTGGGTGGAATCCTAGGATCCACTCTTAATGCAGATACAGGAAGAGAGCAGAGTTAGGCTAACTTGAATAAGAAATCAGGGAGTTCCTGTTCTAACCCATTTCCACGCTGTTTTTTTTTTTTCCAGTAAGCTTTTCTCTCACTATTGCCCAATAGATAGGTTTTTAATGACTGAATAGGGGTTAAAAAACATATTACCACTGGAAAAAAAATGTGATCCTGTGGGCTGAAAAAAATCATAATTATGAGAAAATGTAGTTCAACGATAAGATAAGGGAACATATCTTGAGGACTTTCAAGGACTAAAGGCTAGAAAAAAAAATCATCCTAAAATCTTGGGTGCATTTGGTCATCAAAGAATATTTTTCTCAATATTTGAACTGAATCCTAAGGCCGTGGTCTATCAGTTATGACACAAGTTTGAAGTAATCAGAAGAGTGCTTTGTTAGTGTAAAAGGTTTGCACATGGCTTCATGTACAAATGTGTAACAAAAAATTCTACTATAATGTGTAATTAGAGTGCACCAATAAAATAAACATAAAAGCATAACAAGAGAAAAAATAAGTGAAGGAAATATAAATATGAGGCTTCTGCCACAGAGACATGATTAATCAATTAGTTCAACCAATCAGTTGCATCAGTGATAAATAGTGGATAGTTCTGTATTTTCCAGACTCTGACTCTGGATAAAGCTCTTGGTCCTTCTCTAATTGAGTTCCATAGAATTACATCGAGTTCTCATCACCCCCTGCCCACATATCAACTTAGTAAAAAACATGCAGCAAAGAGTTTTAGTTTTAGTTTTATTAAAAGGGAAGAAGTTGAGTCTGCTTTACATTTTCCCTCTAAGACATTTAGACCTTGTCCCTCGATGTGGTTTGAATGTATCTCCCAAATAAATAAGCTAGAAACTTAGTGAGGACTGCAAAAGTGTTGCCAATGAAGGCATTAAGGCTCTGCCTTTATGAATTAATGCCATTATTTCAGACGTGGTTTTATTATCAAGGGAGTAGTTTCCTTTTATAAAAAACAAGTTGGTCTACTTTTGCTCTCTCATTGTAGGATGATGCAGCAAAAAGAACTTTGTCAAATGTACCCCTCAATCCTGGACTTCAGTCTATAGCACTATTAGCCACTAAATTTTCATTTATTATACATTGTCCAGTCTTTAATATTTTTGTTATTGCAGTACCAAGCAGGCTAAGACACTCATAAAGGCATGCATGTGGTCATCTGGCATTCATTCATTCATCATTTATTTATTAATATGTCCAACAAATATCCATTATACCTCTATGTGACAATCACTTGGGGAGATATAAGGATAAATAAGAAATGAATCATGGCCCAAGAAAGGTCAATATGTTTTCCAACTAAGTAAATGTGTTTTAAGTAACATTATAAGTCATGTAGTATATCAGTAGCTGGAAGGTTAGTTTTTAACTTTGAACGTTAATGTTTAACTTTGTTGAAAGTTAGTGTTTAACTGTCAACATTATCCCAAAAGATATGCCCCGGAAGACCTCTGACACTTTGAATACATTTTTTCTACTGGATTCTTTGGAATTGCCAGAGCTCCAAACTAATACCTTCATATTTTAGGCATACCTAAAGGGATAAAGTGACATATCTAAAACTACATTGTGAGCTAGTAATTAATCAGTACTGGAATCTAGATCTCTCCTGACTTAGTGCCCATATGAATTCACTTCAAATATCCCAGAGAAATGAATGGCTGGATTTTACAGTGACCTTGTGTAATGCTAGGCTTAGCTTGTGCTCAGTCACCAGATCAGCATTGCACCACTGCCTGAGATTCCACTTGTATTAGTATACTGTTGTTGTGTAACAAGTTGTCCCAAACCTAGCAGCTTAAACGAAACTACAGTAATTATTATCTTATAATTTTTGAGCATGAAGAACTCAGATATGGCTTATCTGTGTCCTTTGCTTCAGGGTTTCTCATGTCAACCAAGGTGACACCCAGGATTGAGACCTCATCTGAATACTCAATTAGGGCATAGTCTACTTCAAGCTCACTTACATGGCTGTTACTGACAATGGTTCTGAGCTGTTCAGTGACAATTGACTGGAGGCTGCCCTCAGTTCCTTGGCTGTATTTTCACCTCCAACATGGCAATTTGCTTCATCAAACTCAATGCAAACAAGGAAATCCGCTAGCAGCATGGTAACCATGATTATTTTTATTTACAAAAGTAACATTTCTTTGTCATCCTTAGTTAGGATAAAATCACTAGATTCCACCCAACTTAAGAGAAGATTACGCAACGACATGAATGCCAGGAGGCCTCCATAGAAACTGGCTATCACACCACATTGTTAGCCTCTGGATTACACACTTGAAGAGAATCCATGTGACCTTTTCCCAAGAGAACTAGCAGGCAGAATAATAGATGGTAGATGGGAAGAGATCCATAGGTATATGTTTTTCTCTTTCCTTTCTCCCACAGACAGCTGTGCTAGAAAAGACAGCCAAGTTATACCCAGAAACAACTTGGACGTAAGCCTCCCTTTATAGTGAATGTTATAGAATATTCTTTTTTATTTATGACAACTGGATCTTCAAAAAACACTCCAAATACCCAGAAATCTACTCATATCCATCCTTTATATGGGAATAAAATTGCTTTTCCTTGACAAATTGCTTTAGCCTGGACAGTAGTTCTGACTTTTCATTAGTATGTGGTCTTATTTTGTTGTCACTGTTCTCTTCTATTTCCTCTTATTTATTAGTCCACACGGTTTTCCAAAGCACCAAGATATTCTTGAGTCTTTTATTGCTTATTTATCTTCCTATCCACTTATTCAATCATCCAATAAAATTTATTCAGTTCCTATTATGTGTTAGATACAAGGCTAGTTCTTAGGTGATGTAAATATGTAGGAGCCATAAACACTTTGTTTAGTCAAACATTCGAAAAATTTCGAAGATCTATTCCTTTTTTTAATTGATTTTATTTTTTAAATACATGACAGTGGAATGCAGTACAATTCTTATTACACATATACAGCACAATTTTCATATTTCTGTTTGTATATAAAGTATGTTCATACCAATTCATATCTTCATATATGTACTTTGGATAATGATGTCCACCATATTCCGCCATCATTGCTAACCCCCTGCCCCATCTAGAATCCATCTATTCCTCCCATGCTCCCCCTCCCTACCCCACTATGAGTCAGACTCCTTATATCAGAGAAACCATTCAGCATTTGTTTTTTGGGGATTGGCTAATTTCACTTAGATTTATGAAGATCTATTCTGTATCATGCATTTTTGACTACCTGTGCTAGGAGTTAAAGATTAATAAATGGAGTAGAGTAAAACAACATTACAACAATAACAAACTCTTGGCCATGCTGTCTATAACACCTTTTAACTGATATCTTTATGCCATAAATTCTTTGTTTTTTTTATATTGGCAATACTATTTTAGTATTGGAGCTGCACATTTTTTCTTGGCATAAATAGTTCTTTAGAACTAGATCTAGAGTTGCACAAATAGTTCATTGGAACATAAAACTAAAAGGAATTATACATAACAATTACATTAAGTATTTATAAGAGGCAATACAAAAATTTGTTCTGCTTCTGCATGAGATAAATTGCATATAATATCTGATTTAAATAATATTAATCATATTAACTAGTGGGATACATCTCTCTCAAAATGTCTGATGTTTCTCACAGTGGAGGGAAAAATGCAATTATATGAGTTATTGAGTTTCTTTTCATTTCCAAATAGTGGGAAGATTTAAGGAGAATCTTTTCTTTAAAGAAGTAGAAGAATAAATTACAGGACTGTTCTGAACTCATTAAAAATTAAATTAGGCCCATGTGCTTCAGCAACCCACCTGAGGAGCTTTATGTACCAAACATAGTCTTAGAGGAACAAAAATATGCCACAAATTTTTGAACAAGCTTTTTGTGTAGTCACTCTCTTCACTATTCTCCATCTGTTCCTCCACACATAGAAGATAGTGTGTTGACTTCTAATTGACCTTTACACACAGCACTTCCTGGAAATTGCTCTTACTGGGGTACTGATGAACTTAATGTTGCTGAATCCGGTGCTCAGTTCCTTCATTGCATCTGGTGTCTCAGTAGCCTCCAACATAGTGAACCACATTCTCCTTCTTGAAACATTTTCTTCACTCGACTTGCACAACTGCACATTCTTCCTTTTCTCCTGCCTCCCAGTACTCTTGTTCAGTCTCCTTACCTTGGCCCCTCCTTCCCCTCTGTTCATACTCTAAATGTTGGTATCTCTGTTCAGGATTCACTCCTGAGACTTTTCTTTTTACCCACAAATAATTTCACCCTAAATTATTTCATCTACTCTTGTTGTTTTAAAAATTATCATGTGCTTTTCTTTCCCAAATTTACCTCTCCAGGACATACAAGGAGCATAATTGTTCTAAAGTGACCATGAAAGACCTAAGCAACCTCATTCTACTTGGGACCTCATTTTGCTCTGAAACTTAACCTCTGACCTACTGTAGTCCTAAAGTCAGGAAAATACCACAGAAAAGTTCTGTGGAAACAGTTCTCAGAAGCTGCAGATGGTGATCACCTAAGATAGGCCAAGATATCAAAATATCTGAAATTCCAGATGGCCCCCACCTAGGTGTAGTGACCAATATCTAAACTAGAAGCCCTGCAGCTTGGCACATACCCCCCTTGCAACACCCTCACGGTTTAAACCAATCATTTTTAAGTGCGTCAACCCCTTGAACTAACCAATAATCCTTTCCAGATTCATTCCTGCCACTTGATACACTAATCATGTTTTAGAGTTGTTTTATGATTTTCCCGTGGTGTGTGATGATTTGCTAAGAGATGTTATGATGTATGTGAAGTCCCTACCTTCCCCAAAGAGTGTATAAAACTGCTGCAAACCCTGGGCTCGGGGCCTCTCAGCGTCACCAGTTGCTAAGTGCAAGCGGAGGACCGAGCTAGCTCGCAATAAACACTTCTTTGCTGCTTACATCGATCTTGGTCTCTGGTGGTCTTTTGGGGGTCCCGAATTTGAGCATAACAACCAAAGGAGTTTAACAAGTTATCTCAGAAGAGGGATTTCCCTTTTCCCAGCATGAGGGACTGTGCCCAGCACACCCCAGGGAGTAGGTGACTTTCTTTTCTAGGGAGAGGAAAATACTTCTTATGAGTCCCAAGGACTCCAGATGCAAGGAATCTGACTTCCCCATATCACTTTTGTGAACAGCCAGCATGCCAAATTCAGAATCTGGCACCAATTTTCTTTGTGTTTCTTCATTGATAAAGCTAATCTCTTGGACTTACCTGATACAAAAATATAATAAAGGAGGCTAATATCTCTATGCTGGAATGAAGACCAATACTTTGAGCCCAGAAATCTCATGACCACTTCTGCAACTGTATTTGATAGGAGAACAATCATAACTTCTATATTCCTTTGCTGACCTGTGGACTTTGTGAGTTCTTCTATTACAAAATATCATTTAATCTGTGCTTTGTTTTATTAAGAAAATACCTCTAATGCCAATTATTGATGAGCCTCATTTTATGTAGCATGTTTTGACCTTCCCTAAGCATGTGGACAACCCAGTTGTCAAGCATTACTTACTTAAAGACTATCCTCCCCAGCCCAGTGAATTTAATTTTGTCAAAACCAGTTAATCATCTGAATTTAGACCATTAATTAACACATGTATAATTTCTATCCAAATGTATTATAGTCTTAAATGATGGCCAAAATGATATACTTCTTTATAGAAAACAGATGAAAAATCTTTGTGACCTCGAATGAGGTAAAAACAAGAGTAGTAAATGGGAGGAGGATTGAAAAATAGAACGTCATTAAAATTAAAAATTCACTTCAGAAAGTACCCTTTAAGAATGAAAATCTATAGACTGGAAAAATATTTTAATATCATATATATATATATATATATGGACTTGTATCTAGAATATAAAACACTTTTATAGAAAAAATAATGGAATGGATATCCAGTATTAGTTTGTTCCTCTTCAGGATGGAAACAAAGCAATAGGTGTATACCTGCTTGTGGAGGTGAGTGGCTGTGGATTAACAGCAGAAATTGACATCACAAAAAATGAAACCGTCAGGTGGGTGGCGGTGACTTAGGAACAAAGCACCAAGCAGGCCTCTGGAGTGAAAGAAACAACAACCAGACACCTAAGGTACTGCCTGTCAATCAGTAGGGTCTCTGGGCCAATCCTGGACCTCAGCCAGTTCCCCTGCCCAACTCCATTGGGACAAGGGACTCTAAAAATCCCTTTTCCTGTCCCAAGCCCTTTCCTTCCAAGAAACTGATGTGACTCCACTTTTGAAAAAAAAATAAATAACAGCACCTTCTACCTGAATAGATAACTAATGGCCTGTCCTAAGGAAGGGGGCATGACCCTTGTCCTTGGAAAAACCCACAGAGCCTTTCTAGGCACATACCCACCCTGCTGAGTTGTTTGTCTGCCAATAACAGGAGAGATCTGTGGTACCAGGTCCCTGACTCAGTTAGGCTAGGTGAGGACCCATAGCAACCCCCTAGCAACCATCAATCAGCATGAGACAGGGAGATACCTGGGACGCCAGTAGTTTATGGTGGTTGATAACATGTTGGGAAACCATGTAGTTCAGCACGTGCACCTTTCATGGCCTAAACCAATCAGTTCAAAGGAATCCCCTTCTTGTACTAACCAATCACCCCTACCCAACTTGTTCCTGCCAGTGAATGTGCTATCAATGTTAAGAGTTGTTGTTTGACTTTCCCGAGATGTGAAATGATTTGCTGTGTGATGTTGTGACACATAGAGTATCCCCCCAAAACCTATAAAATCTCACTGGACAAAAGGCTGGGACTCACTCCCTGAGACCACTGCCTCAGGAAGAATGGTGGTGAGTCCAGGCTCGAGCTTGCAATAAAGACTCTTGTGTGATTGCATCGGATTCGGCTCCTGGAGGTCTATTGGGGTCCCACGAATCTGGCACTACACTTCTTGCCGTTAGCCCCATAAAATTCCAGTCCTGTCAAGCTCCCACACCACCATATCTCCTCAGACCCTCCTCCTGTCCACTCTGTCGGTCTGATCAAGTTCTGCCTGGGAGTGAGTCTCAAATACAGCCTTGTTCAGTGGCCTTTTTAATCTGCTTCCTTTGGCCACTGCCATTGCCTGATCTTTCAGGAACCTAGTGAATTCTGGAGACAAGTTATTACCAAAAGCTTGGTCCTTGTCCCCAATGGCAATCCATTAACAAGGACATAGTTTTGAGAAAAAAAAAGAAGAAGATTTATTGCTTTGCAAGCAAAGGAAAAACACAAGGGACTCCTGTCCCAGAGGTTCTGATTCTGCCCATCAGGGAAAACAGAGAGATTTTAAAGAAGCTCTTCAGAGGCTCCATTCCAGGTGTGCCCTGGCAGGAGGTCCCAAGTGTGCCCTGAATAATGTGTTGAAACTCACTTGTTAATTTTGGAGACAGTCACGTCCCAGTTTCTTGTGGTGGCGTCTCCTCCCTTTGAAGAATAAATAACTCAAGGTAATCTTATTCCCTGCCCCCAGGTTAGGGAGGGAGAGAGAGAGAGAAGAATAAAAGAAAAACAAGTCTCTCTTAAAATAAGCAGCAAGGGCTACTGTTTCAAAGGTAATGAGGATCACTGTTACATAAGGAGAATAACCAAGCAAGATAAGCAGAGTACCTGAGCCCCTGGCACCCACATCTCAGGCACAAGAAGGAGACATTTCCCTCCAAGGGAGTAAAGGTAAAAGAGAAAGAATCATAGCATGGTCAGAAGGCTGCACCCTGAAGGCAAACAGCTCAAATAAATAAGTAACCTGGAGTCTGCACAACAAGTTAGGTTTAGAGTAAAAATATCACTGCTTCTTTCAGCAAACTCTTAAAGTACTTTAACTAGGAACTATCTTTAGACAGGTCCTATTGAAATCCATCTTGAAAATTATCAACAGGTTCCATTCCTCCAGTGTTGGAGATTGAACACCCAAGAAACATGGAGGCAAGAACAAAAAGTTTCATTTAAATGATGAGAGAGAGAGAGAGAGAGAGAGAGAGAGAGAGAGAGAGAGAGAGAGAGAGACTCCTCCAGAGAGGAGGGATTTCAAAGCTGGTACCTGAGGGAGTGGGGGTGTCCTGCCCCTTTATAGATTTTAGGTTTCCTTTATTCTCAATTCTCATGCCCTCTCCTCCCTTTCCACCTATATAGTGACCCCAAGGGCAGGAAGAGAATCATCCCTGTAGGGTACCTCTCCCCATTTTCCATATGTGCCTGAAAAGACAGGAAAGGAGTCGCCAGGGAGTTTTTGTCAACAATTCCTTGCTGAAAGGAACAATTTCCTGCAGGCAGGTGACCTTAGCAACAGGTGAAGAAGAGGGGGAAGTGTTCTGGAGGTATTAGCATTTCATTTCCTTTAAAACCAGTCCCCATCTTCCAGATCTGACCTGATCATCTATTTACACTGACTGCCTCTTCGTGCTTATCTCACTATGGTCAAAGACTAAACCACTTTAGGGGGAATCAGAAAATCCAGCATAATCACCTCTCAGGCTCCCTGTGGACACCCACTGGATTGACTAGGCAGACAGTGACCACACGAGATAGTCATGGCTTGGGAAGCAACTCTGACACAAACTCACTGAAAGGTTTATATTGATGGAGTGTGAGCTGCAATAGGGAGTGTGTGTAGGCCCAGTGATTCAGCCATTCTGCCCTGTGACATGAAGAAACAGGAGTCACATGTGATTTGGAATGAGGACCAGGTAACAGGTTCCTTCCTGCTGGAGGCTAGCCAATCTATCTGTCCCATATCACCCCATCCAGCACAGAATTCTCTGGTTCAGTTGCCTTCCAGGGACCCACTTTAGGGCTTTGATACATGCCAGTGCACAGACTAAAAATCTTGGTTGCAAATATACATATCCCTTGCAGGTTCAACATTCTACCTTAATCCCTATGGCAAGAAACACAGGGTATTATAGCCTACACACCAACCCAAGACCTTGGGCAGAGCTGAGAGGAATTACCCCAAGCTGCATTTGGAACCCACTAACTCTTCAGGACAGACTCCGATCTTGCAAGACCTAGAGAGAAGCATTTCTAAGCATCTTAGCTGGGAGGGATATTTTATTAATTTTTAGTTTTTTCTTCATCTATTTTTATTATTAATATTATTACCATCATCATTTCTTTATTCCTATTACTCTCCTTTAATTTTTATATTTTTATTTTTTCTCCTTTTTTCTTTTTTCCTCACTTTTTTACCTTTTTTTAAATTCTCCTGGTGCTGGGGATTGAACATAAGGCCATGGACATATTGGACAGGTGCTCTGTTTCTGAGCTATACTCCTAGCTCAGTAGGAAAGAATTAAGCACAGCTTTGGTCACCAAGTTTTAAGTCCTGCTAACACTGGTGAACACTTCTACTTAAAGCTCCTAGCAGTTGACCTGTCCTCAGACAGGCACTGATAGGGGGAGGTTGAGGCCTAGCTCCTGAGCGGATATACCCACAGTAGTGTTGTGGAAATCACATTAGCAAAAGACCAACCATCAGTAGAGGATTAGAAAACTCAGGTTTATTCACACACATGGGTGAACTAGTGCTCTAAATTTCTGGGCCCCTGAGCTGGAGTTAAGGAGGTCTTTATAGGAAATTTGACATCATTCCTTAACCATTACAATATTGGTGGGTTAGAATTCTTGACCTTAATGACCAAGGACCATGTACAGAATATTTTTTTTGTAAGCAATAATTTTTTAATTTGTTTTTATTAGTTCTAATCAGTTATATATGACAGAAGAAAGCTTTTTAACTCATTATACACAAATGGAGCACAATTTTTCATTTCTCTGGTTGTGCACAATGTAGAGTCGCACCAACATTTACAGTCATACATGTACCTAGAGTAATGATGTTCATCTCATTTCACCATCTTTCCTACCCCCATGCCCCCTCCCCTCCCTTCCTCCCCTTTGCCCATTCTCCCCATTCTCCACACCCCACCCACACCCACACCAATTATGGATCAGCATCCACTTATCAGAAAGAACATTCATCCTTTGGTTTTTTAGTATTGGCTTACTTCACTTTGCATGATATTCTCCAATTCCACCCATTTACCTGCAAATGCCATAATTTTATTCTCTTATACTGCTGAGGAATATTCTCTTGTGTATATATACCACGATTTGATTTCTTTATTCATTCATCTATCGAAGGGCACCTATGTTGGTTCCACAGTTTAGCTATTATGGATTGTGCAGCTATAAACATTGTAGTGGCTGTGTCACTGTAGTATGCTGTTTTAAGTCCCTTGGGTATAGACAAAAGAGTAGGATAGCTAGGTCAAATTATGGTTCCATTCCAAGTTTTTTAAGGAATCGCCATACTGCTTTCCAGATTGGTTGAAACAATTTGCAGTCCCACCAGCAATGCATAAATGTTCCTTTCCCCCCACATCCTCACCAACATTTATTGTTATTTGTATTCTTGACAACTGCTATTCTGACCAGCATGAGATGAAATCTTTAGAGTAGCTTTGATTTGCATTTCTCTAATTACTAGAGATGTTGAACATTTTTTTTATATATTTGTTCCTTAGTCCATTTATTGACTGGGTTGTTTTTTGGTTTATTTTTGGTGTTAAGTTCTTTGAGTTCTTTATATATCCTGGAGATTAATGCTCTATCTGATGTGTGTGTGGCAAAAATTTGCTCCCAAAATGTAAGCTCTCTTTTCACTTCATTGATTGTTTCTTTTGCTGAGAAGAAGCTTTTTAGTTTGAATCCAACCCATTAATTGAATCTTGATTTTATTTTTTGCACTTTAGAAGTCTTGTTAAAGAAGTTGGCGTCTACTCAGACATGGTTAAGATTTGGGCCTACTTTTTCCTCTATTAGGCAGAGGATCTCTGGAATAATTCCTAGGTCCTTGATCCACATTGAGCTGAGTTTTGTACATGGTGAGAGATAGGGGTTTAGTTTCATTTTGCTTTATATGGATTTCGAGTTTTTCCAGCACCATTTATTGTTACTGTAGTATAGTTTAAGTTCTGGTATTTTGATGCCCCCTATTTCACTCTTCTTGCTAAGGATTTCTTTGGATATTCTAGGTCTCTTATTTTTCCAAATGAATCTCATGATTGCTTTTTCTATTTCTATAAGAAATGATGTTGGGATTTTCATTGGAATAGCATTGAATCTGAGCTTTGAGTAGTATGCCCATTTTCACAATATTAATTCTGCCTATTCAAGAGCATGTGAGATCTTTCCATTTTTTAAGCTCTTGTTCTATTTCTTTTTTTAGTGTTCTGTAGTTTTCATCGTAGAGATCTTTTGCCTCTTTTGTTAAATTGATTCCCAAGTATTCTTTTAAGGCTATTATGATGGGGTACATTTTTCTAATTTCTTTTTCAGAGGATTCATCACTGATGCATAGGAATGCATTTGATTTATGGGTATTTATTTTATATCCTGCTACTCTGCTGAATTCATTTATTGATTCTAGAAGTTTTCTGGTGGAGTTTTTTGGATCCTGTAAGTATAGAATCATATCATCAGCAAATAATGATACTTTGACTTCATCTTTTCCTGTCCATATCCCTTTAATTTCTTTTGTCTGACTAATTGCTCTGGCTAGAGTTTCAAGGACTGTTGAATATAACTGGTGAAAGAGGGCATCCCTGTCTTATTCCAGTTTTTAAAAATGCTCTCAATTTTTCTCCAGTTAGAATGATGTTGGCCTTGGGTTTAGCATAGATAGATTAAATAATATGCTTTTGAATGATTCATGGGTAATAGAAGACATCAAGGAGGAGATAAAAAAATTCTTAGAGGTAAATGGAAACTCTGATATAGCTCATCAAAATCTCTGCGACACTATGAAGGCAGTGCTAAGAGGAAGGTTCATTGCATTAAGCTCATTCATTAAAAGAATAAAAAGTCAACAAATAAATAGCTTGACACTACATCTCAAAGCCCTATAAAAAGAAGAACAAACGTAGTAGAAGACAGGAAATAATTAAAATCTGGGTGGAAATCAATGAAAACAAAAGAAACAATTCAAAAAATTGACAAAAGAAAAAGCTGTTTCTTTGAAAAGATAAATAAAATTGACAAATCCTTAGCCACCCTTAGGAAAAGGAGGAGAAAGAACTCAAATTACTAAAATTCATGATGAAAAAGGAAATATCTTGACAGACACTATTGAAATACAGAAGACAATTTGAAGCTATTTTGAAAATTTATACTCCAGTAAAATAGAAAACCTCAAAGACACTGACAAATTTCTAGAGGCATATGATCCACCCAAACTGAGTCAGGAGGACATAAAAATTTTAAACAAATCAATTTCAAGCAAGGAAATAGAAGATGCCATCAAAAGCCTACCAACCAAGAAAAGCTCGGGACCAGATGGATTCACAGCTGAGTTCTACAAGACTGACAAAGAAGAATTAATACCAATACACCTCAAATTATTCCATGAAATAGAAAAGGAGGGATCCTTTCTAAACTCATTCTATCAGGGGCTGGTATCATCCTGATACCAAAATCAGGCAGAGACACAACAAGGAAAGAAAATTTCAGACCAATATCCATGATGAACATAGACGCAAAAATTCTCAATAACATTCTGGAAAATTGCATATAAAATAATATTTACAAAAATAGCGCACCATGATCAAGTGGGGCTCATTCCAGGGATGCAAGGTCAGCTCAACATATGGAAATCAATAAACATAATACATTAATAGACTTAAAAATAAGAAAACTGGTTTGGCAGTTCCTTTAAAAAGTTAAAGATCAACTTACTATGTGACCCAGTAATTTTTATGCCAAGAGAAATAAAGACATACGATTACACCAACACATCTGTGTAAATATTCACAGCAACTTTCTCCAGAACAGTTCAAAACGTAGAAACACTCAACATAGTCATCAACTAGAGAATGAGAAAACAAATGTGGCGTACCCGTATAATTGATACTGTTCAGCACATAAAGGGAACAAAATATTAATACAGGCTACAATATAGGTGAATCCCCAAAACACTTTGTGCTAAATTAAAAAGCCAGGTATAAAAGACTACATATTATATGAGTCCATTCATCTTATGTCCAGAAAAAACAAATCTTTAGAGTCAGTTAGGGGTTGGCTAGAGCTGGGGGTTGAGTATAAGGGAGGAGTAGCTGGGGGGTATAAGAGATCTTTTAGAGGATGAAGCAATTGTCCCCTAAAAAGATTATGAGGGTGGTTACACAGTCCACATTTTACCAAAAATAATAGATTGTACACTTAAAACAGGTGTTATGGCATGTAAATGATACTTTGTAAAAAAAGATGTTTAAAAGTAAAAGAAAGGAAAATTATGTCATGTGTAACTAAGAAGAACTAATTAAACAAAATAAAAGAAAGGTAATACTGTGATCCTTTTGGCCTTGTCTTTCACAATTTCATTAGGGTTCATATTTATTGATTCCTCTCAGAGTCTAAATGCTCTTTGGTTGGAGGCAATTCCCAGAGAGATTCTAGATGAAAGCAACCAGCCTCAAACACTCCCAAGAGCTGAAGGAGATAGGAGATCTCTAAAGAACACTTCAGTGTCCACTACAACATACAAAGGCATAAAATGCAACTGGGTGGCTCAGAGCAGGGACTCTCTGAGCCTCAGCAAGAACAGAGGCCTTTAGCTAGTGCTGAAAACTTCAGAAAACAAATTGCTACACAGTGAATAGAGTCAACTCTCCTAGGAAAGTGTATTTGAAGCATTGACAGTGAGGTCCCAAGTGAGAAGAGGAGAACATTTGTGATACAGAGGAAGGGGGAGTTTAAGTGAAGGGTCAAGTCCATTCACTTATGGACCATTACTCCCAATAATTGCAGAAAACATTCATTGAAAGTACATATATCTTGTTCACAATATAAAACATGTATATAGAAAGGCCGTAGGCAAGTCTCAGTAAATATTGCAGAATCATACAAAGAATACACTCTGGCTACAAAGTTATTAAATTAAAAATCAATGATAATAAGCTATATAGAAAAAAATCCTCACTTTTAGCAACTGGGTGACATATTTCTGAATGACACTTGGATAAAGAAAAAAAATATGAAGGAAATTGGAAGATATCTGTATCTAAATGATGATTAAAACAAATCCCAATACTTCAAAATTTTGGATGCAGTTAACACAGGGTGGGTTTAATTAAATTGTTACAGAGAGAAATGAAATGTTTACAGTTGAAGAGACAAAATGGATAAAATCAATTAATATCATTTATCTTTACCATATGACTTTGAAAAAGAATAATAAATTAAGCCCAAATTGAATAAATAAAAGCAAATAATAAAAATTAAAGGAATCAATAAAATGTAACAATGGACAAAAAAATAGAAAAAAAATCAAGTCAATTCTGCCCTCTCTGCACAAAACTTAATTTCAGATGGATTGTCTATTTAAATATCTGTCCAGGAACACTGACATCTTAGAAGAAGAAAAAAGCAAACTGTGGAAATAAAACGAATTCTAAGGGGATTAAATTCTAAAAGTAGATGCCTTTAGGGTATCTACAGGAGTAGCCTGGAGGAAGGAGTCACTTTTGGAAAGAGTCAGGAAAGAACTTTCTGGGGTAATAGAAATGTTTCATATATTTTTGGGGGGTGGTACTTACATGGGTACTTACAAGTGTCTAAGGTTAACCAAAAAAATCCTAAAATCTGGGCATTTTAATGTCTATGAGTTATAACTAAATGTTTAAAAATGGAGGAAACACAGTATCTAGAGTACCTTCTGGCAGTGATGTTTGGGCACCTCTGGGGCATAGGCTTTAAAAGCATCCATAGCATGTTCAGTTCAGGAATTTTCTGCAAGTGGTTTTATAATCAAAATGTGGATTGAGTGCAGATATCCACGTTGAGATCCACAGTGTCAAACAACTACAAAACCCCACTCTTGAGATGTGAGCCATAAATTTTAAACAGCTGCATGGCTTCCTTTTAAAGATGCTCTCCCCCTAGGAAATCACAGCTCTTTTGGGAGAAGGAAATTGAAGTTTTGAAAATATATTTGGTGGGAAAGGAAGTCACCTCACCTATGACTTGCTGATTGAAGCTAGCACCATTTCTAAAGTTTGCAAGACAGCAGCAACATCTCAAACTATGTGAGAGAGGAGACTACGGGCTAATGTGGATTTTTCCTTCCAGATGTATTTATTGAACAAGACCAAATCATACATTTTACTTTGAAATTTCTCCTTTTCTAATTTAAGTTCATAGATTGGGAATAACAGACAGCTTATATGAACAAGTATCTGACTAAGACTAAAATACAGACTCTTCATCACACTGTGGCCTTGAAGCTATTTTCTTTTCCTGATCTTGGAAGGAATAAGGATTGTAACACCAAGGCCGTGCCTTGTGGGAGGAGGCATCAGAGAGGAGAGCAAGCAATGAAAGTGAAGCAGAGTTCAGGTGATTGGCTGATCTTGGAAAGCACAACATAAAAGGCTCCAGTCCTGCCCCTGGAGAAGGAGGAGACCAGGACCAAGGCTCTTTCATCTGTCTTTTAACAATCTAATACGTTAGAACTGTTCATGTTCTTTCTGCTTCTCCTAGTGGTAGTGGTGGGGATTGGCGGGGGCGGGGGGGGGGATATGGGAGCTTTCAACAATAGAGTGGAGTAAATATATTGTGCTTCTGTACCCCTGTACTCATTGGACTTCTCTTTTTAGCCTCTTCAGGGTCACCCTGTTGTACACCTGTCCCCTACTGTGTACTGCTTCCTGCATTGGCCATGACTGGGTGGAGCTGCCTGGTGACAGGAGCCGGAGGATTTCTGGGCCAGAGGATCATCAGCTTGTTGGTGCAGGAGAAGGAGCTGCAGGAGGTCACGGCCCTGGACAAGGCTTTCAGACCAGAAATCAAGGAGAAATTGTCTAGTAAGTGTGCTTGAATGTGTGGCTCCGTTATGAATCCTGAGTATACGTGTGTGTGCGGGGCAGGGGGGAGTGTGTGTTGAAGGTCTCTTGTCCAGCAAATGAAGGAAATATGGAGCCATAAGTCTCCACCTATGTCTGCACATCCAGAGTAGTCCCAGGTGGTATTGCATAAGGACGCTGCATAGCACACTGCAGACAGGATTCTGACAAGAACCAGAACTAGATAAATGTCCATAAGCAGCCAGTGGGCCTCTAGGACATATAGTTCTCTCTGCCTACAGTTCTTTAACGTGCTGAAGGTTTGGGACTTCAAAATTGGTGTGTAGCATCTGAAAAGGGCCATTCTGAGGGAGACCTTAAAATAGGATACTGCCCCCTTGATTAACTGGGGTTTTCGTGTTTTGCTTTCATTTGTTCTGCTTTTTAAGAGAATGCCTTAGTATCTTCTGGGAGGTGAATGAAAAGGAAGGGAAGGTAAAGCTGACTAAGTATGCATATGTGTGCATTAAAGACAGACAGATAACAGAGAACGATAACAGAGACAGAGAACCCAGTAGTGAGTAGTAGTAGCCAGATTAAACATGACAGGCAAGACAAAACCAGACCTGCCTCACCTGAATTCCTCTTACTCACCACTCCTCTCTGCTCTTCATTCTCTCCAAAAGGTGACTGCATATTTGATATAGCAACATATTATTCTTTGCCAAAAGTGCTACCCCAGTGCATTTCCAACCTGCTTAAACCCAGATCCTCAAAACAATCCTGTGGGGAAGGTAGGAAAGAGGATTCACCCTTTCAGATAGTGAGGATATTGAAGTCCTAATAGGATGGGAGATTGATCCGAGGTTACTTCATTATTAAAAAGCAGAACTTTGTCTAAAGTCCTATTCCTGAACTTTGACTAAAGTCCATCACCTGGCCCTGGACTGACTCCTGGCACAGTGAGTCCCGAGTCTTTCATTGCCCCCTGTGTATTCCAAAGAGTTGCCTTCCTCCACATACAATTTGGAGGCACTGGGTGTCTACCCAGAGGCACAGGTTCTCAAATGAACCAGTCTTGCACACAGAGGATCCAGGACAAAACTCTGAAACCACAATGATCACTGTACTATTTTCTGCTCCTCTGACTGCTTCCAAAGTTCCATCTTTCTCTCCTATCTGCTTCAGTGTGTTCTCAAACAAATACTGACACGTGACCAATACTTTCTAGAAGCCTGATGCTTCAGCAATAATTGCAATCTAATGTATCACAGCAGCAGAGGGCAATGTTCAGCCTAGAGGAATAGCTTCCTCGTGGTAACAGGTCAGGGGTACCAGTGGAGAATCCTTACAGTTTTTTTTTCTTCTGTCAGGTACAGTGTTGGCAGTATTAACTAATCATCTCTTTATGAGATCACCAGAAGATAGATAATGGTGTTATCCTTATTTTACAGATGAGGAAAGAAAGGCTAATTAACTTGCCCAAGGCCCCACAGCTAGAATAAGGCATTGAGGGATTTGATCTCAGGAGGTCTGGTTGCAACATCTGAGCTCTTATAGATGGATTAGTCCAATCATTTCCCTCTGGGCCTCCCTCCAATCTGATTCAACCAGAAAAGCAAATACTTATTCCATATAAATAAAACACCGGCCAAGTCCTCAGCATCTTGGACAAGGCAGGAGCTATGGCGCCACCTTAAAGCACCCAAAATGTCCTTTCCTGGACCTTAGGGTGCCTCAGTGCTGGCAGATAAAGGTCGGTTCTCCTCAGAGCTCTGGGCGTCACCACCTTATCCCATCACTTTCTCTGAGACAGTTCCTCTGAAGGCAGCAGCAAAGGAGATTCAGAGGAAGGAGCAATGCCACTCTCAGGACAAACCCACCTCCTTGCCATTCCCTGTCCTGACCTCCTTCACTGTAGGGCCTTCCTGGAAGACATAAAAGTCTGCAGAGGATTAAAAAGAATAAGCAGTTCTTGCAACCAGAACTCCTATCTGATGGGATAACTAAGAAATAAAAATGTAAGCAAACTGCAAATTTATGTGTAAGAAATCAAGTGAAGGGTATTGAAGCAGATCACCAGCAGCAAAGTTTTGACAGCCTGACTGGCAGTATCCTTCCTGAGGATCTCAGAGAAGCCTGAAGACATTGATGTTGTATCCATTGCTCTTAGCAGTGGTGGCTGCAGTGGAAGTGCCTTGGAGACTGATACATTTTCAGGACTGATCTTTGCTTTTAATAATATCTCATATTCAATTCGAGATGTTCCATTAAATCTGTCATTGAAGCCCATCCTAACTTCCCTATTAATGGCTCCAGAATCCTAGTCACACAAGCATGAAACACTAGGGCTGATGTGATCTCTTCTTTTCTGCTTAGCCCAGACCCAGTAACAAACAGGACCTGTCAGGAGGAGGCCTGATATTCACACCTTGCGGATCTCTCTCCTCTGCTCCCACTGTTGGGACTCCTCATCAGGTCTGGAGCAGAGACACACCTGTTAACCTGTTGCTTACCTTGCTTGCTCTCTCTCTTAAACCCCAGAGCTGTGCCTTTGACATGCTAAGGTCAAGGTTAGCTTTGTATGATGCCCTCTGCTTCTGCTTCACCTTCAATCATTAGCTCTATGCTCCGATTTTGATTTCTGAATTGGAATAGAATTAAATAGTTCTTTTTTCTTTCTGAGTAAATCTGCCATCCATTTTGATTTCTGTGCATTTTCTTCCTTGCTTTTTCCTTGGAAGGTGTCTCCCGCCAACACTCCCCCTGTCATCTATGATACTACTGGAAGACATAGGTAACTGCTTTATCAAGGAACTTCCAAGCTCATTCAGAAAGCTTTCTCATCATCTACTTTGTGTTCCTACAGAGTTGCAGACAAAGACCAAGGTGACATTGGTGGAAGGAGACATTCTGGATGCCCAGTGCCTGAGGAGAGCCTGCCAGGGCATCTTGGTTGTCATCCACACAGCTGCTCTTGTTGATATCTGGAATATCCATTCCAGACAGACTATCATAGACGTCAATCTGAAAGGTAGAGTGACCTGGGATGGTATGTGGCAGGTGAAAGATGAGGGTGGCAGTAAAGAATGAGGCTCCATCCACCTTGAACCTTGTCCTCCTGCTCCTTCATTTCAAAGTCACCTTGAATCTCATTTCAAGCTCTTGAGGTCCATTCACCTCCTGCCTCCCTGGGCCAGAAGAGACCTTTCAGGTGCCTCCTCTTTCATGCTATTAGCTTTTATGCGAGGGACAATGAGAAAAATTCCCACCTCAGGGAAGAATTCCTCTCCAGAGAACTAGCATAGCTGGCCCACAGAGGACAGAATGGTCAAGCATTTGCCATCCTATGATATTTCATTACCAATAATTGGATCCCATTCCCATAACCCTAACTCTCCTGCTCCCACTGGGTCTATACTTAATGTTGTAGTTCCCACACAAGTGCCCGAAGTAACTCCTCCTCAGACCCTCACCACTAAATGCTAGGTGGTTCTTCCTGAATTGCACTTCCAATCTACTCCAAATTGAGATAGATTTGTCCAAGGAAGTCATATAATATCTGAGCTCTGGAGGACAGTCTTCTCTGCACTAGTATCCTCAAGCCTCTGGCCCATCTGTCCTCCATCCCTTGACCTCAAATTCACTCAATGACTTCTTTTTCAAAGCAACCCAGTGGTGCTTTTCTGATCTCCAGCACTATCTAAAATGAAGCCTTTCCCAGTTTCTACATTGCAGGATGGTACTGTGAGTAACTAGATATTCATTTTCGGTCCCTATCTCTAAGGCCTTTGCTTACTCTCACAACAGAATACAAAGTGAAAGCAGCAGGATTGTATGCATCAGTTTACCAAAATATGGTCACAGCTTTAGAAAATACATCATAATTATGGACTTTTCCCTCCACTAGTAAACCAGGTTAAAATTTTCTAGATACTACACTAACAATTTTCAAATAAATGTGGTTGCCTTTCCAGAAAATCAAATTTTTGTAAAAGTTTTAAACAGGAAAACATAAAAATAAATAAATGCACATATAGGTAAACCAATGAAAATGATCCTTTGCTCAGGACATCACTTCCTTCTTCAAGAGAAGGCATCCTTCCTCTCCTCCAGGACTTGCAGGTCTACACTGCTACAGGGATTCCAGACAACTCTAACATTATTGAGTTAGAAAGCTCATGCTTCTCTTCAGTTCCAACCAGGCTCAATAGTAAAGTCCAGTGTGGGACTGAAGAAAGCTAAGTCAAGGGAATGATTACTACCCCTACTGCTCATAACTAGGCAAACAGAGTCACAGCAAGAGCTGGGAGTGGCCTTTGAGGGAACACACAGTTGGGAACAGAGGCTGGGTCTCCATCACCTCCCCACAACTTGATAACCATTTACTTAGGGACTCAAACGATGTTCTTGTGACAAAGTTTTCATTGACTTTCAACAAACGGGAAACATGGCAGCACTCTAATTTCCATCTAACAGTGCATGTCTTCTATAAACAACTGTGTACGAATTAATGTAATGTGAAATTCCAACTGTCCTTGAGAGTATGGATTCCTGAATTTTTAGATTTCAAAAGATTTATTTTTAATGAAATGATACACATGAAAGTAATTCTTTCATGTCCAACAATAGAGTAGAAACCTATGTCTTTTTCCAAAATCAAAGGACACACACATACACACACACACACACACTCACACATACACAATCTATGAAACCCCAAAGCCTAGAAATCCTTTGTTATTAGAACCCAAATGTTAGCCTCCTATCCTTTTTTATATTCTTTTTATTTTTCCCTTTTGTGTGTGTGAGGTGTCATGGATTGAATCCAGGGCGTTGTACATGTGAGGCAAGCACTCTACCAACTGAGCTATGTCCCCAGCCTCCCTTTTTGTATTCTTCCTATGGCTATAGCATGGCATTAGTCAGCACAGAAAGAATTGCACTTAGATCTGTAGCAAACCCTCTTTACTAGGAGAAGAATGAGAGATACATATAAATCTATGGTCATAATGTTTTAGGGTTATTTCCTGATACTGACAACTTATTCTCCATATGCAGGAACCCAGCTCCTGTTGGATGCCTGCATCCAAGCTAGTGTGCCATTCTTCATCTACACCAGCTCAGTAGAAGTAGCAGGACCCAACTCCTACAAGGAGATCGTCCAGAATGGCCACGAGGAAGAGCATCATGAAACTATATGGACGGCTTCATACCCCTACAGCAAGAAGCTGGCTGAGAAGGCTGTGCTGGCAGCTAATGGGAGCACTCTGAAAAATGGGGACACCTTGTGGACTTGTTCCTTAAGGCCCATGTACATCTATGGGGAAGGAAGCCCTGTACTTTCTGGAATTGTGAATAGGGCCCTCAGGAACAATGGAGTCCTAGAAAATACAGGAAAGTTCTCTGTAGCTAACCCGGTCTATGTGGGCAACGCGGCCTGGGCACACATTCTGGCCTGCAGGGCTCTGAGGGACCCCAAGAAGACCGCGAGCATCCAAGGACAGTTCTACTACATCTCAGATGACACACCCCACCAAAGCTATGATAAATTGAATTCCACCATGAGCAAAGCAGGTGGCGTCTGTCTTGATTCCAGGCAGGGCCCTCCTCTCTTTCTGATGTACTGGCTTGCCTTCCTGCTAGAGATAGTGAGCTTCTTGCTGAGTCCCATTCACCAGTATCGACCCCCGTTTACTCGCCACCTGCTGACATTGTCAAATAGTGTATTCACCTTCTCCTACAAGAAGGCTCAACAAGATCTGGGGTATAGGCCCTTATATAGCTGGGAAGAAGCAAAACAGAAAACCATGGGGTGGGTCACTTCCCTGATAGAGGAGCACAGGGAAACCATGAAGACCAAGTCTAAGTGACGTGGCGATGACAGGGATACGGACATGGGCGCTGTCAGGAGCTGTCTGTCAGGTGCTTACTCCTGGTTTCTTCCAGAAGCTGAGAAGCCCAAGTCCAATAGCCTCCCTTTCACACAATGGCCAAGTTAGTCTCTTCCTCAGAAAACTTCCCAGTTACTGGTCCAACCAAAAGCTTTCTGCCTTAATTTCTGAGGAAATTAAGCTGCTTTGCTTAACCTGCTGTTATCAGTTTCTGTTGCCAGTTTGGGACTGTTTGGGACATCTTATAACTTAGAGTTTTGTCTCTTGGTTCCATTATCTTGCTCCTAGGCTAAAGTCTTCCTTTTCTTTGGAAAACTCCTGTTCTTTCACAAACTCAATGAAAAGACCAATAAATGTTTAAAAACTAATCTGCAAGAGGTGTCTCTCTGTTGATACACACTTTTTTTTTAAAAAGTATTTTTAAAAAATACTAGTATTTTTTAAAATTTTTCCTAGTATTTGCAGTTATGGCCTCTTCTTGTTTAGAAAAGGAGAATAAACTGTTGGCAGATTGGTTTGGGGCCTGGAGGGGGACTTGAGATTAATTTAACCTACAATGTTTCAGGCATGTACTAGATGGCTGACATTTCAGCCTCAGCAGATTCACTAGAAGGCAGGGATCCCAGTTCCTGTGTCACAATTGAGGCAACTTTGCTCACCGTCACACTGGTTCATGGCTAAGCCCGTTCATCAGGGAGACTCCCTTGAAAGCTCTCATCTTGCCACCACCGAATCCTGCAATTGGCAATTTGTCTGGGACAGCAGAGCTATGGAGCACAGGCTTACTTCCCTCTGGTAGAGTCGTGGGTCTCTTGAGTTACCTCCTTCCTTCCCAGCCCAGTGCAAGAGGATTTCTAGAACCAAGAGAATCCTTGAGGGCACCTGGGAGGCCTTGATGCCTTCACAAATGGCCCTGAGCAAAAAAGATGAGACATAGAGGCTTCTAGTCTCCACCTCCAATGTCAGAGTCCCCGAACTTTCTAGAACACACCTGAACATGTGTGTGTTGGCCCTTCTGGATCTTCATATCCCCTTTTCAAACTTTCAACCCCCATAATAAAGAAAAACCATGAATTCCTGGGAAATTAAAGGGAGTAGGTCCAAATCCTCTCTAAAAATTTACCTCTATGTAGCTTATACGCCCCGCAAAGTGGAATCACACTCTCTCCCAGTTCCAGATTTAACTGCATTTCCCTCCATCTTCTTCCTTCTCCCCTCTGCCTCCTGTCCCATCATATATTACTTTATCCCTGTATATTCTTAGCCTCTTTCTGTTCCCTCCATCTCTCCCTCTTGCCCTTCTCAATTTCCCTAAGGACAGGGGCCCAACTGAGACAAGTCCAGGGACTTAAATTACATAGGCATGAACCAGAGAACCAAAAGTCCAAAGGAGTCTTGGCAGGTCACAAAGGAAACAACTGTCCCTGGTTACATCCTAGGCAAATGGGGAGGGAGCCTTCTCTCCTGATGGGCAGATCAAAAAGTCTTTGTGGAATTCCATTGCCTGCAGCTCTGGTCTCCTTCCTACCACCAATGAGAAAATTGAGGCCTGTGAGATGAAGTGACTTGCCTAAATTCACCCAAATTATCAGTAGTAAAGCGGGGCTGTAACCACCATCTCACCACTCTGCTGCCCAAGAACAGGCTGACACGCCTACACTTAGGAAGGGAAGAGTGTGAAGCAGTGTCCGCAGGGCTTGAGAAACAGAGACTTTTGAGGAGAAGCTCAATGCCACCAAGAGCGGCTGGATTGTATTACAGCATCTGCCACATCTCCTCCTGTCACCTTTGCGTGCTCCAGCCATACTAAGCTACCATCACTGGTCATGTCAGCAAGATATCCTGTACCTGCCCACCTTACCTGCTCAGTCCGGGAGCCAGAGCTATCCTATCTCCTCACATCTAACATCCAGCCACACACGGTACACCTATGGAACAGACATAGAGCAATGGTGGCCAGCCTGGGGCCGGGGCTGCTGCCTCTGCTGCTGCTTCTACCCAGATTTATTCAAATGCAAATTTATTCAAACCAAACAGCTATTGTGACATTTTCAAGTAACTACTCACAAAGTACCTCTGCCACTCCCAATTCAATTAATGCAATACCTTGTGATCTCTCTCTCTCTCTCTCTCTCTCTCTCTCTCTCTCACACACACACACACACACACACACACACACACACACACACACACACATCTCTTCTGTTGGAGATGCAGGCCAAGAAACATCTCTACTTTCCCATTTTCTAAACCCAATCTGAATGGCAACTGTAATTCCAGTTTGTCAAGGAAGAAGCAGGTCTGCATGAAATCTACCAATTCCACACCTGATTTTATTGGCACAGGAAATGTTGATAATTCCAGATTTGATTGATTTGAAGGACATATGAAGGATTTCACAGGTGATTAATGCCAATATTAGATCGTCTAGAGTTTCACCTACAAGATAAAAAGATATAACATCCAAAATTGAATGATATAAAAGATATAACATCAAAATTTCCTTGAATGAGGCTTAAGAATATAGACACTTAAAACTCTACCTTGAAAACAAGAATAGATTATATCTAGAGATAAAGGATGGAATGAGGAATGGAGATTCAGTTTTCACTGGGTTCATGAAATCTATAAGGCCATAAAACAGGTAACCTAAAAAGCTTCCACAATTCTATTTATATGTACATTGGAAAGAACTTCCAGCTGTTACTGTAAATACTCAACGTATTATTTCAGCAGTACTAATTTAAGGCAGTTATATTCTAGATAAAGTTTTATATTATTAAGGTATCTCCGGTCCCTTAGGAACTAACTCTTTCCTCTGTGGTTTTGGATTTGTCATCATGTTTGAAGTTTTATGTAGTATTTGACATGTGCCAGGGAACTTATAGATTGGAATCCACCCCATATGCAGGCATCATGGGTAAATGGAGATTCACATAACCTAACCCTAAGTTTAATGGTTCACAGGAGCCCTGGGTGCAACTACCTTGCCATTCCTGGCCTCTGTCATTTTTCCTCAAATCTACCAAGATCCTTCTGACTTGCGATCTCATGTGCTCCTTCCCCAATACCTCACACTTGTGCCTGCCCTTTCTCCCCACCCATCCCAATATAGACAAGGTCAAGGTTTCCTCTCCATACAGCACTGGGCTAAGGTTGCAGCATCATTAAACAGTGTCTATCCAAGGCCAGTAATAGTCTGGGTCTGAAGTCATGAACATGATGCCCATAGCATCTGTAAACTTCAACCCAGGGAGCACCCAGAATTACCTCAGCAAACTACCCATGATGCTTCCATCACTTTCACTCAGACATATGCTCAGGGCACATCTAGCAAGATCTTTCCCAGCCTAGTCTCTGCTAGTATCTCCAAGAATACACACTGCCCAACAAGCCAGATAAAGTGTCCATTGCCTGATTTGCAGGACTTTCAACACAATGTTCTACAGTTACACAAGACCCCAGGAGAGATTCTGACTGACCTTGAGTCTGCTGGGTTAACAATCCCCCATGCATAGCAGATAAGATCTTGGTTCCAAAGACATCCTCCTGTCCTTACCACCTAATCCTCTATCACGCATCAAAAGTCACACTTCTAGTTGGCAGAGTAATTCACCACAAAGAAGTCAAAGTTGATTGTAATCTGCGAACAAAATCAGCCTTCACATTCACTCTTACAGTGTTAGAATGTGCCAGCTTCTCCATCTTCTCCTTCCCATCTTCCACCATCAAAACATCCTGCTTGCAAAGGGCAGCTGAGGTGTAAGGATTCTGTGACTGGGATAGAAGTCTCTGATAGATTTATGACTGGCATGCTTGTTGGCTAGGGAGTTTCTGTGCAAAGATACAGCATGCCTGGCTGCAAAATACAGGATGCCTGGCTGCTATAGCAGTGCCCTGCTTTAGGCTCTGTACTAGAGTCTTATCAGCCTCAACTTTGATCTCAAGCACACAGCTCCTGAAAGTAACAAAACTCTCTTGTTAGACAACCACAATGTTTCACCAAGCTCTGCTGCACCTGAGCCTGGCCACATAACAGTCACTTTAAACAATGAACTTTCTTGAGAGCTACACAATGCTCCTAACATTGCATATTGCAACTATAGTATGTAACTGAGGAATAAGCTGCATGATGTTGCTAACTCTATAACCTACCTAATGACAATGAATAATAATGTAATACTGATGCCAGTGACCTACTATAACCTATTGATATAAATTAAGCTGGTAGCTTGGCCATTCTGCCATTCTGCCATCTTTCCTGCTTATGCATCTTATCTCTGTGTCTCTTATTGTTTTCTTTACACTGAAGAGAAAGTGTGAGGGGAGAAAATCTGCTCTGGTCAGTGAACTAAGAAAGTCGGAGACATAACTGTGATTATTAAATGAAAATAAGATGCCTTTCATGCTTCCTCATGTCTGTGTCTTGATCATTTCTTCCTGATGAACTGCTGATACAATGCTTACATCATGGGCAGAGACTATCTAAGGAATGACTTGAACAAAATCCAGTCTAGCTGACAGGTTCCCTTCAGTATCATCAGAAACCAGTAAGTTATATTTCCAAGAATGGATGGAATACATTTTTTTTTTTGAGAGCTGAGGGAATACATTGGGATTCAAGAATTTTATAAATTAGAGGTTATTTCCTCCTCTAGACAACTACCTATCCCTGAACTTTGCCCCAACCCTGCAGGAAGCCATCTGTGAAATGCATGAGGACCTTTTCTAGGCATGCAGCTAGGGAGGGAATAGGTCTGGCACTGGGAACTTCCCATGACTCTCCCACAGAGACAGACCACCCAATGCACGTGATCTTCCCCTCCAATCAGCTAAAAATCTCCCTCGAAGTAGCACCAGGGATGGGCGTAACCTGTTAGGAACTGAGCTGCCTACCAACCTCCACCATTATCCTATTTTGTTGAAGAACTTTCTATGGAAAGTCTTTGATATTTCCCGATATAAATAAATAAATAAAGTCTTCGATATTTCCCGATATAAATAAAGCAGACGTGGGCTTCTTTGTGTGTCAAAAGCTGGACCCGTCTGGTCAGTTTCCCTGTCCTGCCCCTCCTTTGAAACTACTTTCTGTGTTCTGTGGTTATTTTGCCATTTTATTTCTCTTTGCTTTTATTTCTCAGCCAGCCCATTCCACCAGAGGGGAACCCCATGTCCACCGCCTGTGTGAGACATGGGCCGTAAAACCCTTTCTGAATATCTTTGTCTTCATTCCTTATGGATGTGTGGGGTTTTACAGCTCATGTAAGCCCCGGCAGATTCTTGACTTGCCATGGAAAGAAATTACAGGACCTGACAAAGGATGCACAAGAAGAGACTTATTCAGGAAAGCAAGCAATAGAGCAAAATATGCACTCAAAGGGAGAGGGACTGCAGAACTTTAGAGGAGAATGTGCTTAAAATTCTAGAGGAAAAGGGCTCATGAGACCTTTAAAGGAAACTTTGTAAAGGATGGACATGAGCGGAGGTGGGGTAGCGTCAGCATAATCTTGATCCTTTTGATGACCGCTGAGCATGCGTGGGTCCCAAGAATCTGGTTCTTTCAGAATCTTTGGATTGACACCATGCAGTTCGTAGTGCTTAGACTTTCCCCATTGCTCTCTCTAGGCTTTTTATATTAGTCTAAAAATTCATTCTGTCACCTAACAAGGTACATAGGCACAAATGAACTGGACTTCAATACCCTTAAGTTTTATTGAATTTTAAGAAGGTGGTCCTGGGAGGAGAAACAGGCCTGGGGTGGGGGTGGGGTAAAGGTGAGTGTTTTCATGGAGATCCTAGATGGATAGTGATGGTCCTTCTTTCCTTCCCTGTCTGTTTCTCTTCTACCTATCCTTATGACTTCTATGCCACCTTATTTCTTCCTGCCCTGATTTTGACCTCTTATTCTCAAGGTTGATGAAGGTTGAAAATCTATCTTCCTGAAC
Source organism: Urocitellus parryii (assembly GCF_045843805.1). NCBI lineage: Eukaryota > Metazoa > Chordata > Mammalia > Rodentia > Sciuridae > Urocitellus > Urocitellus parryii. The sequence continues at coordinate 111,310,710 of NC_135541.1, forward strand.
GGCTTCAAGCTAACATGGGTGTGGGTCCTGCCTAGTCAGGGATGGAAAGTCTCACCCTGCCTGACCTAAAGGAGACACAGGAAGGTCGAACTCCATTGTTGACATGGGTCGTATTTCTAGCATGACCATCATCTTAAGCAGACATTGTTGGAATGTGAATGATGCAAAATCTAACAGAAGATGAAGAAGGCATCTAGTCATTACTCTAGATATATGCTTTTGTGTGTGGTAGCTCCAAGGGGTAAGTAAGCCAAGAATTTGAGGAGTAAAAGATCAAGGATTATTAAGCAGATTCATGGATCAGGTACTGGTTTTTGATAGAGTGGGGTAATCCCCATGGCCAAAGAAAAACAACCAGCACCACAAAAAGGAGCAAGATTTCTGGTACATGATACATAGGGAAACTTAGGATCTTCCTTCCTCTTGAATAGGACCATAGAGACATGAATATGGAATGTGGCTTAGGCAAGGTCCTGATCCTGTAAATTCTTAAGAGGAGTAGATTTAAATGTAGGCACATGGGTCCACGCAGTGCATCCCTGATATTCAACTGTGAATACACTTAAAATATCTTTTTTTTTTCATCCAAAGTCTTGACATTTAAATACAAAATAAATATGGATTTCCTGATTAACAACAACAAGCAAATTGTGGTTTCCAAGTTTCCATTCACATTTACGTAGTTTTAAGCCTTTCTTTTGTCACTGATTACATATAAAAACCTGTTTTATTCAGAAAAAATTGACCTAGTCAGCCACATGGAATTAACCAATAAAAAGTAACGTGGTGTTCTGCTGAACTGTTTTGAACAGGATTATCAGCAGAGGTTAGGTTACTGCCTCTTTTCTAGGCTTCTTTTGATTCTGGACAGGTAATAAATTATCTTTATTCTCCCAATTTAATTACTCAAAAGTATAACACCCTAAAATTGGTCAATTTAAAATGGGAGCACACATTTAGTGTGTTACATTAAGGCAGCATAATCTCAAAATGAAATACGTGTTAAATACCAGCCGGTTCACTTCAGGTCATGCTGAGAGTTCTGGTTTTCTCCTGCTCCTAGTTTGGACCTGTTGGTGCAAACAAACAAACAAAACCTCATGGGCCCTGTGCAAATTATGTACTGTGCCTTTTTATTTCAAAATTAGTTGGCAAATAACCAAGACCAACAGCTGAACATTAACTTTTTTTGTTGACAAGAAAGAAAAAAAAAACACTATGACGAAGAGGTGGCAAGTTAAATGGGGGAGGCAAAAAAAGGGTACCTCTGAGATATCAGTGAAGATGGATTTGGACATGGCTCTAAAAAACTTCATTGTCCTTTTGCATCTTTTCAAGTTAAAAAAGTCAGTTTTGTCCTCTTGTAGTAGTTCAGTGTGTTAATCTCCTTCTGATTCAAGCAGCTTTTCACGTTGTTTTTGGAAAAAATACACCACTTCTATAAAAACACGTTTCAATGTAGTCATGAGCTAGCTACAGGACTCTGTTGTACACACACTCCTGTCAGAGACTCTTCTCCGTCAGCCCTATTGCCTCTTCAGCAGATGTCCCTCAGTCATGTAATATACAGGATATATATTAGCAGAAAATTGGTGAGTTGGATGTCCAGCTATGCCAGTCTCTTTGCAGGGACTGGAGTAGACAAATTTATGTCCATAGCTCCATTCTGTCCAAATTCCAAGGTGTTAGCAGCCACTGGGCAGCTTTGGTAGGCCTGATTGCCTTGATTACCAGAAGAGAGGAAGATGTCAAGGAAAACAGGGATGTCATAGAGTGGTGACTGTGACCAACTTCCACAGAATCCTGAGTAGAGGAGCTATTTGTTGGAGAATTGTAGACCTTGGCTGGGTCCAGTTACCCAAAGCTTGCTGTCCATGGTGGTGATGGTGGTGATGGGAAATGTTTCCATGCTGATGATGCAATGCATTCTGCTGAAGGGCTACATGAAAGGTTGTTTCTTGAATGGGATGGGTTTCAACAGTGACTTGTAGGACCTTTAGTGTCTGACCAGCCAAGAGGACCTGGAAATTGCTAACACACCTGGGGACTGTGTGACTCACAGTCCATGGCCTGGATGGCAGCCGTGAAATGCCTGCCACTGTGCCCATGCTGGTGTGTCAGGTCTGACCTGTCTTTCCCACTGTTGCTCGTCTCCTGTGATCCACTGAGCTCCACAATGTACTGGAGGTTATGCCAGAAGACTGGAACTGCCCCATCGCAGGGCTTGTTGATACACTATTACTTGTATTTGTACCTCCATCAACTGTTTTCTTGAAAAAACTGTGCTACGGGGCATAATGAGGTTGAATTTGAGTTTTGAGGTCATAATCAAGCATCCTTAAAATGAGGTCTTTGAACTTCAAGTAGTCAGCTACCATATGACCTGACTCCCCAGCATACCACCCACCAGGTCCTCCTCTTTCTACTCCAAGAATATTATGAAGTTTATGGGTTGTTGGCAGTTTGTACTCTCATTTTCCATCTTTGGTCTTTAAGTGCCAAGGGCCATCTGGCAACTTCTCAAAGAACTTTCTTGCTTTGGGTACTTGGTCAAGAATATGAGCAGGTAGAATACCCAGAACTTCCACTACTTTATTCATCTGATCTACCTCATTGGCACCACTGAACAGAGGTTCTCCAGGGTGCATTTCAACCAAAATACACCCAAGGGACCACATGTCAATAGCAAGATCATAAGGCATTCCCAGTAGCACTTCTGAAGACCCATAAAAATGACTCTGAATATACTGGTATTATCCTCTACCCCAACTGACAAGAACTTCCAAAGTCAACAATCTTGATTGCACTGCATTTGGGGTTACAAAGAAGGATATTCTCAGGTTTTAGGTCACAGTGAATGATACTAAGTTCTGGAGTCTCAAGGAAAAGCAGTGTAGTGCACATCTGTCGTGCATGCAAATTTTCGTGTGAGGTTCAAAGACACCACTAGGAAATTGGTGTTCCTTAAGTCATAGAGGTTGTAGGACAGCATTTCAAAAACTAAACAGAGATAGTTTCCAAACATAAAGTGGTGTTTCAAATGCACTATGTAGTATTTCATTTCTGTGTCATACTTGTTCATGAGCTCCAGAAGTTACACTACTATCTAGGCTTGATTTAGAAAAGCTTTCTTGTTCTTTATTATTATAATGGCAACCCATTCTTGCTCCACCCAATCATATGCCTTTACAGCCTGTCCAAAGGAACCTTTGCCTATCAAGGAGTCAATTTTGCAACGATCCGTCCACTTTTCTCTGTTTTTTTACAATAATCATTGTTATCATCATCATAACCATTATTGTAAACCTTACACTCCTTCTTATGACTAGAATTGTCTCCCTGACCTGTTGGTGTCTCTGCTTCTTTTTTGCATAGTAAACTTCATTAATATGCTTATATGTTTTGATCAAGTCAACAGAAAGTTTTTCTCAGGGTAGTAGTTGCTAGATCATGGAAGGTTTGGGGCATCTGCCTCTGGTTTAGATACAGGTTGCTAAATCCAGTCAGAATATGATAAGGCAGGAAAAAAACCTGTTGGTCACTTATATTTGGCTGGTGGCGGTCATTGTACTGATGTGAATGGGACATCTGTATAGTGCAAGCCGAACAGATGAAAGTTTGCATGCTGAAGTAAACTATAACACGCTTTCCTGTGCTGCACTAGCCTTTCTCCCAGGGTGCGCTCTGCTGTGGTTGTCCGCACCTTTAAACCATTCTTGGGAAGGGCTCCTGTGCCCCAACTCCCAAGAAAATGCCCATGAAGGCTGTGGTGGGGGCAGGGAAGAGGCTGCTCCGCATTGGAGATATCTCAGCAATTCCAGATTCTGCTCCCAGATCCGGGATGCCCCTGCGGCCACCACCATGCTCGGATCATGCCAGCACCCTGTCCCAGCCTTCTAAAATTACTGATGGAATCATCATAAAAACTTTTTAAAGCTGTGCACGCTCTTCTGTGCTTTTCCATCTCCTGAAGGCCTCCTTAAAGTATCTAGATACAGATCGTCCCACTTTGCAAGGAGCAGATGTGAGGGGAAAATCCTTTCCGTGAGTTTTAAGTAAGATACACTCACCAAGTTGAAATGTTGGTGTCTGAGCGGAGTTTTCAAGAGCCAGAGGACCTTGTTAGTATATTAATCCTTTAGGCTGAGGAGTCCCATCAACTCTGGTTACAAGACAAGTTTGATTGGAAAGAGGTCCAGGAGTTTCAATCAATGGAGAAAATCAAACTCCTATGTCCAAAGGGCAGTTAACATCCTTCCTTGCCACGTCAAACATGGCGAAATTACCCAAGGCTCTTCTGAAGTCATTCCAATTGATCAAGGGGGCACTGAGAGACCTCAGGTACCCTCAGCCTTTCAGGGCACATCAACTATCTTATCTCTTATGATTTCCCTCTTTGCATAGGGGGCATAACTCAGGTGTGGGTGGACTCTGAGGTGGTCCTTGCTCCAGTGTCCATGGTCTCTGTAATGCTCCAGTGACCAGCAGCCTCTGGGACTAGAGTTATTTTTCCCTTATTTTGTATGGCACCTTGGGGCATCTTTGAGGACAGGGGGCTTTTGCTTAAGGTAAGGCGAGCAATTAGGCCTGTTCTGAAGCCTGGATTCATTTCTTTGGAGCCTTCTTATTTTCTGCTCTCTAACTTATATTGGAGCCAAGTGTGTTACAGAAAAAAGAGCAGTTTCTTTTTCTTCTAGTGCTCTGCCTTCAAATAATTCCAGTTATTTAATATGTACCTGAGTTTAGTTCTCAGAAAAAGACACTGAATTGCCCATAATCTTTTTTTTCTTTTTTTTTTTAGAGAGAGGGAGAGAAAGAGAGAGAGGGAGGGAGGAGAGAGAGAGAGAGAGAGAGAGAGAGAGAGAGAGAGAGAGAGAGAGAATTTTTTAATATTTATTTTTAGTTTTTGGCAGAGACAACATCTTTATTTGTATGTGGTGCTGAGGATGGAACCCAGCACCGCATGCATGTCGGGCGATCGCGCTACCACTTGAGCCACATCCCCAGCCCAACCCATAATCTTATAAGCACATGTTCAAAGCTTTCCTTATATCTTTCTGGGAAAAAAAATTAAAGAAAAACAGGACATTTTTAAAAGTTTCTTCAGTATAATCTAAACTGGGATGAGACATTGCTCTATCCCCAATTGCCCTATTAGGATACTTATTATGTAAGGTTTCTGGGAGGCTCATACATTCCCATAGTGAACCTGGATGAGGCAGCACTGGCCTATCTCACTTTACTGTCTACCTGTGGGATTGGGGTCCTTGCAACTGGGGAAGCAGCCTTTTGATTGGAAATAAATAGGCTAGATCATTCCTTCTGTAAATTACAGTGACTTGAGCATCTTTGTCTTTGATACACAGACATATTTCTTACTTCTCAGCCTCTGGGCCATTTTCCTCAACCCCTGCATTTTGCATTAAAAAAAAAAAACACCAAAATTCTCAAGAATGTAAGCCCACTCACATCTTTTCATCTCGTGGCCAAAAGGTAGAAAAAGACATACATAAAAGTTAGGTGTTTAAGCCTTTATGAAAAGAATATCCCTGGGACAAACTAGATGTGCTTGACAGATTATGGGTTTTCTACAACCCCAGCCGTTTTTATGTATTATTTTGAGGCAGGGTCTCACTCAGTTGCTTAGGGCCTGACTGAATTGCCAAGGCTGGCTTTGAATTTGAGGTCCTTCTGTCTCAGCCTCCCAAGCCGCTGGGATATCTGGTGTGAGCCATCACTTTTGGGTATTATTTTTTTCAGCAGATGTTCCAGAAAACCAAGAAGTGAGTAGGCCTGTTAGAGTAGAATCCAGTTGACTCAGCACAAACTTAAGATTCTGGCAGAGTCTTCTGTGATAATTCTAAAAAATTGTTTCTTTATTCAAAACTTCTATACACACTAAATTTGTTTTAATCTTCTTGGTTTTGTTTCATATTTCCCTTTTTTTTCTTCAATTTACAAATAACTTGTTTTAGGAACTAACATGACAATTTAGCTACTTTTATGCACAAGAACTTTCTTTACAACTTCCTGTGTAGGGCATGATGTAACATGTGAGGCATGTTGCATCAGAAAAGAGGAAACCTAACTTGCTGGCTGCTGTCTGCTTCTGGGTCCTGAGGCCACATGTGGCTAAAGATGGCACCTGATGACCAGCCAGAAGGTGTTGCTATGGGTTGTGATGAAAAAACGGACCACCTCTAGGATAGGCTCGGAATCCTTCCGCCCTTATGGACAGCTCGTGTTCCCCCTTACTGACTGTAGAATGGGTGTACACGTGAACTCTCCCCACCCTGCTGACCTTTATTAGCTGTGTGTGTTTGCTCAATAAACTGAGATCCTGCTTTGACTGGTCTCCCTGATGCCTCTGATTGTCCTCTGGCCAGGTAGGGCAGGTTGCTGGTGGTCAGTGGCCTTTTCCTTTCTTGGCTCCTCCTGGTCGGGGCGTGCTCTCCTCATCTCTCCTGCAGGTCAGGAGGGAATGAGGGCTAAAAATCCTGACATTCCTGGCTTTACTTAGTTCTTGGTAGAGCCCCTTTTCTTTTTTCCCAATTGCTGCCTTGTCTTTGTGACAGTTTTCCTGAAGACAATTGCTCATCACTGATCCTGTTTGATTGTCCCTCATTGCTAGGATGCATCTATCTGTCCCACACTGGAGGGATAGTGATTACTGAATGGGATTCAGTGTCAAAGTCCCTTTTGGCATATTTGGTGACAAGGAGGAAAGGAGTGGTTTTTTAGGCCAAGCTTACCTGAGTCCATTGTTAAGGGTTTTTTTTGGTTTGTTTTGTTTTTGTTTTTGTTGTTGTTTTTATTTTCAATCTTATATATTCTGTAGGGAATGGCCTGCTTCTCAAAACATCAGATCCTTATGAGGTGTGGCACTTCTGCAGAATTCCAAAAGGATACATTAACACAACTTTTTAAAAGGAAAATACTTCTAATAAAAACAAAATTAATTTAAAAACTGTTGCTGACACAGATCTTCTTAAACAAGTTATTTGTAAATTGAAAAAAATATGAAACAAAACCAAGAAGATCAAAACAAATTTAGTTTGTATAGCATTTTTGAATCAAGAAACGATTTTTCAGTCATACCAAATCTTAATAAGATAATTAAAGGATAATCCATTTGTTTATGAAAAAGTTTGATTTTTATCAGAAAGCTATATCTATGAGTACTTGTTAAAGTCTGTTCTAGGATTCTGGTTATAAATGCTTCTGAGAAGATCAGACCTATGAACCACAAAAGACTCAGGACAGCTATGGTTGGGATTTTGATGAGAATTTGGGAACTAACATAACAATTTAGCTACTTTCATAGTACACAGTATTTTAACATAGTACTCATGATTGACAGTATTATGGAAGGACCACTGGATTTTCTAAGGTTTAGAACGTCTTTTGAACATTTTTATCCATACCATATATCCCATATATTATTATAAAATATATATCCCATATATCATTATAAAGTAATAATTGCTCATTCAATTAGAATTATAAACCAGACTTAACCAGAGGCATACAGTGATCATGTGATGGATTTTAAAACAAATATATGTTTTAATGAAAATTAAATGTAACATTCAGTTTATCTAGGAAATCAAAACTTTATAAAAAACAGAGAAAAACCCAAGAAATTATCTTAATGAAATGGAAAACCTTTGCTTCCTACATAAGTCTTTTGTAAACATTCCAAGGAACAAATCAATCTCTTAGGTAAACCATGCTTCTCTAAACACAGAGAACTAGCTTGTGGCTTGATATTGGTACATTTGATTGTAAATTCAAAGAACACTTTAAATAGCTTTTTAAAAAATTGTAGCCAACTTAATTACACATAATTTTTTAAGAACATTGTCACTTATAAACTTTTACAACTGACTAAGACACTGTACAATTGTTCACATCCTTAATTCTTGTCTTACCTTCTTTTATCCCATACCAGAAATGTGTGTCTTGGGTTGTAGGACAAAAATGTTACTGTACCATATGAAATTCTTATTCATTTAAAAATACTCCTTGAAAATATGTTTTCCTGCTGCGCATGGTGTTGCACTCCTGTAATCTCAGTGGGGCTGGGGAGGCTGAGGCAGGAGGATCTCAAGTTCAAAGCCAGCCTCAACAATGCTGAGGTGCTAAGCAACTCAGTGACACCTTGTCTCTCAATAAAATACAAAGTGGGGCTGAGAATGTGGCTCAGTGGTTGAGTGCCCCTTACTTTAATCCTTAGTACCAAAAACAAAGAAAAAGTTCTCCTGTTTTTAACCTTTTTATGTCTTTTACCAATTTGCTGATTTTTCCTTAAGTTTGCATTTTGGAACAATTCCTACAAAATTTCTGAATTTAGAAAGATTAGTTTTTTTTTCTAAATGAAATACTGTACTGTATGCTTTTCTTTTAGGTTTTTCATCAAAGCACATCTAAATTCTTTGCATTCTTTGAATATACACTTACATACATTAATTAGAATTTTAACTCTTGATAACCTTGACTTCTAGTGAAGACCCCCCAAACAAATCAATCCTAAACTGTTTCCCATTTACCAAGGATTCATAAGAACACATTTTATAGACCCAGATACTTGTTATTCTCAAGGAAACAGCCAGCCTTGTGGATTGGATGAAAGCCATTGTATGGTCTTTTTCCCTGAAAAGGGGACTCCCAACTCCCCTATAAATGCAGAGTAGAGCCCCAAAGAGAGGCAGCAGCATGCCTCCTATGCAAGTCTGTGGGACTAGATCCAGAAGGTCTGGACACCCTGCTGTTCAAAAATCTCATCACCAAGTTCACAGTCAATGTTCCAGTGAAGGGTGCCCTATAACTTCACTCAAGGTAAATCAAGCTGCAGTCAGAGAAGCCATTTGAAAGTTGCTGTATTAGCTTCTCTTCCCACATCCTCCACATGTAAATAAAAACAAGAGGCTCATTAAGAAATAGTGGAAAGCAGAGGGACTGTCACAGGACTCATCCTAAGAAGGCAGAAATTTTTCAAAGTTTTTTGAGAAATAATATGGATAAAGAAGATGTTAAATCAAAATTTGAAGCCAAGGAAAGTCTGAAACTAAATATATTTTTTACCTATTTATACAAACACTAGCTTGGACAAGAAAGAACCACATCCTGAGCAAGTTCCCACAACCAGCCACAACAGGTCAAGGTAGCCATTGAAAGATATCTGTCTCACCACAGGTAGGAGCATTATGTGTAAATTTGGGGGGAAGGAAGACGCTATACTGTCCATGGATACATTTGGAAATTAGATTATACTAGCAAATACATTTTGCTTCTTGTCTAATCCAGGTTGAAATCAGAACATGATGAACATTTGATAGATAATTGTTCTCCTTTTCCTTTTGACTTCTCTCCCCCACCCCCCCCTCTCTACCTTAAAGGTGATGCCTACCAAATCCAAGTCTTGGGTAGCTAGAAAAAACCCACTGTCTCTTTTGTGTTTTGAGTCTCTGGATTCAACATATACTTAGGAATGTGGACCAGTATTTTCTGTGTAGATTTATCCCCAAATTGTTAGCCAAATAGCTTCTTTTATATGCTCTCTTCCAGTCTTGTGCTTTGTGCTAATTTTAAGACATATCAAAATATACTTATTAAAAACATTGGTAGTGGTGAAAGTAAGAAGAAAAACAATGTAAGCCAACACTCTTAAGAACTCTTCACAGTAGGTGGGAAATTATAGATGGTTACTAAGAAATAAAATGAAACACATGAACATAGATGGGGTTGAACAAAGATTTTATTACCTCATCCTTCAAACAATATCAATGACCCAAGGCCAGTTGCTCAACACAGTTATGCACAAATACAAAGCTAATATCTAATCTGATATTGCTTGGGGCAATAGTCAGAGGCATCAAGAAAAAGATTGACCACAGTCCAAGGTCCCTTGGCTGGAGCTCCTGCTGGGGACACAAATTCTTTTGCACAGGAGAGGGGAAAAAGGTCTTGGGGAAGGAGAAATTTCTGGAACGTAAAATTTAAAGGTTGACAGAATTCTGAGAAAGGAAATACATAAAATGGCTTATGTAAATAAACTGTTTCTCATTAGCTTAAAATTTGATGCAAAGGAAGACTACATCTCGCACAGGAATGCTTCCCTATGGAGAAGAGAAAGGCCAAAACCCATGGATAAGGTCCTAATAGAGGCCACTGCTAGCAAAGTAAGGGTTGATGGGATGAAAATGAAAGCATACAGGAGAGGTGTGATCTTTCAACAGGCTTTATGTGAAGTCCCTGCCCCTCTTTCACCTGACTATGTTACAGGAACACACTTTGTATCTAATTGGGGGGGGGGTGATGTGATTCTCCTACAAATACCATAGAATAGAAAACGTATATGTTAGGCAGTTTTTCATAATTATGACCAGAATACCTGACAAGAAAAATGAAGAGGAGCAAAAGATTGTTTTGGCTCTTGGTTCCACATATTTTCTTCCACAGTGGACCAAGTCCACTCCTCTGGGACTAAGATAAGGCAGAACATCATGGTAGAAGGGCCTGATGGAGGAGCACTCGTAATTCATGTCTGATAGAAAGCAGAATAAGAGAGAGGGGAAATTGCTGCAGGAAAGAACAACCCTTCCAAGGCACATCCTCAGTGACCCACCTCTTCCAGCCACACACCACCTGCCTACAGTTAAAACCCAGCCAGTTCATTAAACTAGAATCAATTGACTAGGTAATAGCTGTGTTCATCTAAAAATTTCACATCTGAAGTTTTCTGCATTAACACAGGAGCTTTGGAGTGGGCTCCTATACAAACATAACAGCATGAGTACACATCCTTCAAACAATAGCAATTACAATTGGTGAAAGGAAAATTATAACATTGCTTGAGCCTGGAGAATGTAGAGTAATCCCTAGTGTGTGACAGCCTTATGTGTGACAAAAGTGGGGTTTATGCAAAGACTTATGAGCACCATCCAGAGAAAACCAACTAATAGGACTTTGCATGAGAGGACATTCACTGGATGGACGTGTACTACTGTGATGCTATTCATTGAAGGTGGAGAAAAATCACAGGTTGATTCTCCCCAAAATGATGATACCCACTTTTGTAAGAGCAGAGCAGGACAATGGGAATATGTGTGCCATAGAAAACTATGGGAAAATTAAAATATGTTGCTGCAATGAGATTTTTAAAGAGAAAACCGAAAAGGATTGCAGCAAATATTTTGAAAGAATGATCTCTGGCCACAAAGATTAAAAATATGGTGAGTATAATTGGAGATGAAACATTGAGATAATTTTTGAACTCAGGTGGCTATGGCATTCCTGAAAGGTTGCTTCTGGGACAGACTTTTGTCATGGTTTGAGGTAAGTATGAATAAAAGTACTTCCTTCATGATTCTCAGCTTTGTTGATAGTTTGTGAGGGTGGACCCCACTGAGCCCACTTAATTCTGACCATTTTCACATTTCTCTCCCACTATAAGAAATTATTTGAAGTTATTCATATGAATAGAATTCATAAATTCATCTTGAAACCTGAAACACCACAGCGTCTTGGGTGACACTAGGGCAACACTCTATTTGTATGATACTGCCCAAGGAGACCTGAATCAAATGGAAATGGTTCACACAGGACTATGCTACTGAGGGAGGCAGGGAGGAGGTATTCACAAGCACACAACACATTTCCTGAGGATTGGAACTATTTAAAGAGCTGCTGGAGTCTAGCAGCACGTGGATGGAGACGTGGAAACAGCTCTCAACTAACCAACAGAGACCCATTTGGTTTGCAGTTAATAGGTCCAAGATGAATGGATGAAAATTTTTACCATGGAAGCATGTTATAAAAAGCATGTATAAAAGGCTGAATTGTACGTATAAAAATGAAACCATGAGAAAACCGCCCTTTGTCCTGGGGTTTTGTGAGTCGTGGGAAATAACCAAAGTCATGCTCTAAGTCAGGCAGAAGTGCAGTGGAACCCTGGTACACACAAGAACAACCACTTGGGGAGCAATCTGTGCACATTTCCGGAGTGCATAATGAAGTGGGACTTGATGTTCATCAAAAAAAAAAAATTGCTTCCAAGTTGGGAAGGTTGTTGGAATTGACAATGTGATGTCCCCATTTTGTCACTGAATGTGGTCACCTAGGTCTGCAAAATGAATTGGCATGAAGGTTCTATAGCAATCGAGATGGGGCTTAATCAAGACAAGTTTCTCTCCCACCTTTTCAGGGTCATGACACCATAGGAAATTGTCTGTGTTCCTGCAAAAGGGATAGGGGCAGCAGGTGGCTAAAGAATCCATGGAGGGAAGATCCTGAACATTCTGTCAGGGTGGCCACACAAGAGCCCCAACAGGAGTAGAAATGGCTCTGGACTAGGCTATGCTTACAGAGTGCCAGAGAAAAATAAATGCTCAGAAGAGTATAGGCCAGAGTAGAAGTTCTTTCTAAAGCTTAGACAAATATTAGTTCTGAAAACCAAGGAAATCTCTTTATAGTCCATGATGTTCAGTAGTGGACAGAGAGAGATGCTCCTCAATAATAATTTTCTAGAGAGTGGAAGGGGCAATTGAAACACTGGATGTCTAAAGTGGGGGGGAGATAAAAGCATGAATTCTGTGGAGTGGCACTCACACTACAGCTCTACTTATAAAATGTGGTCTGAAGGAGAAGTGGAAAAGAATCCCCCGGGAACTGCCGGCAACACCCTTAGGTCTGCAGCAGGCATCAGGGTAGAGGGTCCCCAGCAGGGAAAAAGTCAGGGAGTGGTAAGGAGAATGTCCTCAGGACCCTCAGATGCAAAAAAAAAAAAAAAAAAAAAAAAGCCATTTACGGCCCAGCTCTGTGAGGTGCATGGCCTTCAGCATGTTTATGTCAGTAGCACAGGAAGCAAAGCAGAGAGGTGGCATCTGGACAAGGCCTTCACTCTCACTTCTAGCCCAGTGTTTTCTGTCATCGAACACACTGAGGCAAAGTCACAAATGGAGGAATTGTCTCCAAAAGGCAGACAAGGGTGAGCAGAGGAAGAGAAGTGGATATTGGATTGGACGGTGGCCTCCACTCAATAAGCATAAGGCCATCAAATGCTTGGGACAACAGGGTCCTCCATTCCTGCCTCAGACTGGCACAGAACTGCCTCTTACAGGCAGTCAGAGCTCCTGCGCTCACACCAGCATGCCCTGCATGAAATGCAGCACACAGAGGAGGAAAAGCCAACAGGGCAATGGCAGGCAGCACCAGCCTGCACTCTCCCTTCCCCTGCCTGCTCCTGGGGACTGCAGCCTGTGGGGAAGGAATAAGGAAAACAGGGGCAGATGCTCTGCCACTGGCTAAAGTGCTAGGGGAAAACATGAGCACAGAGAGAAGAGCTGAGCCTAAGGTGTTGGGGGAACCATCAGAGAGCAGGTGGGATTTGGGGAAGAGACCAAGGAGCACACCTTGAGGAAACAGCCTGAGAGCTGGTGCAGAGGGGAGACTGAGTGTGCAGGTGGCACCTGAGGAGAGACAAAGGGAGTGCAGAAGCTTGATGTCAACTGAGCAGGATTAACTGGGATTCTTCAGAGAGCACAGGTGCAGACTGACCCCAGCACTAGGTAAAGCTGACCTCAGTGGTGTCAGGTAGAGTGTCCAAGTGGATGATATACTGCTCAAGTCCTAGTGGGAAAGTGTCAAGTGTAAATTTTCCTATCAACTATATTGAGTTTAAACATTTGAACTATTTCTAAAGTTTACCAAAAATGTGTGCAATAGAGCAGAGACTGGACTTTGGCATTCTTCTTTGCACCTTCCTGTCTTGTGTGGTGAACAGTTAAGACAGACACTTAGCCTGGCCCTGGCCATTCTTTTTCCAGTTGGGGAAGCTGTGTGGAAGTGGTCCCCAGGAGCCATTGACAGCAAAGCCTAGGGCCTTAAAATGCTTGTCTCTGTGCTTCTGGACACTGGAAAGGACTTTAGTCTGATGGCTTTTAATTTATATCATCCCAAAGAAGGAAAGGAGATACATAACTGATACTATAGCCATCCCAACCATTTTTTTAGGTAATATTTTTTTTAGTTGTAGATGGAAACTTTTATTTTATTTATTTATTTTTTTTGTGGTGCTGTGGATCAAACCCAGGGCCTCATATGTGTAAGGCAAGTGTTCTACCACTGAGCTCCTTCTCGACCAGTTTTGCCACTAAAATTGCTAGTATAGCTTAAATAAAATTGCATATGCTTGACCACCCAATCTATTTACTCAATATCCACATTTTATAAGTAAATGTTCAAAAGCCACTCTGAAATTGAGATATCTCTAGCCTCAACTAATACAGCCAAGGAATTCCAGGGTGACCAGACGCAGTTTCTCTCATTGGTCCCTGGTTAGAGGCTCCACCTGCATATGCAGGCTGGTAAACTCTTCAGGTATAGCTCTGAGGACCAGAATCCCTGTTTTCTACCTTCAGATCACTATCTACATAAATCCCAGTGATGTCATGAGGTGCCTGTGCAACCAAGAGCTGGTCTGCTTCACACTTCAAGCCACTGAACAGTGAGGCTTGAGTAAGACCTCCCTCCTTTTCCAGATGATAAGCCAGCCTTCCCATGATCCTGCTGGGTAGAAAGGGGGCTTGTGAATACACAAAGCTGGACCTAGCTGTGATTATTAACACAAAATAAGATGTGTTTTTCCTGCTTTTCTTGTCTATGTCTTGATCACTTCGTCTGAGGAATTCCTGATGCAAGTTTCCATGAGCTGGACAGAGAGACCAGCTGAGAAATGACTTGAACATAATCTAGTCTAATTGACAAGTTCCTTCTGGTATAATTGGTAATCATTAATTTACATTTTTGTGCCTGAGGAAGTAAAGAAACACTTTCATGTGATTCATTGACAGGAAGATTTAGGAAGATAGAATATTTTTTCTTTCTTTGATACAGCATCTCACCAGGCATGGAAGCACATGCCTGTGATCCCAGTGGCTTGGGAGGCGAAGCTAGGAGGATGGAGAGCTCATAACCAGACTCAGCAAAAAACAAGGGGCTAAGCAACTCAGTGAGACCTGTCTCTAAGTAGAATAGAAAAAAAAAATAGGGAGGTGCAGTGGCTCAGTGGTTGAGTGCCCCTGAATTGTATTCTTGGTCCCCCGCTCCAAAAAGACAGCATTTCACCACATTGTCCAGATTGACCTCAAACTCTCCATGCCCCTGTCTAGCACTCCAGAGTAGCTGGGATTATAGGTGTGCACCACTGTGTGTGACAGGAATACATTGTGTAGATTAGTTGTGAAACGGTTCCATCCTCCATCCTAACTTGCCACTGAACTTTTCCCCCAACAGTCCACACATTGATAAGGAATAACATCTTTTTAAACAAAGACCAGTGTTTAAAAACACATTTTCAATTAGCCAGGACTAAACTGTCAAAGAGAGGATGGGCAATGAGCTTGCAGCAAGAGTTCAAGGTCGTTAGACTCCAGCAGAGGGCATAGCATTTAAAGCCCCAGTCCTGCCTTGAAGAATGAGGAGACCAGCACTGAGGCTTGTTGTTCAGCTGCACTCTGCGCTATAACAGGTTAGAACTCTCTATGTTCTTTTGAACTACTCTTCATGTTGCAGGGGTGGGGAGCAGATGTGAACATGGGATGTTCACCAAGATAGATTGGAGAAAGCAAAAGTTTAATTATATAATGATATATTTTGTTGTTGTGATTTGGGGCCAGATTTTGACTCATGTCACTCTCTAAGGCACAGCATAGTGAGTCATAAATATCTCTTCATTCTACCAGGGTCCTGTCCTATACCCTAAAGGAAGGAATGCTGAAATAGCTCCACAGACAGTTCTTGCTGAGTTTCTCTCCTGAGTCTGTCAGCATTGTTCCAAGCCCCTGTGTCCAATCATATTGCCTCATGATTTTCCAAGTGCCCATCATAGTATGCAGTGAGGTCCCCTTAAGAAAGCAAATGAACAAGGTTCAAACAGCTTCCTGATGGAGGAACACAAGGAGGTTCTGAAAAGTGGCTGTCTCTTTCCCAAATGTTTTGCCAAATTAGTCTGTACACCTCTATTCATTGTTGTAACATCCTGTAGAGTAAACTGAGGAAAGATTTCAGGGATTCTCACCCCAAAATCGAGAACCTCAAAATGCTGGTTAGCTATATAATTGGAACATAAAGAGCGCCAAATGCCAGAACAAGCTTCCCTCTGATTTCTCCTTGCTGCTTAAATTCCTGATCCCAGGGAGGAAGCAATTACCTCACTGAGATTTCATTAACTAAACTCATATCACAGGAAGACTCAAGTCTGTCAACACATCTTCCCAGACTTGTCCTTTTCCATAGTCCTCTATTTGCATCCCATAGAGAATGATTTACCAATCATTGTTCATTCCAGGGGCAAGTGTACTTTGTCCCAAGCACAGGGAGTTTCCCTGCAAATTAATAGCTAACTACCCCCAAATTGTCTACATACCCTATTTTGCACCTCCCTCTTAGGAAAGGGGGTTTATAAGCTTCTGAATGATACTGGAGTAGTGGGAAATTGTCCTCCTCTGATATACCCCCATGCAGTAAATTTCCTTTTCCCAGAATGAATATATTTTATACCTTTCTATTTCATCTTTATGATTTTGTTCCAGGGAAACTTCAGAAACTGAAGGGAAATTTCCCATCCTCTTGCACCAGAAAATATCGATGTATGCCTGGGATGTTTGAATCACTTAAGCAAATTAATCAAACCCCTTCTAAGCTAGTTGATTAGAAGCACAGGTCGGTCAATCTGAGACTTCCAACTGGCTTCTAAAGGGTGAATGGGCATTTTTGGTGAGTGAAGTGGAATGTGCTAGCATGGCCCTGGCTCACAAAAAGTTATTATGTGGAAAGGCCAATGATAAAAGTGTGAGGGATGAGGAGACTTCCCAAGGAAGTCCTCTCATGGTGTTCAAGATTAGCTATGCTTGCAACAATTTACCGAGGATACCATTAACCACTGATATTTACAGACAGGACTAACACCTGAGGAGTTTCTCCTTTGGATGCACGTGGAAATGCATTTAATTAGGAAACAGTAACATTTCAAGTCCCTTGGTCTTTGATATCCAGGATGCCTAAAGTGAAAATGGAAGAGAGCCTGAGTCTGACTGAGGTTAGACCAAGCTCAGAATTCAGTCTGCCTGAACTCAGCCCACCAGCCTCAGAGTGATTCCCTGGGAAAAATTGCTGGACTAACAGAGAGTACTTTTAGGACTCTGGGCACCATGCCATTACTGTTGGGAAGCACAGTTCCAACATTCTATGGAAATCAGAGGGTTTGGTTTGAAGAATAGTTTCATTTACTTTCTTCAAATGGATGATGAGAATAACATCCTTTACTTTCACTTGAACTCTGCAGAGCAGTGTGTTTGTTTTAAGTGCTACAGAGAGGAAGAGAATGTTTGAGTTGATGCAAGATACACAGCTCCAGACGGAACCACTCAGGTGGCTTTTCCTGATGCAGACCCACACTAGGTTATCCCAAGGGAACATTTGGCCAGGGGAACTATATAAAGTCACTGTACAATGGCTTTCATGCTGAGATGGACTTGCCACATCCCCACAAATGCTGCCTGGAGCAGCCTACATGAAGCAGCTTTAACGCTTCCTATGCACGTGTGTGGAGCTAGATTCAATATGACTGGGATATTCAGCTGTTTATTAAGCTCATCCCCCATGTCGTGTTAGAGGCTCTGATTTAGTGGGGACCCTTCTTCTTGGGTACCCTGTGTAACTGTACCTATGAGAAAACTTTTCTATTTGGGTGTCTCAGTTTCCCTTTATAGCTCTTACCATTGCTAACATAAACAAGAGGCTAATTAAGAAAAAAGGTAGTAAAAATGGAGTTATAATTACAGGATTCATCCCAGGAAAGTTGGACTATTTTAAAAGATTTTTGAGAATTAAAATGGATGTAGAAACTGATAAAGCAAAACCCTGAAGCCAAAGGAAGTCTGAAATAAAAGGGCTTATTGACCCATTCCAGGTGAAGTCAGGTGAAGCAGAAACCAGGTCCTGGGCAGGTCCCATAGCTACCAGCATTAGAACAAGTTATAGGATGGGATATGTCTGCCACACCAGAGCTAAGAGCATTGGATAAACCTTGGGAAAGGAAAGTGCTGTGACCTCCACTGGCCATAGATGAGCAGGACAATGCTGGGCAGGGGAGGCTTGGGGATAGGGGGATAATCTGTAATAAGTACTTGGTGAGTCTTCTGGGTGGAAAGTAGCTCCCTATGACCCCTTGATAGTTGTCCTAGTGCCCTTCCGAGTCAAGGGCTTCAACACCTGCTTAGGATTATGGGGAAGTTCCTTGGTTATTTTGCCCTAAGCTGTTATTGCAATAACTTTTTTAAAAAAAAAATCTTTTCTTTTCTTCTATTCTCTGGCCTATCACTGAATTTAGAACATCCCCGAATTTTGGGTATTATCAAAAACATTGTTGCGAGTGAAAGTAGAAAATTGAAAAGGAGACTCAAAGTTCTCTTCCCAGTAGAGTGTAAATCTTGACCCAGTTACTGAGACAGAGAGTGAATAAAATGGACATTGACAGGTTAAAAAAATTTAATATTGCCAAGTTGTAGCTGTGTGATTAAAAGGTACTAGACACCTTGGTTTCCTCACAAAATGTCAAAATGTATTGACTAATATTAAAATTAATAACTCATTGTTTTTCACTAAGTTCAAAAGCTAAAGCTACATACACCACTTTCACCAGTTGTAATTCACTGAAAATCCTCCTGAGTCACTTGGTGTAAGGACCAAGGCAATCACAAGTTCTTTTGTCCATTTCAATCTTAATTTTAATCTATAATATTTCCAACACTCAAGTTGCATATCATACATCACACTTACACACACACACACACACACACACACACACACACACACACACTGAGAGAGACAGAAAGTACCAAGGGGTTAAGTTGGCCACAGGGTTTCAGGATGCTATGCAAAGGCAGAGAGCAGATATAAATGAAAAGATTCACGTTAGGTGGGCATGTAAGAGTTCCAAGGAACAAGTTCAGCAGAGTTACAGTAAAAGACCCAGGATGGCTGACTGTTTCAAAGTGTCAGTTTCGGGTGCCAGCATGTAGTGAGTCATAGAGGTCATAAGAGGCCGGAGAAACTAGGCTATGTATATGACAAACCCAAAGTCAATATCCAAGTGAAGGTGAAGATTCTGAGAACTTCCTTTAAAATCTGGAACAAGACAGGGGTGTCTTGTTTGATATAATACTAGAAAATCCAGCCAGGATGACTAGGCAAAGGAAGAAAGTCAAAGGGATTAAAATAGGAAAGGAAGAAGTCCAATTCACTGTTTGCAGATAATAAGATCCTGTACTTAGAAGAGTCTAAAAGTTCCATCAGAAGACTGTTAGAGCTAATAAATACATTCAGAAAAGTAACAGGATCAACGTAAAAAGTAAATAACTTACCTAGACACCAATACTGAATCTACTGAGAAAGAAATCAGGAAAATGATTCCATTCACAATAGCCTCAAAAAATTCCTAGGAATAAATCTAACTAAGGAGGTAAAATGAAATGATAATTAAGAAACCCTGAAGAAAGAAATTGAATGTAAGTACAAGAAGGTGGAAAGACCTCCCATGATCATGGATAGGCAGAATTAATACTGCTAAACTGGCCTTACTACCAAAAGCAATATACACATTCAATGCAATCCTCATCAGAATACCAATCACATTCTTCACAGAACAAGGAAAAACAGATCCAAAATTCAATTGGAAAAATAAAAGACCCAAAATAACCAAAGCAACTCCTTACTAGGATCCCTGCTTTGACTTTCCATGCCTACCTGTATTTTCTCAATACATAAATGCTATATCTTAACAAGGTAAACTTCAAGCCACTTTTATGCTTTGTGTTAGGCGATACACAGGACTAAGAACTAAGTAGAGGCATTGCAAATGTCACCAGATAACCTGGGTTCTGTAACTTTCAAGAATGATTATCTGGCAGTTATCTTTTATTTATTTATTGGTACCACGGTTTGAACAGAGGGCCACCTTACCACTGAGCCACATCCCCAGCCCTTTTTATTTTTTTCATTTTGAGACAGGGTCTCATTAAGTTGCTGAACCTGGCCTCAAACTTGTGATCCTCCTGTCTCAGCCTCCTGAGTAGCTGGGATTATAGGGTGTATGTCACTGCCTGGTTGGCAGTAATCATTTAACCATTTATGTGGGGCTCTCTTTATAATGTTGTGGTGCTGGCCAAAAGATGGGTATGTTGTCTTTGAAAAAATCAGGGAAGGGGAGTAAAAGTAAGTAACCCAACAACAACTCCCAAGGGAGCTGCCCTGATACAACTTAACGTCAATCTTTTCCTCTCTTTCCACTTGATTGTGTTATGGGGAAGGATCTGATTGTGGGATGGCTTTCTTAACCAATACTATAAAACAGAAAGCACGGAACTACATCCTTATTGCACTATTAATGCTAAACAGGGAATTGTCAGATTACTTCAACCCATAGCATGTAGAGTAACCTCTGCTGTGCTTGGAGGGTAAGATCGCCAAGTGGGACATAAATTAGGGCTGATGACAAAGACCTCTGAGCACCTCCCAGGGAATACTGAGATTGTTACTCAGTAAATTCTCTGAAATGGAATGTACTTTCTTGATACTGTCAATGAATCACAAAAATAATTAAAGATAAATTCTCCAAAAGTTAATGAGACTCATCATTGTAATAGCAGTGCAGGACAATGAGAATATGTGTGCCCTAGAAAACTGTGGGCCAATTAAAAGATGCTGTTGCAATGGGAGATTGTTCTTTTTTAAAGAGAAATCTGAGAAGGATGACATCAAATATTTTGAAAGAATAATCTCTGGCCACAAAGATTAAAAATTATGGTGAGGATAGTTGAAAATGGAAATAAAGTTCCTAGAATATGTCCTTGCTGAAGTACTTTTTGAACTCTGGTGACCATGGCATTCCTGCAAGGTTGCTTCTGGCAGAGACTTTTATCATGGGTTTGAGGAAATATGCATAAAAGCACCTCCTTCATGACTCCCACCTTTCTTGATAGTTTGTAAGGGTTGACCACGGTGAGCTCATTTTGATTCTAACCATTTTCACTTTTCTTTTCCACTATCAGATAATTAATTCAAGCCACCCTTGTGAACAGATTTTATAAACTCATCCTGAAACCAGAAATACCCTAATGTCTTAGGTGACATCAGGGAAACACTCTAGTGGGCATGGTACCTCCCAAAGAGACCTCAATCAAATAGGAATGGTTTACACAGGACCATGCTACTTGAGGGAGGCAAGGAGGAGGTAGTCATGAGCACACAACCCATTTCCCTAGGATTGGGACTATGTAAAGAGCTTCTGAAGTCGATCTACACTTGGACCCAGACCTAGAAACAGCTCTCAGCTGACCAACAGAAAGCTGCTTGGGGGTGGCAGGTCCAAGTTGAAATGACATCATCATGTTTCCTGGAAGCAGCTCTGATTGGAGAAGATAAAAATAAAAAGTCAGCTCATTGGGCTGAACTGCACAAATAACACTCAAACCATGACAAAATTCCCTGTGTCTGGACATTTACTGAATCATGGGAAGTGGCCAAAAGTCATGCTCCCATGGTCAGGCAGAAGGTCAGAGGAAACAATGCACTAAAAGGACCACCATGTGGGGAGCAACCCTGTGGATATCAGGAGTGCTTTCAAGTAGGACATGATGCCCGTCGTAAAAACCTCCTTCCAGGTAGGGAAGGTTGTTAGAACTGGCAACCCATGTTGCCATGTGACCAATTAACATCACCATTTAGGTCCACAAAATAGTGGATATGGACATTTTTTTTAATCTTTAAAAAGCAAGTGATTTCAATTTGTTGTATTGAGACTAATAAGGGAAATCTCCATGTTCTTTTTTTCCAATGGTACTGCAGAAAGAGATGGGGCTTAATCAGGACATATTCTTCTCCCATCCTTTCAGGGATCTTGCCAGTAGGAATTTCTCTGTCTTCCTGCAAAAGGGATAAAGGCAGTAGATGGGTACAGAATTCATGGAGGGAAGATCTTGAACATTCTGGCCAGTGATACTGATGCTGGTAGACCTGAAGGCCACACATGGCCCCTGACAGGAGTAGACACTAACTCTGGATTGTAGTTTGCTTACCCAGTGCCAGAGACAAATGTTCAGAGGGTTACTGACCACAGCAGAAGCTCTTGCTCAAGCTTAGACAAATGTTAGTTCTGCAGAACAAGCAACTCTGGTCTGCAGTGGACAAAGAGAGACGGTTCTCAGTAATAATTTTCTAGGAGAGTGGATGGGACAATTGAAACCCTGATTGTTTAAAGTGGAAGAGGTAAAGGCATAAAAGGCTACCATACACCCCTTCTCAAGTCTGTGCTCACACTCAGCAGCAGTGAGGCGCAAGGAACATCCCCGCTTGATAGTGCTCTGTAGTCCTGGTGGACTGGGGGGACAGAGGAGAAGGATGGTGGTAAGACTGTGCAACTCCTGCCAAAAAAGGAGCATGCCGATATGACAACCACACACATATGCATCTCTTTGTGTGTAAGTGTGCATATATATTTTAATATGCATACATATATGTACATATACATATTAATTTATATTAGTAGTTTCTTCCCCACCTCATTTTTTTTTAATCTTTAAAAAGCAAGTGATTTCAATTTGCTGAATTGAGACTAATAAGGGAAATCTCCATGTTCTTTTTTTTCAATGTCCAAATAGCTGATGATTTAATAAAATAAAGATGGAAATTTAACAAAGATATGAAAAATATTAAATAAGTTAATATTATATTATCGAGTATTCAACTGTATATGAGACTTTTTTGTTATTCTGTTCTGTTTCTGATAACCTTTGTCACTAGTACTATATAATCTTAAAGCACTGAAAAATTTATGTTTCAATTAAGATTTTATAGTTCTTGTGAATGATAAAACTGTTTCATAAGCATCTTGATATACTGATTCACCTATGATCTAGCATTAATAAAAGAGAGAAACAATTGCTAACAATAGAGCTAAGAAGAAAAATTGCAGCTTATATAAAATATAAATATTGTTTAAGTCAGCTAAAGTACCAGGAATAATAAATCAGCATTCTTTAATGAAAAACTTAAAATTCAATTCGTGATTTCAGCTTTACTTATGCAATGTTTTGTAAAAACCATACCACTGGACTAATGTTCTTTAAGTCATAAGTGAAAAGGCAAATCTTGATGTTTTCATTAAAAATACTATTTTTAATGACGGAAATATTTTTCAGTGCCTACTGAGGTCTGCTTGTGGGTTACAGCACACTGTCACCATTCTGATTCAAAACTCTACACTTTTCCACTCTTATACCTCACTTTGTCCTCCATTCAAACCCAAGGTCCATAATACTGCTGGAGTAGTCTGTTGGTCTTAGGGCTCCCTCAACAGAAAGTTGACCCTCACATTTGGGATGATCTCTCTGACCCTTCACTAACACATTGGGTTTTTAAAAAAATTTTATTATAATTTGTTGTATATGACAGTAGAATGCATTAAAATTCATATTACACATATAGAGCACCATTTTTCATATCTCTGCTTGTATACAAAGTATATTCACACCATTCGTGTCTTCATACATGTACTTAGGGTAATGATGTCCACCTCATTCCACTGTTTTCCATACCCCCATGACCCCTCCTCTGCCCTCCCACCCTTTTGCCCTATTTAGAATTCATCTAACACTCCCATGCTCCCCCTGCCAACCCCACTATGAACCAGCCTCCTTATATCAGAGAAAAAATTTGGCATTTTGTTTTTTGGGATTGGCTAACTTTACTTAGCATTATATTCTCCAACTCTATATCCATTTACCTGAAAATGACATGACTTTATTCTCTTTTAATGCTGAGTAATATTCCATTGTGTATATAGGCCACATTTTCTTTATCCATTCATCCATTGAAGGGCATGTAGGTTGGTTCCACAGTTTAGCTATTGTGAATTGTGCTGCTATAAACATTGATGTGGCTGTGTTCCTGTAGTATGTTGTTTTTAAAGTATAAACTGAGTATAAACTGAGTATAAACTGAGGAGTGGTATAGCTGGGTCAAAGGGGGTTCCATT
Organism: Urocitellus parryii; assembly: GCF_045843805.1. Taxonomy (NCBI): domain Eukaryota; kingdom Metazoa; phylum Chordata; class Mammalia; order Rodentia; family Sciuridae; genus Urocitellus; species Urocitellus parryii. The sequence goes on from NC_135541.1 coordinate 111,334,804, forward strand.
CCAGTTTTCCAAGGAATCTCCATGTTGCTTTCCATATTGGCTGCACCAGTTTATAGTCCCATCAGCAATGTATCAGTGTGCCTTTTTCCCCACATCCTGTCCAACACTTATTGTTGTTTGTATTCTTTTTTTAATATTTAGTTTTTAGTTGTAGTTGGGCACAATATCTTTATTTTTATGTGGTGCTGAGGATCAAACCCAGGACTTTGCATGTGCTAGGTGAGTACTCTACTTCTGAGCCACAACCCTAGCCCCTGACAGGAGTGAGATGAAATCTTACTGTAGTTTTGATTTGCATTTCTCTAATTGCTAGAGATGGTCAAATTTTTTCATATACTTATTGATTGATTATATATATCACCTTCTGAGAAGTGTCTGTTCATGTCCTTGGCCCATTTATTGATTGGGTTATTTGATTTTTTGGTGTTCAGCTTTTTGTGTTCTTTATGTACCTTAGAGATTAGTGCTCTATCTGCATGTGGTAAAGATTTCTTCCCAAGCTGTAGTCTCTCTATTCACCTCACTGATTGTTTCTTTTGCTGAGGAGAAGCTTTTTAATATGAGTCCATCCCCATTTATTGATTCTTGATTTTAATTCTTGCACTATAGGAGTCTTAACAAGAAAGCAGTAGATTAGGGCCTACTTTTTCTTCTATTAGATGCAAAGTCACTGGTTTCATTCCTAAGTCCTTGATCCACTTTGAATTGAGTTTTGTGCATGGTGAGAGATAGGGGTTTAATTTAATTTTGTTGCATATGGATTTCCCATTTTCTAAGTACCTTTTGTTGAAAAGGCTATCTTTTCTCCAATGTATATTTTTGGCACCTTTGTCTAATAAAAGATAACTGTAATTATGTGGGTTAGTCCCTGTGTCCTCTATTCTGCACCATTGGTCTACAGGTCTATTTTGGTGCCAATACCATGCTGTTTTTGTTATTATTGTTCTGTAGTATAGTCTAAAGTCTGGTATAGTGATGCCACCTTCTTCACTCTTCCTCCTAAGGATTGCTTTGGCTATTCTGGGTCTCTTATTTTTCCAGATGAATTTTATGACTACTTTTTCTTTTCTATGAGTAATGTTATTGGGATTTCAATTGGAATTGCATTAAATGTGTATACTGCTTTCGGTAGTATGGTCATTTTTACAATATTAATTCTGCCTATCCAAGAATTAGGGAGATATTTTCATCTTCTAAGGTCTTCTTTAATTTCTTTCTTTAGCATTCTGTAGTTTTCAATGTAGAGGTCTTTCACCTCTTTTGTTAAGTTGAATTCCCAAGTATTTTTTTTGAGGCTATTTTAAAAGGGGTAGCTTTTCTAGTTTCTCTTTCAGAGAATTTGTCACTTATATACATAAATCCTCTGACTTATGGGTGTTGATTTTGTATCCTGCTACTTTGCTGAATTCATTTACTAGTTCTAGAAGTTTTCTGGTAGAATGTTTTGGGTCTTCTAGGTATAGAATCATATTGTTGGCAAATATTGATAATTTGAGTTCTTCTTTTGCTATCTGTATTTCTCTTTTTTTTCCTAATTGCTCTGGCCAGTGTTTCAAGAACTATGTTAAATAGAAGTGGTGAAAGAGGGCATCCCCATCTTGTTCCAGTTTTTAGAGGAAATGCTTTCAATTTTTCTCCATTTAGAATGATGTTGGGCTGGGGCATAGCATAGATAGCTTTTACAATGTTGAGAATTATTTGAACATGAAGGGATGCTATATTTTGTCAAATGGTTTTTCTATGTCTATTGAGATTATCATATGGTTCTTGTTTTTAAGTTTATTGATGTGATGAATTACATTTTTTGATTTTCATATGTTGAATCAAACTTGCATCCCTGGGATTAATCCCACTTGATCATATTGCACTGTTTTTGATATGTTTTTGAATTGTATTTGTCAGAATTTTATTGAGAGTTTTTGCATCTATGTCCATTAGAGAGATTGGTCTGAAGTTTTCTTTCTTTGATGTGTCTTTGCCTGGTTTGGAATTAGGGTGATATTGGCCTCATGAAATGACATTAGAAGTGCTCCCTCTATTTCTACTTCACAAAATAATTTGAAGAGTATTGGTATTAGTTCTTCTTTATAGGTTTTATAGAACTCAGCTGGGTATCCATCCGATTCTGGGTTTTTCTTGGTTGGTAGTGAAAGAACGAACAAGGCTCGTCGTCAGAGAAAATGCCCGTTTATTGAGGAACAGCTCTGTATATTTATAGAGCCGGGGGTGGTTTGACAGTTATGACAGTTTAATGGTCAAAGGGTTTGACAGTTGGCATGGGGTGCTTTCTGATTGGTGGGTAAGGATCATGTGAGCCAGCAGGGCTAGTCTGATTGGTGGGTAAGGATCATGTGAGCCAGCAGGGCTAGTCTGATTGGTGGGTAAGGATCATGTGAACCAGCAGGGCTCACCATTCTCAGGAAATGGGGAAGTTAGTCTTTGGAGCTTAGCGACTCGAAACAGGTAGGCTTCTCATGGCATCTTCTATTTCATTGCTTGAAACTTACCTGTTTAAATTGTATATATTGTCCTGATTCAATTTGTGTAAATCATCTGACTTTAGAATTTGTCGATGCCTTTGATATTTTCTATTTTATTGGAGTACAGGTTTTCAAAATAATTTCTAATTATCTTCTGTGTTTCTGTAGTGTCTGTTGTGATATTTCCTTTCTGATGAAAAATATGTTAGTTATTTGAGTTTTCTCTCTCCCTCTCTTTGTTAGTATGGCTAAAGGTTTGACAATTTTATTTATTTTTTTCATAGATCAACTTTTTATTCTGTCAATTTTTTCTATTGTTTCAATTTCATTGATTTCAGCTCTGATTTTACTTATTTCCTGTCTTCTATTGTTTTTAAATTATTCTTCTGCTGCTTTTGGTGTTGATTTGTTTTTCTTTTCTAGGCTTTTGAGACATAATGTTGTCATCTATTTATTGGCTTTTTCTTCTTTTAAGAAATGAACTTCATGCAATTAACTTTCCTCTTAGAACTGCCTTCCTAGTGTCCCAGAGATTTCAATATGTTGTATCTGTGTTCTCATTCACCTCTCAGATTTTTTAATCTGCTTCTTGATGTCTTTTGCAATCCATTGTTTATTCAGTAGCATATTATTTAGTCTCCGTATGTTGGAGTAGCTTTTATATTTTTTTTCACTGATTTCTAATTTTATTTCATTATGATCTGATAGAATGCCAGGTAGTATCTCTAGTTTTTTGTATTTGCTAAGAGTTTGTGGCATAATGCATGGTCTATTTTAGAGAAGAATCCATGTGCTGCTGAGAAGAAAGTGTATTCATTCATTGAAGGATGAAATGTTCTATATATGTCAGTTTAATGTAAGTTATTGATTGTATTATTGAGTTGTATTCATTCATTGAAGGATGAAATGTTCTATATATGTCAGTTTAATGTAAGTTATTGATTGTATTATTGAGTTCTATAGTTTCTTTGTTCAGCTTTTGTTTGAAAGATCTATCCAATGGTGAGAGAGATGTGTTAAAATCACCCAGAATTATTGTGTTGTGGTCTATTTGACTTTTGAACTTGAGAAGAGTTTGTTTGATGAATGTAGACTCTCCATTGTTTGGGGCATATTAATTTATTATTATTATGTCTTGTTGATGAATAACCCTCTTAAGCCATATGAAATATCCTTTTTTATCCCTTTTGATTAACTTTTGCTCAAAGTCTACTTTATTTGATATGAGGATGGAAACACATGCTTGCTTCTGCAGACGATGTGAGTGGCATAATTTTTCCCAACCTTTCATGTTCAGTCTGTGGATGTCTTTTCCTATGAGATGAGTCACTTGGAGGCAGCATATTGTTGAGTCTTTTTTAATCCAATCTGCCAGTCTATGTCTTTTTATTGGTGAGTTTTAGACTATTAACATTCAGGGGTTTTTTGAGTCATGATTTGTATTCCCAGCCATTTTTGTTTATTTTTGGTATTTACCTTGACTTGGTTTCTCCTTCGATTAGTTTTTCCTTTAGTGTAAATACTTCCATTTGTGGATTTTCATTGTTGTTTTTTAATTCTTCTTTATGGAATATTTTGCCGAGAATGTTCTGTTGTGCAGGCTTTCTAGTTGTAAATTATATTAACTTTTGTTTATCATGGAAGGTTTTTACTTAACCATTAAATCTAAAGCTTAATTTTGCTGAATATAAGATTCATGGTTGGCACCCATTTTCTTTCAGAGCTCGATATATGTTGCTTTAGGATCTTCTAGCTTTCAGGGTCTGGGTTGAAAAATCTGCAGATATCCTAATTGGTTTCCCCCTATATGTAATCTGATTCCTTTCTCTGGTGGCTTTTAATATCATTCTGTATATTAGGCATTTTCATTATAATGTGCCTTGGTGTGGATCTGTTGTGATACTGTACCTTTGGCATCTGTAATCCTCTTGAATTTGGTTCTCTAATTCATTCTTTATGTTCATACATTTTTCTGATATTTCATTGAATAGATTTTTCATTCCTTTGGTTTGGAACTCTTTCAATAACTCATCCCAATAACTCTTAAATTTTCTCTTTTCATGCTTATCCCATATGTCTTGAATTTTCTGCTCATGGTTTCTTACCATTTTCACTGTGTCATCTACATTCTTTTCAAGATTATATATTTTGTCTTCATTGTCTGAGATCCTGTCTTCCAAGTGGTCTAATCTATTGGTGATGCTTTCAATTGAACTTTTACTTTGGTTTATTGTTTCTTTCATTTCAAGGATTTCTGTTTTTTGTTTGTTTGTTTGTTTTTACAACCTCTATCTCCCTTTTGAAGTAATATTTTTCTTCCTATATTTGTTTATATAGATCTTTCTCAAAATGATCTTTTGCTGCCTGTATTTGCTCCCTTGTATCATCCTTTAATTCACAGAATATTTTTATTATGTACATCCTGAACCCCTTGGTATCTTGATTTGTTTTGCACACTTTCTTCCCTTGCCTTTTCATGTTCTTCCCTTCTAGCACTGTGGATTCAAGACCTTACCATTTTTACCCAATGGGCTTATAGTGCCACTGTAGGGTTCCAATACCTCTCCTTTGAGGTGAAGGACAATGCTAACAGATCCCAATATAAACAATATACAACTAAAAATGAATATTTGCTATTAAGACATTTACAGTTTGGTCACAATATACAGAAAGGATGAATTCAATTATTATTTACAATATACTCAGTAGGTTTGTAAAAGGGTTCACAGTTTCTGATGGTGGACAAATAACTGGGGGTGAGGAGAAGGATGATATGCTGAGAAAATAAGAAGAGAGGATACAGAGTTATTATATCTTAGGAAGTGTGAAAAGAAAACCAAATAGGAAGACTAGTAGCAGGAGAAGAGAGAGGAAGTAATTTGGGGTAGATAAGTGAGTGGAAAGACAGTAGAATACATAAAATAAACACACATATATATTAAGAAAAATTAAAAATGTTAAAATAGTAAAAATTGGTGGAAAAAAGAAAAAACAAACAAACAAGAATATGCAACACAACTGTATTATACTATTCAGATGTCTTAGTGTTCAAAATGCTAATTCCTGCAAAGTACTTGGCTTCATGTATGTTGGGGATGTGAGAGCAGGAGATTAGAGAGGAAGAAGAAACAAAAAATCTTGAATGAAGAAACAGGGATTATTTTGTTTGTAGATCACTATCTTTCCTGCTTACCTTCTCATCCAATAGGTGGAGTCCTCTATTGTTAGCTGGTATCTCCACCCTCAGGATGGTGAAGGTAACCAGGGTAGGAAGGTTGGTCCTGGTTGGAGGGCACCTGGAATTGGGGTATGGGACCTGCCAATCCCCAAAGAGACACTACACCTCAAGGATATTTTTTCAGGCCCATTCGTGTGATGTGAGCACATTGTCTTATCTCCTTATTTCACCTGAAGACCTCCCAGTTCCTGGTCTTTGCGTCAGTCTCTAAACTGTATCACATTCACCCTCTCCCTTACTACTTTCTAATGAGGGACCTTTCTCTCCAGGGCTCTTGAGCGTGGTGCTTTGGATGTTGCACACCTGCCCCACTGAGAGCTGTTTTGTGTTAGGCACTCACCATGTTGGGTTACCAACTGCTAGGGAGAGGGGGTAGTTAGAAACTGGGTACCTGGAATTGGCTAACTTCACTTAGCATTACCTTCTCCAATGCCATCCATTTACCTACAAATGCCATGATTTTATTCTCTTTTATTGCTGAGTAAAATTCCATTGAGTGTATATGTCACATTTTTTTTTATCCAGTTATCTACTGAAGGGCATCTAGCTTGGTTCCACAGTTTAGCTATTGTGAATTGTGCTGCTATAAACATTGATGTGGCTGTGTCCCTGTAGTATGTTGTTTTTAAGTCCTTTGGGTATAGAAAAACAAATGCCAAATATTTTCTCTGATATAAGGGGGCTGATTTATTGTGGAGTCGGAAGGGGAAGCATGGGAGGAATAGAAAAACTCTACATAGGACAGAGGGGTGGGGGCAGGGGGTTAGCAAGGATGGTGGAATGTGATGGACATCATTATCCAAAGTACTTGTATGAAGACACGAATTGGTGTCAAGATAGTTCATATACAGCCAGAGATATGAAAAATTGTGCTGTATATGTGTAATAAGAATTGTAATGCATTCCACTGTTATTTATTTTTTTAAAAAAATAGTAAAAAAAAAAAAAAAAAAAGGAAGAAAGAAAGAAAAAAGAAACTGGGTACCTGGCCATCCAGAGTTCCGAATGGGAAGTTGCCCCCAATAAAGATAGTGATGAAGGTGACCCAAGATGGAGGTGGTTGCTTTCACTGATGGGGTGTCAGGTCCAGTGAGGGGAGCCATCGGACAATGGCATTGGATGAGTTCAGAGATGAGCTCTGTGGCATGCTGACTTCAGAGCTTATTGAGATTCTCTGGTGCAGGCAGGCTCCTGCCAGTAGGGAACTATTTCTGCTGCTGCAGAGTCCCAAGATGGCGGTGACCAGGGAAGGCCCACCTTGGTAGATGGGGGTCCACACAGGGGCCGCCCAGGCCAGAGTTCCTGCAGTGGGAAGCTGCCAAGTGTCCTGTGTGGGAGCAGTGTCCATGATTTCTGCTGAGCGGGTGCTGATGCCAATGGTCCCGCTCAGGCACCCGGTAGTCCTGTGTGGGCGAGTAGTTGGGAGACTACTCTGATACTGAGACCTTGAGCCCCGAATGGCCGGTGGCCATGATTCATGCACGGGGCAGGAATATTGCTCAAAGACAAGCAGTATTGTCTCTATTTGAGTCCCAGGTCATGGAACAACCCAGAATGCTTGCCTCTCTGGTCCACCATCTTGGATCCACTCTTCAATGTTCTTTTAATGTAATAAACATGTTAATTCTCAAAAAAAAAAGAATAAAAGCAAGAGGAAACTACAGACATCTTCTGAACAGTGATGAAAAATCATAAATAAATTATTACTATATAATTTAAACTTTTTTTCAACATATAATACACACACATGGAGAAAGACACATTAATATGAATGTAAATCTCCATGAAGTATTATTAGTCACATTATCAGTCACATGACTATTCAGATACTACCCAGGTCAAGAATTCAAACATAACAATACTTCTTACTAGTCATATATATATATATATATATATATATATATATATATATATATATATATATATATAAAATTGGGTCTTTTTAGATATATATGATATTGGAGTTCATTTCAACACTGAGATATCATCTTACTCCAGTTAGAAATGCAATTATCAAGAATACAAGTAACAATAAGTGTTGGCTGGGATGGGGTTAAAGGGTACGCTCATACATTGTTGATGAGACTTCAAATTGTTGCACCACTGGAAAGAAAGTATGAAGATTCCTCAAGAAACTAAAATAGAACCACCATTTGACTCAGTTATCCTCCTTCTCAATATATATAGCAAAAATAATTTTCCTGTGTACATATATGACAACACCACAGTGAATCTCACCAGTGTACATCCACAAGACTGGGGTCCTAATTAGTATAAGATATATTTCACATTTGTATAATTATATCAAAATAGGTTTTATTCCTTTACACACCATAAAAATTTTTGATAGTACAACCCATATTGTGGTGATTGCTAAATTCCCTGGCTCTTATATCTGGCCAAGGCAGGACATGAGAGGTCATGAAAACCTCTTCATTCCAGAGGAGTCCAAACCCATACCCTCCAGGAAGAAATGCTGAGTAATCTAAACAGACTGGGCTGCCAAGTTTGCTTGCTCTCGGTCATTCTCTTTCTGTCCAATCATGTTTTGGTACATTGGTCATGGTTAAACCATGTTTACACAATGATTTCTCCATGAAACACCAAAAGGACAGAGTTCAGAGAGCTGTACACGTGGAGATGCCTGGAGTGTGGTGTGTCTAGCACAGACCAGGAAGCTGCACGTACTTTCTCCCATACCTCACCCAGTCCATCTCTTCTTCTGTATTCTTTGTAATCTCATTTTTTATAACCATCTAATGCAAGCAAATATTTTTCTGAGTTCTATGAGCTGCTCAATCACTTCAATAAAAGCTTAATAGAAGAAACTTGCCAGAACCAGGAATTTTAGACAATTGCATTAAAAAAAAACCAGGTCCAACAACTCTGGGCATACAATTGGTGTCTAAGTTGTAAGAGGACGGTCATGGAAATGGGAACAATACCCCATGAGGTCTGTAACCATCGCCAGGTAGAGAGTGTCAAAACTGGCTTGGAGTAGAGACTGCTCAGCTGGTGACCTCTACATAATTGATTCCCTGCATGGTGGGGAGAAATTCCCATGTATTATGGGATCATGAAAGTGATGTGTGTGGTGAGAGAACAGCGAGAGAAATGAGTTGGAGTGGGTTTTCCCTTACATCATCCACAAGGGCTTTCTGTGTACTGTATTCATTGGACTTCTCTTTAGCCCTCTGCAGGGTCACCCTGTCTTCACACTTCCTACTGGCTGAGTTCTGCTTCCTGCATTGGCCATGACTGGTTGGAGCTGCCTGGTGACAGGAGCAGGAGGATTTCTAGGCCAGAGGATCATCCACTTGTTGGTGAAGGAGGAGGAACTGCAGGAGATTAGGGCTCTGGACAAGGTCTTCAAACTGGAAACCAGGGAGGAATTCTCTAGTAAGTGACCTTAAGGCTTGAAAGTGTGACTCCATTCTCTCACCCTCAAGCAAACTTTGAGCCATAAGGCTCCTCCTGTGTCTACACTCAGGAGGAATGTGGGATGGCATTGCTTTCAGGAGACTGGATCCTTGTGATTCACAACTGGACAGGGTGGTAGTAGGCACTGAGCCTCTGGGTCTCCTTCCTTCCCATCTAGAGAATATTACATCACTTCTCACCTTTGCTCACAACTCTTTATTATGGTGAAGGGATGGTGTGGCAATTGGTGTGTAACATCAACAGAGGATTATCACCCAGACATTCATAAGTACAACCCTGCCTCTCCTAATTGCCCACAATTGGGTTCTTTCTTTGTTTCTTCTGTTCTGTTCTGCTCTGTTTTGTTGGGAGGTGGGGATACATTTAGCATTTTCAGTGGAAGTGAATAAAAATGAATTGAAGATAAAGGTGTGATTTAGGTCTCAGAAAGCTACAGAGAGACAGAGACAGGGAAAGTTACAAGTGTGGGAATATGCAAATCATGAATTCTGTGGAGTGGCACTCACACTACAGCTATACTTGTAAACTGTGGACTGAAGGAGAAGTGGAAAAGAATCCCTCGGGAACCACCTACAACACCCTTAGTTCAGCAGCAGGCACCAGGGTAAAGGGTCACCAGCAGGGGAAAGCTCAGGGAGTGGTAAGGAGAATGCCCTCAGGACCCTCAGATGCAAAAAAAACAAAAGCCAGTTACTGCCCAGCTCTGTGGGGTGCATGGCCTTCAGCATGTTTATGTCAGTAGCACAGGAAGCAAAGCAGAGAGGTGGCATCTGGACAAGGCCTTCACTCTCACTTCTAGCCCAGTGATTTCTGTCATTGAACACACTGAGGCAAAGTCACAAATGGAGGCATTGTCTCCAAAAGGCAGACAAGGGTGAGCAGAGGAAGAGAAGTGGATATTGGATTGGATGGTGGCCTCCACTCAATAAGCATAAGGCCATCAAATGCTTGGGACAACAGGGTCCTCCATTCCTGCCTCAGACTGGCACAGAACTGCCTCTTACAGGCAGTCAGAGCTCCTGCGCTCACACCAGCATGCCCTGCATGAAATGCACCACACAGAGGAGGAAAAGCCAACAGGGCAATGGCAGGCAGCGCCAGCCTGCACTCTCCCTTCCCCTTCCTGCTCCTGGGGACTGCAGCCTGTGGGGAAGGAATAAGGAAAACAGGGGCAGATGCTCCACCACTGGCTAAAGTGCTAGGGGAAAACGTGAGCACAGAGAGAAGAGCTTGGACACTCTCCCTGGCACCTCTGAGGATAGGGTTACCTAGTGCTAGGGTCACTCTGGACCTGTGCTCCCTAAAGAGTCCCAATTAATCCTGCTCATTTGGCATCAAGTTTCTGCACTCCCCTTGTTTCTCTTCAGGTGCCACCTGCACACTCAGCCTCCCCTCTGCACCAGCTCTCAGGCTGTTTCCTCAAGGTGTACCCTTTGGTCTCTTCCTCAATTCCCACCGGCTGTCTGATATTTTCCCCAGCACCTTAGGTTCCCTCCTCCATACTCACCTGTCTCTGAAGTTTTCCCCCAACAACTTACACATTGATAAGGAATGAAGACAAAGATCTTAGTAAGTAAATGCCAGTGTTTTCATATTAAAACATTTGCAATTAGCCAAGGCTATATTGTCAAAGAGAGGGTGGGCAATGAGCATGCAGCAAGAGTTCAAGGTTGTTAGACTCAGGCAGAGGGCACAGGATATAAAGACCCAGTCCTGCCTTGGAGAATGAGGAGATGCACACAGTGGCTCTTTCAGCTGCCGTTTATACTCTAACAGGTTAGAACTTTCCATATTTGTTCAACTACTCTTCCTGTTATGGGGGTGGGGTGAAAGTGGAGGGGAACCTGGGATTTTTCAATGTAATAGACTAGAGAAAACACAAGTGCTGTTATATAATGATATATATAGTTGTTTTGGTTTGGGGCCAGTTTTTGACTCATCACTCTCCAAGACAAAGCATAGTGGATCACAAAATCCTCTTGATTCTACCAAAATCCTGTTCTATACACTCAAGGAAGAAATGCTGAAAAAGCTACACAGATAGTTCTTGCTTAGTTTCTCCTCAGTCTGACAGTGTTGTGCCAATCCCCTTTTTTCCCATCATATTGACACAATGTTTTCCAAGTGCCAATCATAGCTATGCAGTGAAGTACCCTTAATAAAGCAAAAGAACAAGGTACCAACCATAGCTATGCAGTGAAGTACCCTTAATAAAGCAAAAGAACAAGGTTCAAACAGCTTCCTGATGGATGAACACAATGGGGTTCTGAGAGGGTGGCTGTATTTTTCCTTCCCAAATGCTCTGCCCTATGCATCTCTACATATGTGTCATTGTTATAATATCATATAAATTGGTAAAGGATTTCCAGGCTCTTACTTCAAAATCAAGCTTCTCAAAATGCTGGTTATATACACAAATTGTAACATAAAGAGTACAAAGTGCCAGAACATGCTTTTCCCTTTTGGCCCCAAACCAAAACAACTATCTATATCATTACATAGCAACACTTGTGTTTTCTCCGGTCTATTACACTGAAAATCCCAGGTTCCCCTCCACTCACCCCACCCCTGCAACAGGAAGAGTAGTTGAACAAAAGCTTTTCTCCATGCTACTTAAAGTCTGGAACCCAGGGAGGAAGAAATTACCTCCTTCACTGAGATTTTAAAACTAAACTCATATCACAGGAAGACTCAAGTCTATCAACACATCTGCCCAGACTTGTTCTATTCCATAGTCCTCTATTCATGTCCCATACAGAATGATTTACAAATCATTGTTCATTCTAGAGGAAAGTACACTTTGTCTCAAGCACAGTGTGTTTCCCTGAAAATTAATGGCTAGCTACCCCCAAATTGTCCAACACCCCATTTTGCACCTCCCTTGTAGATAAAGGGGTTTATCAGCTTCTGAATGATATTGGAGGAGTGGGAAATTGTACTCTTCTGATATACCCCCATGCAGTGAATTTCCCTTTCCTAGCAAGATAATATGTTATACGTTTCTGTTTCATCTTTGCTACTTTATTCCAGGGAAGCTTCAGAAATCACATTGGAATTTCCCATCCTCTTTCACCAGAAAATATACCTGGGATATTTGGTTAACATAAGCAAATAAATCAAACTCTTTCCTAGCTACTTGGTCAGAAGCAAAGTTCTGTCAACCTGATATTTTCAACTGGCTTCTAAAGGGTGAGGGAACATTCTTGATGAATGAAGTGGAATTTGCTAGAATGGCCCTGGCTCACAAAAACTTATTATGCGGGAAGGCCAATGATAAAACAGTGAGAGATGTGAATACTTCTGTCCCTGGCTGGCATCTTGGTCACCCATGGTCTGGAGGAGCAGCTGTGCTTGCAAACATTTATTGAGGACACAAGTTACCACTGAAATTTGGAGATGGAAATAACACCTGGGGAGTTTCTCCCTTGGATGCACATGGACATGCATTTAATCAGGAAACAGTAAAATTTTCCAGTCCCTTGGCCATTGTTAGCCAGGATACCTAAAGTGAAAATGGAAGAGAGCCTGAGTCTGACTGAGGCTAGACCAAGCTCAGAATTCAGTCTGCCTGAACTCAGCCCACCAGCCTAGAGTGACCTCCTGGGAAAAGCTGCTGGAATAACAGAGAGCACCTCTAGGACTCTGGGCACCAGCTGGCCACCCATATGGGGAAGGACAGTAACATTCTATGGAAATCAGAAGGTTTGGTTTGAAGAAATAGTTTCATCTACTTTCATCAAATGGATGGTGAGAGTAACAGCCTTAGGAGCAGTGTGTTTGTTTTAAGGGCTACAGAATGGAAGAGAATGTTTGAGTTGATGCAGGATACACAGCTCCAGATGGAACCATCTCAGACGGCTCTTCCTGATGCAGACCGACACTAGGTTATCCCAAGGGAACATTTGGCCAGGGGAACTATACAAAGCCACTGTACAATGGCTTTCATGCTGAGATGGACTTGCCACATCCCCACAAATGCTGCCTGGAGCAGCCCATGTGAAGCAGCTTTAATGCCTCCTACGCACGTGTGTGGAGCTAGATTCAATATGACTGGGATATTCACCTGTTCGTCAAGTGCACCTCCCATGTCATGGTGGATGCTCTGGTTAATGGGGACCCTTCTTCTTGGGCACCCTGTGTAACGGTACTTCTGAGAAAACTTTTCTATGTGGGTATCTCGGTTTCCCCTTATAGCTCTTACCATTGGTAACATAAACAAGAGGCTAATTAAGAAAAAAAAGTAGTGAAAATGGAAGTAGAATTATAGGATTCATCCCAGGGAGGGTAAACTATTTTAAAAGGTTTCTGAGAGTTAAGTTGGATGTAGAAATTGTTAAAGAAAAACTCTTGAGGCTAAGGGAAGTCTGAAATAAAAGGGCGTATTGAGCCATTCTATACAAATGTTAATGAGGAGAAGCAGGAGGCAGGTCCCGGGTGGGTCCTACAGCGACCAGCATTAGAAAAAGTTATAGGTGGGACATATCTGCCTCACCAAAGCTAAGAGCATTGGATGAATTTTGGAAAGAAAAGTGCTGTGATCTCCACTGGCCATAGATGAGGACAATGATTAGCAGGAGACATTTGGAGATAGGAGGATAATCTGTAAGAAGTACTTGTTGAGTGTTCTGGGTGAAAGTGGCTCCCAATGACCCCTTGATAGTCATCCTCCTGCCCTTCCAAGTCAAGGGTTTCAATATACACTTAGGATTATGGAGAAGTTCCTTGATTGTTTTGTCCTAAGCTGTTTTTGCAATAACTTCAAAAAATCTTTTGCTCTCTTCCATTCTTTGGCCTACCTCTGAATTTAGAACATCTCAGAATTTTGGGGTCTTATCAAAAACATTGTTGGGAGAGAAAGTAGAAAATTGAAAAGAAGAGTCAAGGGTCTCATCCCAGTAGAGTATAAATCTTGACCCAGTTACTGAGAAGTGTAGTGAATAAAATGGACATTGACTGGTCAAAAAAAATTAATATGTCAAGTCGTAGCTGTGCCATTAAAAGAGATTGGACACATTTGTTTCTTCCCAAAATTTCAAAATATACTGAATAATATTATATACAATAATTCATTGTTTTTCACTAAGTTCACAAGCTACACCACTTTCACCAGTTGTAATTCACTGAATATTCACTTGGTTAACTTGGTGTCAGGACCAAGGCAATCACAAGTTCTTTTATCCATTTCAATCTTAATTTTAATCTCTAATATTTCCAACACTCAAGGTGCATATCATACATCACACACACACACACACACACACACACACACACACACACACACACGGAGAGAGACAAAAAGTACCAAAGGGTTAAGTTGGCCACAGGTTTCAGGATGCTATGCAAAGGCAGAGAGCAGATATGAATGAAAAGGTTCATATTAGGTGGTACCTAAGAGTTTTAACAAATGAGTTCTGTGCCAGCATGAAGTGAGTCATAGAGGTCATAAGGGGCCGGAGAAACTAGGAGATAGATACATATATAGATATATAGTCATATATATATGACAAATCCAAATTCAATATCCAAGTGAATGTGGAAAAATCTGAAACCTTTTCCTTTAAAATCTGGAACAAGACAGGGGTGTCTACTTTCGCCATTTCTTTTTGATATAATACTAGGAAATCCAGCCAGGATGACTAGGCAAGGGAATAAGGTCAAAGGGATTAAAATAGGAAAGGAAGAAGTCCAATTCACTGTTTGCAGATAATAAGATCCTGTACTTAGAAGAGTCTAAAAGTTCCATCAGAAGACTGTTAGAGCTAGTAAATAAATTCAGAAAAGTAACAGGATCAACTTAAAAAATAAATAACTTACCTAGACACCAATACTGAATCTACTGAGAAAGAAATCAGGAAAATGATTCCATTCACAATAGCCTCAAAAAATTCTTAGGAATAAATCTAACTAAGGGGGTAAAATGAAATGATAATTAAGAAACCCTGAAGAAAGAAATTGAATGTAAGTACAAGAAGGTGGAAAGACCTCCCATGATCATGGAGAGGCAGAATTAATACTGCTAAACTGGCCTTACTACCAAAAGCAATATACATATTCAATGCAATCCTCATCAGAATATCAATGACATTCTTCACAGAACAAAGAAAAACAGATCTGAAATTCAATTGGAAAAATAAAAGACCCAAAATAACCAAAACAACTCTAAGCAATAAGCAATTCTGGACGTATCATAATACCTGACTTCAAACTGTACCACAGAGTATAATAACCCCATGGTACTGGCAAAAAACAGACACATTGATCAATGGTACAGAGCAAATAATGTAATTTTCAGCCCACGATGATACAGTCATTTGATCCTTGATGAAAATACAGTTTGGTGAAAAGAGAGAGTTTTAAACAAATGGTTCTGGGAAAACTGGTTATCCATATGCAGAAGAATGAGACCAGATTCTAAAACATCACTTGGCACAAAACTCACATCCAAATGGATAAAACCTCAGAATTAGACCAGAAACTATACAAACCCTAAAGGAAAAGATAGGGTCAACACTCTAACACAGAATAATTGCAGATAATGACTTTCCCAATAGTACCCCTAAAGCTCAGGAAATAATGCCAAGAATTAATAAATGTAATGGCATCAACTTAAAAAGCTTCTGCAGAGCAACGGAAACAATTTAGAATGTGAAGAGGAACCTACAGAATGGGAGAAAATATTTGCTAATTACTCTTCTGACCAAGGATTAATATCTAAAATATATATAGTATTTTAAAAAATAACACCAAGAAATCAATTATGCAACTAATAAATGGGCAAATCAACTAAACAGACACTTCTCAAAAGAAGAAATAGAAATGGCCAGCAAACATATGAAAAATATTCAACATGTTTAGCAATTAGGGAAACGCAAATCAAACCTACACTGAGCCACATGCAGTGGCACATGCCTCTAATCCCAGTGACTCAACCTGAGGCAGGAGGATTGACAGCCTCAGGAAAAGAGAGGCAGTAAGCAACTCAGTGAGACCCTGTGTCTAAATAAAACATGAAATAGGGCTGAGGATATGGCTCAGTGGTCCAGTGCCCCTGTGTTCAATCCCTAGAACCTCCATCACCAACAACAACAAAAAAAACTACACTGAGATTTCATCTCAGTCCCATTAGAATGTCAGCCATCAAGAATACAAACAACAATAAATGCTGGGAGAATCTGGAGAAAAAGAAAACATGTTTCAGTGTTGGTGGAATTTTAAATTAATACACTGTGGAATTAAGAATGGAGGTTCCACAAAAGACTAGAAATGGAAACACCATTGACCGAGCTCTGTCACTCCTCAGTCTATATCCCAGAGAATTAAAGTCAGCATGATATAGCAATATATATATATACCCATGTATATTCTAATAAGTGAGCTCAAGGCTTGAGTGTGTGACTCCATAAGGCTACATGCCTAAACTCATAAGGAGGAATCTGGGATAGCAATGCTGTCAGGAGATTGGATCCTTGTGTATTCAGAACTGGACAGGGTGGCAGTAGATAGCCACCAAGCCTCTAGGACTCTGCCCCTTCCATCTAGAGAATGTCACATCAGTTCTTTCCTGTGCTCACTACTCTTCACTGTACTGAAGGTGTTGGTGTGGCAATTGGTGTGTAACATCAACGAGGATTACTCACCCACAGCCTTCAGCAGTTGGAGCCTGCCTCACAACATCGTCCTGCATCTCTTTATTTGTTTGTTCATTTTGTTCTGTTTTGCTCTATTTGGGTGGCATGGTGGGGGGAGGTAAATGTGGCAAATCACTTAGCATTTTTTGTAGAGATGATAGATAATGAGTTGAAAGTAATGCTGCATTTGAATATCTGAGTAAGATAGAGAAAGACATAGATATAGACAGAGAAAATTAAGTAATGAGCACTTGCAGAAGGTTAACTGAAGGACAGACGCAAAGTGGGAGCCAACATGAGCAAATGTGCATCACCTGGACTTAACTACATCTTTCTCACCGTCTCCTTATGTTCTTCAACCCACAAAGTAAAGGACTGCAGATTTGATTGAGCAGCCCATGTTTCTATTCTAAATTGGCTGCTCCTGGTAAAAATATAACCACAACATGAATGGTGCATTTTCCCACCTGCTCCATCCCCAGATCCTCAAACAACCCTGTGGAAAGGCAGGAAAGAGAAATTATCCACCTGGGCAGAATGGACCTCGAGGTGCAGCGAGGAGAAGCAACTGGCCTGAGGTTATCTGATCCCTGGGGAGCAGAAGCCAGACTAAAGCCCCACCTCTGAGGCCCAGCCTGGCACTGGGTATGGATCTTGACACAGTGGGTCCTCAGAGTCTCTCTGGCTCTCCTTGCTCCAAATGAGTCACCTGCCTCCTTCCCCATCCCAGGGATTCTAGAGGTCTACCTGCAGAAACAAACTGCCCAGAGGATACTGTCCTGCAAAAAGTGGGTCTTCAATAGTTCTTTGGGACCCTAGCCATCCCTTTGTTCTTCTCTGCTCCTCTTTGTCCACTCACAATGTCCCATGTCCTCCCCTAACTGATTCATTGTGGTCTGTAATGAACAAATATGAATGTGTCACCAACAGTAACTCTATGTATTATGTCCCAGCAATATTTTCAAATTAACACCTAATGAGAGGAAAGGGCAATACTTACCCTAAGGAATAGCCTCTTAATGGTCATAGTTCAGAAGGTGTGAAGGATAGGCAGGAGCCAGCAGCATGGTACCAGTACAGAAACCTGGCAGTGTCCATCCATTGCCAGGCACTTTGTGACACCTTGACAGCATCAAGTCATTATTTCCCCATGATAGCCCTAGGCTATAGGAAACATTGTTACATTCCATTTCTGCACACAAGAAGATATGCACAGGTAGGTTAATTAATTTGTCTGAGGCTCCACAGCTAGAATAAGCAATCAGTGCTTTAGACCAGGGGCTCTAGCTATAGCAACTGAGCTCTTAAAACATACTGAGTCAAATTACTTTTCTCTGGGACTCCCTCCAATGCAGATCCCACCAGAAAAGCAACTGCTTATTCTGTGTACACAAAAACAGGCCAAGTTTTTAATGTATTGGGCAAGGCAGGAACTAAGGCACCCAGTGTGTCCTCTTCTCATTCTCAGGGTCTCTGAGCATGGATAGGTGAAAGTCCCTTTGTCTTTGGGCTCTGAGTTCCACCACCAGTCCTTTTGAAGGCAGCCGCAAAGGAGACTCAGAGTAAGGAGCAGGTGCCAGGGACTTAGCCAGCACAATGCCACTCTCATGACAAACCTTCCTCCTTCCCATTCCCCACCCCTTCACCCTCTACTACAGGGGCCTTCCTGGAGTTGCCTGCAAGAGTAAGGGTCCCAGAGGACACAGAAATGCAGCAGAGGATTAAGGAAACGAGCAGTTCTACTTGTATCCAAGGAAGGGCCACCATTAAACCTGAGTTTTCTCCTCAGATTGTCCCTCCTGCTATTTTAAGACATTGTGGCCAATTTCAGTTCACTTCTCCATACTCTCCTTCAGAAAAGCAACTGGTTCTGTCCTTGGGCTGCATAGAAAAGTGACCAAGGCTTGGAGGTAGAATCAGAGTGGAATCTTTGCTAAAAGTATGTGCTTAGTTAGAGCTGTCCCTTACTTCTCTGAGCCTCGCTCTCCTCACCTATAGGAGACAAGGACATTCTGCAAGATAGTGAGGAAAGGAAGGAAGCAAACTAGAATTTGTGTGCAAATTATAAAGCACAGCCAAGTGTGTAGGATATTGACACAGACAGCAGGCAGCACAGTGCGGGCTTCATGGGCTAAGTTGAGGTGACAGTGTCATTCCTGAAGATTTAAGGCAAGTCTGAAGACACTGATGTTGTATCCAGTGCCCAACACTAAATGGCTACAAGGGAAGTCCCTTGGAGACTAATTCATTTTCAGGGTTGATGTCTACTTTTGATTATATGTGATAAGATACGTTCCATTAAATCCATCATAGGAACCCATCCTAAACTCACTGATAATGGCTCCATGGTCCTCTATCACACAAGCAGGAAACACATGGGATGAGGTGATCTCCTCTTTTCTGCTCAGCCCAGACCCAGTGAAAAACAGGACCTGTCAGGGGAAGGCTTGATACTCACACCTTGTGGGTCTCCCTCCCCTCCTCCCACTGTTGAGACTTGGATCCTCCTCATGGGGTCTGGAGCAGAGACATACCTGTTAACCTGTTGCTTACCCTGCTCTCTCTCTCTTAAACTGCAGAGCTGTGCCTTTGACATGCTGAGGCCAAGGTTGGCTTCCTGTGCCACACACTGTTGTCTGCTTCTCCATCAATTTCAAGTCCATATGTGATTCTTCATTCCTATAAATTTAAATTTTAACTTTCCCCTCAAATCCAGATCTTCACAACCTCCCCCACTCTTCTCAATGAACGTGATAAACTTCCCATGAATCTATTTGAACAATTGTTGTGTTCCAGGCATCCTTCTAAGCTCTCTCCACAGTTTCACTTTCCAAACTGGAAAGTGATTAAAAACATCATTTTTTTTTCTTCCTGAGAAAATGCTGCATGTTCTGATTTCTGTACATGTCTTTACTTGCTTTTTCCATGGAAGGTGTCCCTCACTAATACTCTCCCTCCCCTCTATGACGGTCCTTCAAGATATAGGTAACAGTCTGCTTTATTAGGAAATGTCCAGGCCCATCCCAAAAGCTTCCTAATCACCTGCCTTGTGTCCCCACAGGGTTGCAGACAAAGACCAAGATTACATTGTTGGAAGGAGATATTCTGGATGCCGAGTGCCTGAGGACAGCCTGCCAGGGCATCTCAGCCGTCATTCATACAGCTGCCATTATTGATACCACGGGTATCATTCAGAGACAGACCGTCATAAATGTCAATCTGAAAGGTAGAGTGACCTGGGATGACATTGAACAGCTGAAGCTGAGGGTAGCAAAGCAGGATCAGGAGGAGTAGAGAAGCCCCCGTCGTGGAAACCTGCGGTTCTCTGGGCCAGTTGTCTTTGCTCACCCATCCCAGCTGACAAAAGCTCAGGGATGTTATTCTGAGGGTTTTACGTGAGGAATCCAGGGCTGAGGTAGAGCAAGGCCCCCCAGGTAATCTCACACCTTTGTGGTCCATCTGCCATGAACCTCTTTCTACTGTTCCTTTATTCCAAACTCACTTGATTCTCACTCCAAATTCTTTTTTTTAATTTGTTCTTTTTAGATATGCATAACAGTAGAGTGTATTTTGACATATTACACATAAATGGAATAAAATTTCCCATTCTTATGATGTGGACATGATGTGGAAATTTACTAGTCTTATGTTTATATATGAAGCTAGGAAAGTTATACCCAATCCATTCTACTGTCTTTTCTATTTCAGTCCCCCCTCCCCTTCCATCCCTTCATTCCCCTTTGTCTAATCCATTGAAACTTATATTTTTCCCTCCCCACTTACTGTGTGTTAGCATCCACAAATCAGAGAGAACATTCGGCTTTTGGTTTGGGGGGATTGGCTTATTTCACTTAGCATAATATTCTCCGGTTACATCCATTTATCTGCAAATGCCATAATTTCATTCTTCTTTATAGGTAAGTAATTCCTGGATGAGTGTATCTTTTTCCCCATGTTCTCACCAACATTTATTGTTATTTGTATTCTTTTCTTTTTTCAATTTTTAATAAGCCACATGGCAATACAATACTTTATTTTAATAAATGTACATGAAATTTTATTTTGAATATTTCAAACATAGTACATATGTTTTTATCTTAATTAAATGATCAAACCCCAGCTTCAAAATCTTTCTAAAATCAATCATATGTAAAATTCCGGGTTTCTGAAGGGCCATATGGAGAAGCATATATGGCTTATTAAATAGCACGTCTATTTAGAGAAGCATAACCTTTGCCAAAAGTACAGTAGAAAGCTGACATACTGGCACATTTCAATTTTGTGTTGTATTTATTTCAGAATATTCTTAATTGCACTATTTAAATGGACACTATCATAGATTTAACCAGGAAGGTCTCCATTATAAATGTTTTGCAATCTTAACAAAAATCATAAAATGTTTGCTGGTCCTCACAACATGATTGGAAGAGCAGCTAAAACCCTTTGTAGTTAGGAGAGAACTCAATGACTGGCTGGCCTAAGGGCACTCACAGAATTCAAAACCAAAAAACTCCCACACAGTTTCTTCCAATTTGCATGCTACCACTAACACATAAATAATATACCTGATGGGCAAGCTGTAAATCAAATCTGAAGCTCCAGCTTGACATGATTCACATAATAGATCTGGAGTTAGGATCTGAAAACAATATTTTGGCTCTACTGATATTAAACTTCATCAGTTATCTGGAGATCAGACTTGCCTCCCCTTCATACAGCTTACAGTGAGGTGCTACTGTTCATTTATGTTTGGTTCAAAGACAAACTGAACCAAGCTTATGACCTTGATAATTGCCACTCTAACTGGGGTGAGATGAAATATCAATGTACTTTTAATTTGTATTTCTTGAATTGTTACAGATGTTGTTTTTTTATATATATTTGTTGACAGATCATATTTCTTCTTCTGTGAAGCACCTTTTCAGTTCTTTTGCCCATTTATTGACTGGGTTATTTGTTGTTGGTTTCCTTTTGGGGTGTGTGTGTGTGCGTGCGTGTGTGTGTGTGTGTGTGTGTGTGTGTGTTACATTTTTTGAGTTCTTTATATATCTTGGAGATTATTGCTTTACCTGAGGTGCAAGTGGCAAAGACTTTCTCCTATTCTGTAAGCTCTCTCTTCAGGTTCTTGATCATTTTCTTTGTTGTAAAGAATTTTTTAGTTTGATACCATGCCATTTATTGACTCTTGATTTTACTTCTTGTACTTTAGGAGTCTTGTTGAGGAATTTGGTTCCAAAGCTGACATGACAGATATTTGGGCCTACTTTTTCTTCTAGTAGGTGCAGTGTCTCTGGTCTAATGCCCAGCTGCTTGATCCACATTAACTTGAGTTTTGTGCCGGGTGGGAGATAGGGTCTTAATTTCATTTTGCTACATATGAATCTCCAATTTTCCTAGAACCTTTTGATGAGAGATGATCTTTTCTCTAATGTATGTTTATGGTGCCTGTATAGTATGAAATGGCTGTATTTATATAGGTTTGTTTCTGTGTCTTCTACTCTGTACCATTGGTCTTCATGTCTCTTTTGGTGCGAATACCATGCCATTTTGGTTACGATAGGTCTGTAGTATAATTTAAGAACTGGTATTGTGATGCATCCTGCTTCACTTTTCTCGCTAAGGATTGCTCTGGCTATTCTGGGCCTCTTATTTTTCCAAATGAACTTCATTATTGCCTTTTCTATTTCTATGTAGAACATCATTGGAATTGTAATAGGAATTGCCTTAAAGTCTGTATAATGTTTTTGGTAATATGACCATTTTGACAGTATTAATTCACCTCTTCAAGAACATGGGAGATCTTTCCATCTTCTAAGGTCTTCTTCATTTTCCTTCCTTAGTGTTCTGTAGATTTCATTGTAGAGGTCTTTCACCTCTTTTGTTAGATTGATTTCTGAATATTTTAGTTTTTGAGGTTATTGTGAATGTGATACTTTTCCTAATTTCTCTTTCAGTTGATTCATCACTGATATAAAGGAATGCAATTTATTTATGGGTGTTAATTTTATATCCTGCTACTGTTCTGAATTCAATTATGAGTTCTAGAAGTTTTTTTGGTGGAGTTTTTGGATCTTCTAAATATTGAATCATGTCATAATCAAATAGAGATAGTCTGAGTTCTTCTTTTCCCATTTCTCTCCCTTTAATTTCTTTCATCTAATTGTTCTGGCTTGGTTTCAAGGACTAACAAGTAGTGAAAGAGGGCATCCTTTTTTTGTTCCAGTTTTTAGAGGGAATGCTTTCCATTTTTCTCAATTTAGAATGATGTTGGCCTTGGGTTTAACATGTATAACTTTTACAATGTTGAGATATGTTCCCATTATCCCTAGTGGGAACCTGTTTGAACATGAATGGATGCTATATTTTGTCAAATACTTTTCCTGTATCTATTGATAAAATCATGTGATTCTTATCTTTAAAATTATTGATATGATAAATTATGTTTACTGATTTCCATATCTTGAACCAACTTTGCATCCCTGAAATGAACCCCACTTTATCATGGAGCACTATCTTTTTAATATGTTTTTGTATGTGATTTTCCAGTATTTTATTAAGAATGTTTGCATCTATGTTCATCAGGTATATTAGTTTGAAGTTTTTTTTTCCTTCATGTGTCTTTGTCTGATTTTGGTATCAGGGTGATACTAGCTTCATGGAATGATTTAGACAGGTTCCCTCCCTTTCCATTTCATGTCTTCTATTGCTTTTGATGTTGGTTTGCTCTTCTTTTTCTAGGGCTTTGAGGCATGATGTTAGGTAATTTATTTCTTGACTTTCTATTCCTTTAATGAATAAGCTCAATGCAATGCCTTCATAGTGTCAGAGAGATTTTGGTATATCACTATTCTCATTTACCTTTAAGCATTTTTTAAATTTCTTCCCTTATTTCTTCTGCTATACAGTGGTCATTCAATAGCATATTATTTAGTCTCCAGGTGTTAGAGTAGCTTCTATTCTTAATTCTATCATTGATTTCTAATTTCATTCTGTTATGATCTGATAAAATTCAAGACATTATTTCCATTTTGGGGGTATTTGCTAAGCCATATGATCTATTTTAGAGAAGGATCCACATACTGCTAAGAAGAAAGTGTATTCAATCATTGATGGATTCTATATATGTCCATTAGGTCTAAATTAATTGGGTTTTTTAATTCTATATTTTATTTATGTAATTTTTGTTTGGAGGATATATCCAGTGGTGAGAGAAGCGTGTTATAGTCACCTAGTATTATTGTGTTGTGGTCTGTTGGACTCTTGAAATTGAGAAGGGTTTGTTTGATGTACATAGATGCTCCATTGTGTGGGGAATAAATATTTATGATTATTAAGCAGTATAAAATGTCCTTCTTTGTCCTTTTTAATTGACTTTGGCTTGAAGACCATTTCATTTGATATGAGGACAGAAGCCCCTGCTTGTTTACGAGATCCATGTGAATGATATGTTTTTTTTTTTTTTCCATCCTTTTACCTTCAGTCTCTGGCTGTCTTTGCCTATAAGGGTGAGTCTCTTTGAGACAGCATATTGTTGGATCTCATTTTTTAATACAATCAGTCAGTCTCTGTGTTTTGATTGATGAATTCAGGCTATTTACATTCAATGTTATTATTGAGAAATTATTTTTATACCCTTTGATTTTTATTTATTTCTGATTTTTCTTTGAATTACTTTCCCCTTTGATTGACTGTTCTTCTAGTATAGTTCCTCCCTTTGCTGGCTTTCACATTTATTTTTCATTCTTCTTCATGTAATATCTTATTGAGTATGTTTTTTTATTGCCCACTTTCTTGTTGTGAATTCTTTTAACTTTTATTTATCATGGAAGGTTTTTATTTCATCATCAACTCTGAAGCTTAATTTTTTGCTGGGTATAGTATTCTTGGCTGGCATCCATTTTCTTTCAGAGCTTGGTACATACTATTCCAAGACCTCCTAGTTTTGAGTGCCTTGAGTTGAGAAATCAGTTGAGATTTGGATTGATTTTCCTGTAAAAGCAACCTGTCATTTGTCTCTGGCAGCCTTTAAAATTCTACCCATATTCTGTATGTTAGGCATAACATAAGCCTCCTAAATTGATTTTTCCATTTCATTGTTTAGGTTTAGGAAATTTTATGATATTATTTCATTGAAAAGACTGTGCATTCCTTTGGTTTGTATCTCCAAGCCTATAAATCTTAAATTTCATCTTTTCAGGTTATTACATATTTCATGAAGGTTCTGTTCCCGGTCTCTTAATGTCTTTTCTCCATGGCACACTTTGTTTTTAAGATTATGTATTTTGTCTTCATTGCCTGAAACTCTGTCTTCCAAGTGGTCTAGTCTGTTAGTAATGTTTTCCAATGAATCTATTATTTGGTTTAGTGATTCCTTCATTTCAAGGGTTTCTGCTTGATTTTTTTTTCAGAATCTCTATCTCTTTATTGAAGCGATCTTTCATTTCCTGTGTTTTTCTTTGATTTAGCTCCTTACAACATTCTTTCCCTCATATATGGATTGAATTATACATTTTGCACTCCTTTCTGACATTTCTTCCACTGTGTTGTTTATGGATTCTGTTATTGAAACATCTTGGTTTGTTTGGGTTATTCGTTCCTAGCTTTTCCATGTTTGTGTGTCTACCCATCTAGCACTGTGGATCTGAGGCAGTAGTGATTCTACCCTGTGGACTTAGTGTGTCCCTGAAGGTTTCAAGTATCTCTCCATTTAGGGGGAGACAAATAATGACAACGACTAATGCAAACTATATACAGCATTAAACCAAATAGTTCCTCCTATGATGTCCAAAATGTCAATTGTCACAATCAACAGAAATGATATGATTAGTTATTGCCTACAGTAAAAACTGTAATTTGTAAAAGGGTTTACAATTTTGAAAGGTAAATAGGGAGAGAACCGAGGTAATATAGAATGTGATGATTGCGAGGGTGGAGGAGAGAAGATAGAAGTAAAAAACTTAAAGGAAAAGTGAAAGAAAGAACAACAGAGATAGGCTATTAGCAGAAGAAAAAGGAGAGAGAGAGAATCAAGAGAAACACATAAGTGATATATATATATTTTTTTTTAGGTAAAATTTTTTAAATTAAAAATAAAATAAAGAATTCAAAAGAAAACTGAAATATACTAACCAAACATTTTAGTCCTCAAAATACTGATCCATGAAAAATTACTGATTTCAAAAATTCTAGAAATGAGATAAAGAACAAATATGAGTATGTGTTCATTAACTATTAAGATCACAATTGAACAGAGAAAAGAAGAAAAAAATCTCAATGAAAAGTTAAAGAATTTTTTTTGTTGGAGTTCAAATGACTCTCAGCTTTCTGCCTCTGCAGTGTTATGTAAGATCGTCTGGATGTTATACCTGCTTTACCTTCAGGATGGAGGTTGCTGGAGTAAGAGAGTTAATTCCCTAGGCAGAACTCCTGAACGCAGGGTTTAGGCTTAGGTATGTTCCACGTTCTTAGCCGAATGCCAATTGGTCTGAAGATTTTAAATCAGAACACCTCCAGGGCCCAGCAATTGGGGGTCCATGCTGGAAGACTGCACCCCAGGGATCTCCTCTGGTTTCCACTACCTCGCCTGCAGGCCACGTGTTTCCTAATCTCAGATTCAGTCTATAATCTCAATCTCTTTCATCCCTGCCCTTTTGAGTTCCTGGCCAGGTGCATCTCTCCTAGATGGTCCTACAAGCAACCAGATTGGAGGTAGAGGGGAATAGCCTGGTGGGTTTCCACAACCAGTTGTCCCCTGATTGTGGAAAACCTCTCTTCATGTTTGATTTTCTCCTGGTCACTTAGGTACACACTGTCTCATACAATGTGTATTTTCTAGCCCGTGTTTTGGGCCAAACTCCAGTTTGCCAGGAATTGGTTCCCTCTGCTGCAGGCCTCTGAGCTGTGGCTGCAAAATGTATCCTTCTTCTGCCTTCCACACATAGCCAGGAGAGATGTGGCTTTTTTCCCATACAAGGTTATTGTTCATCATGCCTTTCAGTTTAGTTGGGCAGTGTCTTTGATCTCTAAACTCTCTTCCCAGACATGCTTCAGGACACCTAAAAATGTAGCTTCCCTTCATTCCCTGATCCTTCCACTTTGTTCTCAAAGGGACCATTCTGGATGGTGCCGGGGGATTTCCTCCTTATTTTATTATATCCAACCTCCTGAGTTCCTGATCTGCTTTGAATGGCCAGTATTAAGTTCCAGTAAAGCACTCACTCCTTTATTTTGTTCACCCACCTTGCTGAGAAGCTGCCTATCTGCTTTCTTTGTTTCTCACCATGGAGCAAACAGGAAAGCATCATTCTCTATTTCATGGTCTTGAAGTCACTTACACCAAATTCCTGAGATTCATCCACCCAGCCCCTGCCTGCCTGGGCCAGAAGAGACCTTGAAAGTGCCTCCTCCTTCATGCTTCAGCTCTTCAATCAGGACTGTTGAGAACATGCTGATCCCTCCTAGCCACCTCAGGGAAGGATTCTTCTCCAGAATACTGGCAAAGCTGGCCCACAAAGGTCTGCTTAGACAGAATGGCCCAGCACTCCCCAACCCGTGATATATTTAAGCAATTATCATTTTCCTTTGTCCATAATACTACTTCTTGAGCTTATTGAGCCCACCGTTGTGAAGCAGGTCCTACTCAGGTACAAGGTAACTCTTCCACAGATCCTCATTACCAAATGCTAGGTGACACGTTCTAAATTTCTGCCTTTTAATTCTTCAAATTAGGCACATTAGCTTAGGGAAACCTGCTATGCTGAGCCTCAGAGGACAGTAATTACCACACCAGTGAAAACCAAGCCCTGGCTTCTTTGTCTTCCATGCCTTGAAGTCCACATTTAGTGACTCAGAGACTCCTTTCCCAAAGCTACCAAAAGGTACTTTTGAGCCCCCAAATCATTAGAAGAATGCCACTGGCTATTTCCTACATAGCCATATGCTGACCACCCACAAGGTAGGACAATCCATGACTTAACCAGAGTTTCATTAGTACTCTTATCTACTCTCTGCTTCTATTTCAACAATAGCTGTGAGATGAAAAAGGAAGTGCTGGAGGCACAAATAAAAAATATAATGTCGATGTTTCCTGCTGGTTAACATTTTCTCTAATATATGTATTGATTTTTGTAACAAGTTTGGCTCTTTCTCCAGAAAATCAAATTACACCTTAAAGGGGAGAATAAATGAAACACTACACAAATACATTATTTCTTCTTAGGCAAGAAACTCTGCATCACCTCCAGGACCTGTAGGTCTATTCTGCTACAGGGATTTCACACAATGCCAACATTATAGGTCTTCCCAGCAGAAGGCTCATTTTTCCTTTTGGTTTCAAAGAAGCTCAATAGTAAAGTCCAGTCTGACACTCAAGAAAGCTAAGTGAAGGGAATGATTATCACCGCTACTGCTCATAACTAGGCAAGTGATAGAAAACTTTGGAGTGGGTTTTGAGGGAACACACTGTCAGGAATAGAAGCTGGGTCACTAGTACCTCCCCACAACTCAATAATCGTTGTTCAGTGACCCAAACAATGTCCTGGTTACCAAGTTTTTTTTTTTTTAATCCTCAGCAACTGTGAAAAATGGCAGCACAGAAATATCTATTTAACAGTGCATGTCCTCTATAAACAACCATGCATGAGCTTATATACTGTGAAATTCCAACCATCCTTGACAGTATGAGCTCTGGAGTTTTTAGATTTCAAGGTCTTGTCTTTAATGAAATGATATGCTTGAAAAAGATTGGCTGACTGATTGACCAATTTTCTTGGAAGTTCTTGGAATCAAACCCAGGGCCCAGAGCATGCTGAACAAGCACTCTACCACAGAATAATAATCGCAGTACAAATGGCAATATGTTAATAGCCACATGGCAAAATATTAACTGGAAATCCTATGCTCATTTCTGAAATCAAAATACACACACACACACACACACACACACATGCAAAACATGAATAGATACACACATATAGGAAAAGACAGATCTATAAACCTGAAAGGCAAGAAATCATTCATTATATATCACAAATGTCAGAATCTTTTCTGCAATTTTCCCCAAGGCCTTAGTATTGCAGCTGTGAATTTAGGACAGGGAAAAATACAGTTGGATCAGGAGTAAACCACTCTATTGTGATAACAGATAGAGGTTCATATGAATCAATGGCCATAGTGACTTATTTTCTGACACTGACAATTTACTCCCCATGGACAGGTACCCAGCTCCTGTTGGATGCCTGCATCCAAGCTAGTGTGCCATTCTTCATCTACACCAGCTCAATATCGGTAGCTGGACCCAACTCCTACAAGGAGATTGTCCAGAATGGCCACGAGGAAGAGCATCATGAAACTACATGGATGGCTTCATACCCCTACAGCAAGAAGCTGGCTGAGAAGGCTGTGCTGGCAGCTAATGGGAGCACTCTGAAAAATGGGGGCACCTTGTGGACTTGTTCCTTAAGGCCCATGTACATCTATGGGGAAGGAAGCCCTTTTCTTTCTGGAATTGTGAATATAGCCCTCGGGAACAATGGAGTCCTGGAAAATAATGGAAAGTTCTCTGTAGCTAACCCCGTCTATGTGGGCAACGTGGCCTGGGCACACATTCTGGCCTGCAGGGCTCTGAGGGACCCCAAGAAGGCCATGAGCATCCAAGGACAGTTCTACTACATCACAGATGACACACCCCACCAAAGCTATGATGATTTCCATTACAACTTGTCCAAAGAATGGGGCCTCCGCCCTGACTCCAGGCTGAGACTTCCTCTCTCTCTGAGGTACTGGCTTGCCTTCCTGTTGGAGACAGTGAGCTTCCTTCTGAGTCCCGTTTACAAATATCAACCTCCCTTGAACCGCTATTTACTGACAACATCAAATAGTGTGTTTACCTTCTCCTACAAGAAAGCTCAGCGAGATCTGGGTTATAAGCCCTTAAACACCTGGGAAGAAGCCAAAGAGAAAACTGTGGAGTGGATTGGCTCCCTGGTGGAAAAACACAAGGGAGCACTGAAGAAAAAGACTCCCTGATAGGCAGATGGCAGGGATGGGGGCCTGGGTTTTGTCAGGAGCTATAGGTCGAGCTCCTCTACCTGGTTCCCTCTAGAAAGTCACCAATGAACCATCCCAGGTTCTGCTGCCTCCCTTTCACACAATGGTCAACTTAGTGATTTCCTCTGGCCTCCTTTGGGTTCTATTTCCTTTTTCCAGTGCTAAAGCTTTTCTTTTCCTTGAATGTCTCTCATTCCTTCATAAAGCTTAATGAAAAGACCAATAAATGCTTTAATGCATACCAGGAGAAAGGGTGTTTCTATGAATTGCAATTTCCTATTTTCCTCCGTCTTTGAAGTATGGCTACCTCTGGTTCAAAAATAGAGAAGAACAGGGGTGAGAAAAACAAGATTAAGGCCTGATTGGATCCTGAGACTGACTGCAGGCTGCAAGTTTTCAGGAATGTACTGAACTTCATCGCTAGGGTCCACAGACCAAAGCCAAGTGGAGTTTCTCATGCCGAAACTCTACACCACAAGCTGAAAATGAATTATTCATCCAACCTTCAAGAAATCAGGAAGGAGATAATGGCCACATTCTCACACAGGCCAGGTAGAGTCAACAAAACAAAAAAAGGGCACTCTGCTTTCACATTCACAGGGAAATAACCTTTGAAATGATCAATCTGATTTGTGTTATCTAATTTGGTTTCCTTCAGGCCATTTACACCTAAAAGCCACCTCCTGTCCTATGCCCACTGAACACTCTAAGTTCAATATGCATTACCCCATCCTACAACCACAAGTAAAACATAAGGAAAATCTATAAACTTAGTCTGTTACATTTTGACACCTGGGAATACACAAATCACAAATTCAGTTGATTTGGATTACCATTAAGACATATCTTATTCCTGTGGATTGAAGGATAAAGGGGGGAAAACACCTTTAGGAACCACTTGCAACACCCATAGCAGCAGAAAGAACATCACACCTAGGGGGGAGTCCAAGGGAACGGTAATGTCAGTAATGAAATGTCCCCTCAGGCACCTCAGATGCCCATAAAACAAGAGTAAGTCTCTACCCAACTCTGATGAGGTCTATACACTTTCAATATTTCTTATTCCAGTAGCACAAGAAGTAAAGGTAATAGGTGGGATCTGGGAACGGCCTTCACTCTCACTTTTAGCCCAGTGATTTCTGTCATTGAACACAGAAAACACTGAGGCATTTTCACAAATGGAGGCATTGTCACCAAAAGGCAGACAAGGGTGAGCAGAGGAAGAGAAGTGGATATTGGATTGGACAGTGGCCTCCATGGAGTCCTGGAGGCCATGGAGTCCTCCAGAAGCATAAGGCCTCCAAATGCTTGGGACAATAGAGTCCTCCATTCCTACCTCAGACTGCAACAGAACTTCCTCTTACAGGCAGTCAGAGCTCCTGCACACACACCAGCATGCCCTGCATGAAATACAGCACACCGAGGAGGAAAAGCCAACAGGGCAATCAATGGCAGGCAGCGCCAGCTTGCAATCTCCCTTCCCCTGCCTACTCCTGGGGACTGTAGCCTATGGCAGAGGAATAAGGAAAATCAAGGTAGATGCTCAGCCACTGGCTTAAGTGCTAGGAGGGGAAATGAGCACAGAGAAAAGAGCTGAGCCTAAGGTGTTGGGGGAACCTTAAGAGAGTAGGTGGGACTCTGGGAGAAGACCAAGTGGTTTCACCTTAAGTAATAGCCTGAGAGCTGGTGAAGAGGGCAGGGTGAGTGTGAGGGATAAGGAGAGGAGACCCAAGGGGAGCACAGAGGCTTGACTCCAGCTGAGCAGGGATTTTGGGAGGAGATTAGGTATCATAGGTTCCAGAATGACCTTTGCACTGGGCAAGCCAGCCTAGAGGGCCCACCTAAAGTGGAATGTCCAAGTGGGTGACATCCTGCTCAAGTCCTAGTGGTAGAAAGGCAATTTTTTTTTCTCTTATCAGAACAAGGAATGAGCCCAGGTGTGTTTTACTACTGAGCTTTATCCCCAGCAGTATTCTTTCCTTTTTAATTTTTAGAGGGGTTCTCACTAAACTGCCAGGGCTGGCCATAAATGTGTGATCCTCTTGCCTCAGCATCCAGTCCCAGGAACTAGAGGTGTGTGTTGCACTGAGTAGAATTTTTATTTCAAACGTTTTCATCTTTAAATATTTGGATCTATTTCTAAACTTGACTACCACAGGATGTATAGGTAGCAAAAGATTACTTCAAGAGAGAGATAGAGACCCTGAAAAAAAAAGTCAGAAATCCTTCAAGTGAAGGATACAATAAATCAAATTAAAAAACTCAATAGAAAATATAACCAACAGACTAGATCACGTGGAAGAAAGACTGTCACATAATGAAGACAAAGTATATAATTTGGAAAATAAAGTTGATCATACAGTGAAGATAGTAAGAAACCATGAACAGAACATCCAAAAATTATGGGACAGCATCAAAAGACCAAATATAGGAGTTACTGGAATAGAGGAAGGCTCAGATTTTTATACCAAAGGAATGCACCATTTCTTCAATGAGATAATATCAGAAAATTTCCCAAGCATGAAGCACGAATTGGAAAACAAAATACAAGAGGCTTACAGGACACCAAAAGTACAAACTTCCAACAGATCTACACCATTCTATTATAATGAAAATGCCTACCATACAGAATAAGCACAGAATCTTAAAAGCTGCAAGAGAGAGGAATCAGATCACATATGGGGGAGACCAATTCATATCTCAGCAGATTTTTCAACCCAGCCCCTCAAAGCCAGGAGATCCTGGAACAACATATATCAAGCTCTGAAAGAAAATGGATCCCAACCAAGAATCTTATATCCAGGAAAACTAAGTTTTAGATTTAATGATGAAATAAAAACCTTTCATGATTAACAAAAGTTAAAAGAATTTACAACTAGAAGGCCTGCATTAGAGTCATCTTCAGCAAAGTATTCCAAGAAGAGGAAATAAAAAACAATGATGAAAATCAGCACTGGGTGGGATTACACTAAAGGAGAATCTAACCAGAAGAGAAAACAAGTCTTGTTAAATCCCAAATAAAACAAAAATGGCTGGAAGTATAAATTATGTCTCAATAATAACCCTGAATGTTAATGGCCTAAACTCACCAATCAAAACACACATACTAGCAGATTGGAATTAAAATAAAAGACCCAACAATATGCTGCCTCCAAGAGACTCATCTCATCCAAAAAGACATTCACAGACTGAAGGTGAAGGGTTGGGGAAAATCATACCACTCACATGGTCTGTGGAAGCAAGCAGGGGTTTCCATCCTCGTATCAAATAAAGTAGACGTCAAACTAAAGTCGATCAAAAAGGATAAATAAGGACACTATATACTGCTCAAGGGAACCATACACCAACAAGACTTAATAATTATAAATATATATGCCCCAAACAATGGAGCAGCTATGTTCATCAAACAAACCCTTCTCAAGTTCAAGAGTCAAATAGACCACAACACAGTAATTTTGGGTAACTTTAACATAATTCTTTAATAACTAGATAGATCTTCCAAACAAAAGCTGAACAAAGAAACTATAGAACTCAATAATATAATCAATAACTTAGACTTAACTGATATATATAGAATATTCCAAACTTCAACGAGAGAATGTACTTTCTTCTCAGCAGCACATAGATCCTTCTCTAAAATAGACCATATACTATGCCACAAAGCCACTCTTAGCAAATATAAAAAGTAGAGATTCTAACCTGCATTCTATCAGACCATAATGGAATGAAATTAGAAATTAATGATAAAAGAAGAAATAAAATCCACTCCAATACCTGGAGACTAAATAATATGCTACTGAATGAACAACAGGTTACAGAAGACATAAAGGAGGAGATTAAAAAGTTTTTAGAGGTGAATGAGAACACAGATACAACATACTGAAATCTCTGGGACACTATGAAAGCAATTCTAAGAGGAAAGTTCACTTCATGGAGTTCATTCCTTAAAAGAAGAAAAAGTCAACAAATAAATGTCTTACACTACGTCTCAAAGTCCTAGAAAAAGAAGAACAAATCAACACCAAAAGCAGCAGAAAACAGGAAATAATTAAAATCAGAGCTGAAATCAATGAAATGGAAACAAAAGAAACAATTGAAACAATTGACAGAACAAAAAGTTGGTTTCTTGAAAAAATAAATAAAATTGACAAACTCTTAGCCATGCTAATAAAGAAAAGGAGAGAGAAAACTCAAATCACTAACATACATGTTGAAAAAGGAAATATCATGACACTACATAAATACATAAGATAATTAGAAATTATTTTGAAAACCTGTACTCCAATAAAATAGAAAATATTGAAAGCATCAAAAAATTTCTAGAATCATATAATTTGCCCAAATTGAATCACGATGATATACACAATTTAAACAGATCAATTTTCAGTGACGAAATAGCAGATGTCATCAAAAGTCTACCAACCAAGAAAAGCCCAGGACCAGACAGATACACAGCCGAGTTCTACAAGACCTTTAAAGAAGAATTAATACCAATACTCTCCAATTTATTTCAGGAAATAGAAAAAGAAGCAGCATTTACAAATTTATTCTATGAGGCCAATATCACTCTGATTCCAAAAGAGGATAAAGATACATCAAAAAACAACAACAACAATAAATCAAATACAAAAAAAATAAAAAAGATCGTGCACCACGATCAAGTAGATTTCATCCCAAGGATGCAAGGTTGGTTCAACATACAAAAATCAATAAATGTCATTCATCACATCAATAGACTTAAACATAAGAATCATATGACCATCTCAATAGATGCAGAAAAAGCATTTGACAAAATACAGCACCACTTTATGTTCAAAACACTAGAAAAACTAAGGGTAACAGGAACATATCTCAACATCATAAAGGCTATCTATGCTAAGCCCCAGGCCAACATCATTCTAAATGGAGAAAAACTGAAGGCATTCCTTCTAAAAACTGGAACAAGACAGGGATGCCCTCTTTCACCACTTCTATTTGATATAGTTCTTGAAACACTGGCCAGGGCAATTAGACAGAGGAAAGAAATTAAAGGGATACATATAGGAAAAGAAGAACTCAAATTGGCACTATTTGCTGATGATATGATTCTATACCTGGAAGACCCTAAAAGTTCCACTGGAAAATTCTAGAACTAGTAAATGAATTCAGCAAAGTAGCAGGATATAAAATCAACACCCATAAATCAAAGGCATTTCTGTATATTAGTGACAAATCCTCAGAAAGGAAAATTAGGAAAACTACTCCATTCTCAATAGCTTAAAAAAATACTTGGGAATCAACTTAATGAAAGAGGTGAAAGATCTACATAATGAAAATTACAGAACCCTAAAGAAAGAAATCAAAGAAGACCTTAGAAGATGAAAAGATCTACCTTGCTCTTGGATAGGCAGAATTAATATTATCAAAAGGACCATACTTCCAAAAGCACTATACAGATTTAATGCAATTCCGATCAAAATTCCAATGACATCCTCATAGAAATAGAAAAAGCAGTCATGAAATTCATCTGGAAAAATAAGAGACCCAGA
The DNA here is from genome assembly GCF_045843805.1 of Urocitellus parryii. NCBI lineage: Eukaryota > Metazoa > Chordata > Mammalia > Rodentia > Sciuridae > Urocitellus > Urocitellus parryii. The sequence goes on from NC_135541.1 coordinate 111,370,166, forward strand.
ATTGCTTAAGCAATCCTTAGCAGGAAGAGTGAAGTAGGTGGTATCACTATAACAAAACTTAAACTATACTATAGAGCAATAGTAACAAAAACAGCATGGTATAGGCACCAATACAGACTGGCAGACAAATGGTACAGATTAGAGGACACAGAGACTAACCCACAAAACTACAATTGTTTTATATTAGAAAAAGTTACCAAAAACATGCATTGGAGAAAAGACACCCTCTTCAACAAATGGTGCTTGGAAAACTGGAAATCCATATGCAACAAAATGAAATTAAACCCCATCTCTCACCATGTGCAAAACTCAACTTAAAATGGATCAAGAACTTAGGAATACAACCAGAGACCCTGTGTCTATTAGAAGGAAAGTAGGCCCTAATCCCATCATGTGGGATCAGGCCCTGACTTCCTTAATAAGACTCCTGTGGCATAAGAACTAAAATCATCAATCAATAAATGGGATGGAATCAAAATTAAAAGTTTCTTCTCAGCAAAATAAACAATCTATAAGGTGAATAGAAAGCCTACATTTGGGAGCAAATCTTTACCCCTCACACAACAGATAGAGCACTAATCACTAGGGTATATAAAGAACTCAAGAAGCTAGACACCAAAAAAACAAATAATCCACTCAATAAATGGGCAAAGGACCTGAAGAGATACTTCTCAGAAGGTGATGGACAATCAATCAACAAACACATGAAAAAATGTTCATCATCAGTAGCAATTAGATAAATGCAAATCAAAACCTCTCTAAGATTTCATCTCACTCCATCAGAATGGCAGCTATTATGCATACAAACAACAATAAGTGTTGGCAAGGATGTGGGGAAAAGGTACACTCATATTGCTGGTGGGACTGCAAATTGGTGCAGCCAATATGGAAAGCAGTATGGAGACTTCTTGGAAAATTGGGAATGGAACCACCATTTTACCCAGTTATCCCTCTCCTTGGTCTATACCCAAAGGACTTAAAAACAGCATACTACAGGGACACAGCCACATCAATGTTTATAGTAGCACAATTCACAATAGCTAAATTGTAGAACCAACTTAGATGCCCTTCAATAGATGAATGGATAAAAAAAAGTGGCATAAATACACAATGGAATATTACTCAGCAATAAAAGAGAATAAAATCATGGCATTCGAAGGTAAATGGATGGCATTGGAGAAGATAATGCTAAATGAAGTCAGCCAATCCCACAAAACCAAATGCCAAATGCTTTCTTTGATAAAAGGAAGCTGATTAATAGTGGGATAGGGAGAAAGAGCATGGGAGGAATAGACAAACTCGAGATAGGGCAAGAGGGGTGAGAGGGGAAGGGAGGGGGCATGGGGTAATTAATGATGGTTGAATATGATGATTATTATTATCCAAAGTACATGAAGACATGAATTGGTGTGAGTATATTATGTATGCAACCAGAGATATGAAAAATTGAGCTCTATATATGTAATAAGAATTGCAATGCATTTCGCTGTCATATATAAATGAAAAACTAGTGCCAAGTGGAGCAGAGAAGGGAAAGTAGAAGCATCCCATTCCCCTTCTTTCCTCCTCTGGTGAAGAGCAAAGATAGGCCCTTGGCCTGGCCCTGGCCATTGTCTTTCCCCACGGGGAAGGTGTGTGAACATTGGTCTCCAAGAGCCATGGACAGCAAAGCCTGGGGGTCTTACAATGCCTTTGCCTCTGTTTCCCTGCACACAGAAGAGGACTAGAGGCTGTGGGGCGAATAGAGAGCCTACATCTTGGGAGCAAAGGTGTAAAAGTAAAAGCCAATGAACATCTTTGAACTCAATGTATTGAAAGTTTGTATTTTGACACCTGGGTATATACAAATCACTAATTTGATTGACTTTGGTTGTCACCAAGGATATAGCTAAAGACAGTCCTCTGAGAGAGAAGGATAAAAAAAAAAAAAACACTGAGGAGCCAGGTGCAACTCTTCAAGGGACAGAGAATCAGCAGTGAGCACAGGGATGGAGTGTCCCCAAGCAATAGGTAAAGAGAAAAACATAGCCTCCCTCTGGCAGCTCAGATGTCTGAAGAACAAAAGCCAGTGCAGCCCAGCTCTGCTGAGGTATGCACACCTTCCCCAGGTCTCAACCAGCGCCACAGGGAGCATCATAGGATGTCCATGAATAGTTGGCAAGGAACCTCTCTCTCCTTTTCAGCCCAGTGAAATCCATCACTGAACCTATCAGGGCAGTCTCACAGGGATAGGATGAGGCCTCATCTCCAAAAGGAAGATAAGTAGCATGAAGGGATTGGACAGTGGATCTGACTGAAAGAGCCTAAGGCCTTGAACAACAAAGTCCACTATCTCCACATGCACTGGCACAGAATGCCAGGCAGTGGGAGCTTCTGCACACAGCCTGTGTGCACCACATAAAATGCACCACACAGGGGCAGCAGAGACAGGACAGAGAGTGGCAGCCTGCACCAGCCCTTCCCTTCCCTTCACTATATGGGCACTCTGCAGCCTCTGGCAAGGAAGTAAGAGAATGGACAGTAGGTACTCAGCCACTGGGTAAAGTTCTATGAATAACTAAGCATGGAGAGAGCAGCCGAGCCTACAGTGTTGGTGAAAAACTCAGAGTGCAGATGGGATTTCAGAAGCCAAATGGGGTCCATGCTAGAAACCAGAGGGTGAAGTGACCAGAAGGTGAGTTCTGAGCCAGAACTTCCAGAAAGTGAGAACAACAAATTTTATGTCATTATCATTACCTCTAAATATTGCAAACTCACTCTAAACATTATAAATAAAAGTTCAAAGACCAGTTCCAAGAAGGGGATATGTGGGTGGAGTTCCAAGATTAAGTATAAAATCATGTTTCTTAACCACTGGGTGCTGAAGGTAACAGTCTATTTTAATCCTTGCTGGAGATAGATCCCACTTTCTATTTTCTCTTATTTTGACATTTCTGCATGCTTGAAATAGGCTATCATTTTTAAAATAAATTCACCATATGGGAAAAGAAGTATGCAAACTGAGAAAATGTTATGTGGCCTGAGCCAGGGCTATGGGTTACACTCTTCCATGTGTGTTCTCAGACTCTGGTCTAGTTGGGAGATACAATGCGAGACCAGGTGGTTGTTGCACACCCAGGAAACTGTGCAGAGTACACAGAGGATCCCTCCTGGGCAGCGGCTCTTTAGGCCCAACCATTTGGAAGGGTGTGGAGAGCGGGAGGATTCCACAGGCAGAAAGGTGAGGGCAGTGCTCCAGACAGAGACAGTGGAATCTTCAAAGGCCCATGCAGGAAAGAGGATCCTGCTCCTGCACAAGGAGACATGCCTGGGCCACACAGAGCGCTCAGGTGCAGACCAGAAGTGGAAGATACACCTGCACAGGCATGAGGGACACAGGCCCGAAACACCTTGGTCTCCTCAGGAGATACCCACTTCTTCTTTTGTTATAGTTAAAGCTTGGTCCCGGGGTTTCATAAACTAACATCCAGACCACTCATGTATAATCAAATCAAGCCTTTAGTGAAGCACACCGGTGGTGGCTGACCAGAACATAAAGCTGTTCCCCTGATCAGCCCCGAAAAATTGCAAGGGCACTCCTTATAAGCCTGAAAACCACAAAAGGGATGTTCGGGGGGCCTAGCCAATGCAAGCAAGCCAGGTTACAGAAGCGGGAGGGTGCAGTCAAGCAGAGGGAAGCCTAATCAACCACAGTTAGCCCAGTCACCCCAGTTATAGAAACAGAGCCCCGTTACCCTAGTTACAGAAACAATGCCCCATTAGGTAGTTCTGTGTTCTTAAAGGTTTCTATAGCAAAAGGAAAAGAACATCTTGCCCCAGTCATGACCCTTCTACTTGGCATGGTTGTTTTACAGATGAAGTCATTAAACAAAATGGAGTCACATTTGCTCCTACTATCAAACTTTCTTCCCCACAGAGTACACCTTCTGTGCTCCTGCTAGAGAGCACTGGACATTCTATTACTTTCCATTTTTATGCCTCATCCCCTCTCACATTCAGACTCTGTGGTAAAAGAGGTCATCTCCAACAGTGACAAGTAATGAGAGTCACAGAACAGATCTGGGCACTCACCACCCAGTTTGCCATGGGAGACAGTGAAGGTCTGTCTTTGTTTTCCCAGAAAAGATCACTGCAGCAGCACTCCTGAGGGATGGATTGCAAGAGATGAGGAGGATGCTTGAAGAATCCAGGCACAATGGCACATGACTATAATCCCAGTGATGAGGGAGGCTGAGGCCAGAGGATCCCAAGGTCAAGGCCAGTCTGAGAAACTTAGTGAAAACATGTCTCAGAGTAAAAAACAAAACGGGCTGGAAATGCAGCTCAGTGGTAATGTGCCCCGGGTTTCAATGCACAGTGCAGAAAAGAAAGAAAGGGAGGGAGGGAAGGAAAGAAATAAATGGGAGAGAGGGAAAGGAAAGAAAAGGAATGGAATTAAGTCCAGATATGGTGACCTGGTGTATGTATGTCACGTTGACAAAACGTAATGTGGGGTGCAGGCTGAGGCAAGCCAGGGCAGAGTGGACAGACTGAGGTGGTCACATCAGTCCCATGCAACACTTTCTCAAACCATAAATCTGATGGCATCCCCTACTCCTCCTCCTTCTTCTCATTCAGTTCTACCCATTCTACCTCCAAAATAACATGTCATCTTCCTCCCTGGTCACCCAGCCTTGGTCCAGACCCCTGTCATTCTGTGTCTAACCCCCGACATGGCCTCCCTGCCTGGGCAGTCACCCATGAAAGCCATTCTGAGCATAGTTGCCAGAGATGTCTCTCCAAAATCACATCAAACGTGATTACTTTCTCCCTTAAAACCATTGAGTTGAGCCCCAGGACAAGGACAGGTCTGACAGCCTGAAGATAACACCAAAGGCCTGAAGACTTACCCCTCTACCAGACTAAATTCTTATGAATCCCTGCTCTGCCGTCACATTATCCAACTTGATGCTCCAACCATAAACCATGATTTGGAACTTCCTGCTTAATTCTGTACTTTCATATGAGCACAGAGTTCTTCTGCTTAGAGGGTGCCCAACTCTCTTGCTGGCAAATAGTTCTCAGTTCCTTATTCACCAAAAGAAGTTTCTCACTTAAGCACCTCCCTGTGTTTTGTGTCCTAATTCCATAACCCTAATTAATCTATCTATTCAGCCCAATTCTCTATATTATCCTGCCCTGTGAGCAAACTCACCATTTCGTCTCTATGTTGCTAGCGGACACACAGCATAAGTGGATGGATGGATGGATGGATGGATGGATGGATGGATGGATGGATAGATTCACTGACAGAGAGATAGACCTACAGAACAAAAACAAGTTAAACTGAATTGCTGTCATATTCAGGGAAGCTGAATGAAGGAGTCAGAAAGGCAGAACGTTTTAAATGACAAAGACACAATACAAGTGTGTCTTCAAGGTGTCAATGAACCTAAGCATTGTGTCATCCTCATGAGACTCAAGAAACAGAGACACTGCCTTGGGAGGATGTGGTAGGAAATCATTTTAATTTACTCTGTGTGCAGAGGAGCTAGTAAGGAAGGGAGTTGATAGAAACAACATGAGAGGAAAAACAGAAAAAAAAACATCCATGAACCCAAAAACCAGTTGCAAAGATTATAATGGGAATGGAAACTAGATATAATCCTGAGGCTAAGTAAAGCCCCCAACAGTTTTATACTGAAAATGAGGACATTCTGCATTTTAAAAGTGCAATCCTCCTTAAAGTCATCTTTGATGATTCTAGGTGAGGACAACTCGATCCCACTGGAGGTAGTGATATGCACATCAGAAGACTCCGGAGACATTTCTTTCCCTTTTTACTGGTCCTATATGCCACACAAGAGTAATGATCAGAGAATGAGTCATGTTCTGAGGAAGGAAGGGGTTCATCAAGAGGTGCAGAGGAAAAGAGAGAATGAACACAATGTGCATTGCCATTCTGTTCCTAAGTTTACGACAGTGGGTCACTTGCAATTTCTGGAACAGTCGTGAATATTTTCTACAAACTGGAAGCTCCCTGCGAAGAGTGCAGTGTATCCTCAGAACACAAGACCCAGTACCAGCAACATCAGCCCTTTTTCCAGATTGGGTTCAGGGGTCAGAAGGATGGGCCTAATGCTTCCCTGGACACTGGCTATGAGTGCAGGAGCAACCTTCTCCAGAGCCCAGAACCCACTTCCTCCTGCACTGGCTGGAGTATATGAAGCCACTGTGAATATTAGAAGGATAGCTTCATGGGCTACAGTACACACACTTAAGGCCTATGCTGGCCTTAACGATCTGGTATGAGTTCTTTATTTAATTTTAATTAGTGGGAAAATATGCACCAAGGCTTGACGATGAGAATTTCTTTCCCCACTAAGCAAAACAACTGATTGACAAAATCCTAGACAAACAGGGAAGATGCCCTGTCTCCTGCTGGGCAGACAAAACATTTTGTGGGATTCAAATGTAAGAGTGAAACAAGCATCCAGACAACACTTGTCCAGCCTGTGGCTGTGGGATGAAAAAGGAAAGAAACCCATGTGTATAAGGAAAGGGATGCAGGACCAGGATAAGCAGGATTTAGGGAATGTAGCAGAGGTTGCTGAACTCTGGGTGTCTCTTAATCAAGACATACTAGGACTTTGACTCTACCTGCACTAGAAGTGGATGATCTTCTGTGCATCTCTCCCATTACTGCACACCTGTACCTTCCCTGCACAGACAAGGTCAAGATATCATCTCCTTATAGTGGTAGGCCAAGGCTCCAGCATAATTAAATAGTGGCTATTCAAGGCCAGCCACAGTCTGGGTCTGAAGTCATGAGCATGATGCCCACAGCACCTGTAGACTTGAACCTAGAGAGCAGTAGAACTACCTCAGCAAACCACCCATGATGCATCCATTGCTTTCAATTAGACATTGGCTCAGGATGCATCTAGGAAGACATTTATGTGGCCAGATCTTTCCCAGCCCTGGCTCTGTTAGTGTCTCTAAGGACATATACTGCCCAACAAGCCAGATAAAGTGGCTATTGCCCAATTTGCAGCACTGTCGACAGAATGTTCTATAGTAACACAAGACCTCAAGAGTGATCTGCTTGACCTTGAGCCTCCTTGGTTATGAGATCATAAATGCACAGCATTTAAGATGTGTATATTAAAGACATCCTCCTGGCCTCACCACACAAATCTGCTCAGTGCTCAACAGGGAATGCCCTCAGAGACAGAAGAGAACTTGTTCCCACTCAACATGTCAAAAGTCACACTTATACTTGGCAAGGAATCTGAGTTTGAGATTGGCCAGGTACAAAATCAGCCTTCAGTTCACTGTGCAAGTGTTAGAGGGTGCCGACTTCTCCACAGTCTCCACAGCATGGAGCACTATATCTGGGAAGGAAAACATTCTCCTCATTAAGGGCAGTTGAAAAGTGTGAGGCAGGCAATTCTGCCCTGGTCACTGGTAAGAAGGCTGAAAAGAACAGGGCAAGGATCAAAGGTGAGTGGAGCAGACAAAGAAGGACCAATGAATGCCTTTGTGCCCCTTACTGTCTGGTGTGGGAGAATTAAGAGAGACACTGAGCCTGGCCCTGGCCACTGTCTTCCCACTTGGGGAAGGTAGTCTACAGGATTCATCAACATCACAGAAAGGAATTTCAGGACCTGACAAAGGATGCACAAGAAGAGATTTATTCCAGGAAAGCAAGCAATAGAGCAGGATATGCACTCAAAGGGAGAGAGACTGCAGAACTCTAGAGGAATATGTACTTAAAACTCTAGAGGAAAAGGGCTCATGAGACCTTTAAAGGACACTTTGTAAAGGATGGACATGAGCGGAGGTGGGGTGGCGTCAGCATAATCTTGATTCTTTTGATGACCGCTGAGCATGCGTGGGTCCCAAGAGTCTGGTTCTTTCAGAATCTTTGGATTGACACCATGCAATCAGTAGTGCTTAGACTTTCCCCATTGCTCTCTCTAGGCTTTTTATATTAGTCTAAAAATTCATTCTGTCACCTAACAAGGTACATAGGCACAAATGAACTGGACTTCAATACCCTTAAGTTTTATTGAATTTTAAGAAGGTGGTCCTGGGAGGAGAAACAGGCCTGGGGTGGGGGTGGGGTAAAGGTGAGTGTTTTCGTGGAGATCCTAGATGGATAGTGATGGTCCTTCTTTCCTTCCCTGTCTGATTCTCTTCTACCTATCCTGTGACTTCTATGCCACCTTATTTCTTCCTGCCATGATTTTGACCTCTTATTCTCAAGGGTTCATGAAGGTTGAAGATCTGTCTTCCTGAAAGCCGACATGCCATTAGCCCTGCCTAGCCAGGGATGTAAAGTCTCACCCTGCCTAAACTAAAGAACACATAGGAAGATTGAACTCCATTCTTGAGGTGGGTCCTATTCCTAGCATTACCATCATCTTAAGCAGGAATATTTGTAATCTGAATGATACAAAACCTATCTGAATGAAGAAGGCAGCTAGTGATTACTCTCGATATGTGCTCTTCTCTATGGTAGCTCCAAGGGATAAGTAAACCAAGAAGGTGAGGAGATTTAGGATTACTAAGCAGAATTCACATATTAAGGACTGCTTTTTGATAAAAGTAACCCCCATAGTCAAAGAAAAAGTCCCACCACAGCAAAAAAGGAACAAGATTTCTGGTACATAATACATAAGGAAATTTAACTTAAAATCTTTCTTTCTTTTGAATAGGACCCATAGAGACATGAATATTGATTGTGGCTTCATAGAGGTTCTGATCTCAGTAAGTCTTAAAGAGGAATAGATTTAAATCTAGACACATGGATCCAAACAGTATATCCCTGGAATTTAACTGTGAGTACACTTAAAAAATCTTGATAAAGATCTTCCCACTTTGGAAGGAACTAATGTGAGGGAAAATCCTTTCCATAATTTTCAGTAAGATATAAACTCCAAGTTGAAATGTTGGTGGCTGAGGTGAGTTTTCAAGAGCCAGAGGACCTTGTTAGTATATTGATCCTTTAGGCTGAGGAGTCCCATCAATTCTGGTTACTAGACAAGTTTGATTGGAAAGAGGTCTAGGAGTTTCAATCAATGGAGAAAATCAAACCCCCGTGTCCAAAGGGCAGTTAACATTACTTGCCACATCAAATATAGCAAAATTACCCAACGCTCTTCTGACATGATTCCAGTTGATCAAAGAGAACTCTAGAAAGCTCAGGTATCCTCAGTCTTTCAGGGCACATCAACTATCTTATCTCTTATGATTTCCCTCTTTGCAGAAGGGGCATAACTCAGGTGTGGGTGGACTCTGGGGCAGGCCTTGCTCCAGGGTCCAGGATCACTGCAATGGCAGCATCTACCACGCGGCCTGCGCAGTGGTTTCATTAATGAGGTTCTAGGCATAAAGTTAGTTAGACGAGATCGAAATAAAAACACACAGACTCAGTTACCTTAATTCTATTGCTAGGTCCGAGACGGCTCCCCTCTCTGGTTCGCTCCTCTAGCCGCCCAGCAGGGCAGCAAGGATTCCTCAGGGCTAGCCGGAGAGAGAGCGAGCACGCCGGGGAGTAGCCTTTTATTAGGGAACCAGAGATTCAGGGGAGAATTCCATCCAATGAAGGTTGAGGGGGGGCTGCACTCCAAGGTCAGGGTCAGCGATTGGGTCCCCGGGGTCAGTGGTCAGGCACACCCCCACACGGATGGGCTCTCTCATCAGGAGAGGGACGGGAAAAACTTCGACATGTGCCAAAGTGCCTCAGACCCTCAACGGGAGGCACCCGATCACGTGTGAGAATGGCTTCCCACAGCAGCAGCCTCTGGGATTAGAGTTATTTTTTCCCTATTTCATATAGCGCATTGGGGCATCTTTGAGGACAGGGGGCTTTTGCCTAAGGTAAGGCAAGCAATTAGGCCTGTTCTGAAGCCTGGATTCATCTCTTTGGAGCCTTCTTATTTTCCACTCTCTAACTTATATTGAAGCCAAGCTGTGTTACAGACAAAAAAAAAATCAGTTTCTTTTTCCTCTAGTGCTCTGCCTTCAAATAATTTCAGTTATTTAATATGTATCTGAGGTTAGTTCTCAGAGAAAGACACTGAATTACCCATAATCTTGTAAGCACATGTTCAAAGCTTTCCTTATATCTTTCTGGAAAAAAAATTAAAGAAAAACAGGACACTTTTTAAAGTTCCTTCTGTATAATTCATGAGTTTCTAAACTGGGATGAGACATTGCTCTATCACCAACTGCCACATCAGGAATCTTATTTTGTAAGGTTTCTGGGAGGCTCATACATTCCCATAGTGAACCTGGATGAGGCAGCACTGGCCTATCTCACTTTACTGTCTACCTGTGGGTTTGGGGTCCTTGCAACTGGGGAAGCAGCCTTGATTGGAAATAAATAGGCTAGATCATTCCTTCTGTAAATTACAGTGACTTGAGCATCTTTGCCTTTGATATACAGACATATTTCTTACTTCTCAGCCTCTGGACCATTTCCCCCAACCCCTGAATTTTGCATTAAAAAAAAAATGACAACAACAAAATTCTCAATAATGCAAGCCCACTCACATCTTTTCATCTCATGGCCAAAAGGTAGAAAAAGACATACACAAAAGCTAGGCGTTTAACCTTTTATGAAAAGAATATCCCTGGGACAAACTAGAAGTGCTTGACAGATTATGGGTTTTCTACAACCCCTGCCTTTTTTATGTATTATTTTGAGCCAGGGTCTCACTCAATTGCTTAGGGCCTGACTGAACTGCCAAGGCTGGCTTTGAATTTGAGGTCCTTCTGTCTCAGCCTCCCAAACCGCTGGGATATCTGGTGTGAGCCATCACTTTTGGGTAGTATTTTTTCAGCAGATGTTCCAGAGGTGAGTAGTCCTGTTAGAGTAGAATCCAGTTGACTCAGCACAAATTTAAGATTCTGGCAGAGTCTTCTGTGACAATTATCAGTCATTCATGCATAAGAACTTTCTTTACAACTTCCTGGTTTTACTTAGTTCTTTGAAGGGCTAACACAAGTGACTTCACCTTCATTCAGATGATTCATTCTCTCTCTCTCTCTCTCTCTCTCTCTCTCTCTCTCTCTCTCTCTTTCTCTTTTAATCAAATGCTGCCTTGTCTTTGTGACAGTTTTCCTGAAGACAATTGCTGATCACTGATCCTGTTTGATTGTCCCTCATTGCTAGGATGCATCTGTCTGTCCTACATTGAAGGGATAGTGATTACTGAATGGATTCAGTGTCAAAGTCTCCTTTTGGGCATATTTGGGCAACAAGGAGTGGTTTTTAGGCCAAGCTTACCAGACTCCATTGTTAGGTTTTTTAAAATCTTGTATATTCTGTAGGGAATGGCTTGCATCTCAAAACATCAGTCCAGATGGGGTGTGGCACTTCTGCAGAATTCTGAAAGGATACATTAACAAAGCTTTAAAAGGAAAATACTTTTAATAAAAACAAAAGCAAACTAAACACTGTTGCTGACACAGATATTCTTAAATAAAGTTTATTTGTAAACTGAGTAAACTGAAAAAAAAAAGGAAAATACCAAACAAAACCAAGGAAAAACAAAATGAATTTAGTTTGTATAGCACTTTTAAATATTAAAACAAATTTTCAAGCATATCAAATTTTAATAAGAAAATCAAGGATAACCAGTTTGTAAAAAAAAAAGTTTGGTTTTATTAGAAATATGTATATATGAGTACTTGTTGGAGTCTGTCCTAGGACTGTGGTTGTAAATGCTTCAGAGAGAATCAGACCTGTGGACCACAAAACTTAAAACAGCTGTGGTTAGGATTTTGATGAGAATTTGGAAACTAACGTGACAATTTAGCTACGTTCATAGTACATAAAATTTTAAGATAGTACTTATGACTAACAGTATTATGGCAGGACCATGAGATTTCCAAGTTTTAGAATATCTTTAGAACATTTTTATCAATACCATATATCCCATATCATTATAAAATTATAGTTGCTCATTTAATTAGACTTAACCAAAGGTATAAAGTGATCGTGTGATGGATTTTAAAACATATACTTAATGAACCTTGAATGTAACATTTAGTTTTCCTAGGAAATCAAAACCTAACAAATAACAGTGGCAAAATCCAAAAAACTATGTTAATGAAAATGGAAAACCTTTGCTTCCTAGACAAGTTTTTGTAAACATTCCCAGGGATAAATTAATCTCTTAGGTAAACCATGCTTCTCTAAACATAGAGAACTAGCTTGTGGCCTGATATGAGTGCATTTGGTTTTGAACTCTTTAAATAGCTCTTTTAAAAATTACACCCAACTTAATTACACATACATTTTTTAAAAACACTGATGTTTATAAACTTTTGCAACTGACTGAGATACTATACAATTGATAACATCCTTAGATCTTGTCTTACCTTCCTTTTTCCCATACCAGAAATGTGTGTCTTGGATATTAGTGCAAAAAAAATGTTACTTTACCATATAAATCCTTATTCATTTGAAAGCACTCCTTAAAAATATGTCCTCCAGTGGGATCCAAGATGGCAGGCTAGAGGGAAGCAGTATTCTGTGTCACTCTGTGACCTGGGACTCAAGTAGTGGGAATACTGCTTCTCTGTGAGAGATGGAGGCCCCCCCTATAGCTGTTCTCCCTTAGGAATCTCGGCCTCCATACCTGTGCAGGGCTCCAAGGCTCAGCATCAGAGCAGGACCCCCAACTATTCGCCCATGCAGGACTCCTAGGTGCCGGAGTGGGACCACTGGTATCAGCACCAGTGCAGAACTCAGAGCCACTCACCCATGCAGAAATCCAGGACACAACTCCCATGAAGGATCTCTGGCCGCTACCCATGCACAGGAACTCCGGCAGCCACTCTCGTGTGGACCCCCATCTACCAATGTGGGGTTCACCCCATCGCCTCCATCTTGGGATTCTGTAGCCACTGCCTTACTCCCTTATGCACAGTAGCCTGCCTGCACCTGGGGACATGGCAAAGGCTCTGAAGACAGCTGAAAGCCACAAGATTGCATGCCACAGAGCTAATTTCTGAACACATTGCCCAATACCATCACCCAGCTCCCCCCACCAGACCCAACACCACATGGCTGAAGGCAGCCGCCTCCATCTTCGGTCACCTTCATCGCCATCTTTGATCAGGTAACTCTCAGTTTGGAATGCCCAGATACCCATAGTTTCTAACTCCCCCATCTCCCTGGCAGTCACTAACACAGCACAGTGACTCCCCAATACCAAATAGCTCTCCTCGACAATAATTAAACTGTGGAACCAACCGAAATGCCCTTCAATAGATGAATGGATACAGAAACTATGGTATATATACACCATAATTTTATATAGAATATTATCAATATTAAAAGAGAATAAAATTATGGCATTTACAGGTAAATGGATGGAGTTGGAGAATATCATGCTAAGTGAAGTAAGCCATCCCAAAAACCTAAGGCCAAATGTTCTCTCTGATAAATGGATGCTGATCCATAATAGGGAGGGGAAGGCATGGGGAAAATAGAGGAACTTTGATTGGGCAAAGGGGAGGGAAGGTGGAGAGGTTGCATAGGGGCAAGAAAGAGGGTGGAATGAGATGGACATCATTACCCTAGGTACATGTATGACTGCACATATGGTGCGATGGTACATGGTGTACAACCAGAGAAATGAAAAGGTGTGCTGCAATTGTGTACAATGAAACACTGTCATATATACTTAATTAAAATAAAATAAATAACTTTTAAAAAGTGAAAAAATTTAAGCAGATATATAAAAAGTACTTTAAAAATGAAAATCCCAAGGTCTAAAAGAAAGAAAAAAATAGTGGAAAGCAGAGGGACAGTCACAGGACTCATCCTAAGAAGGTAGAAATTTTTCAAAGGTTTTTGAGCAATAAAGAGATTTAAAAAAAAAAAACGTTAAAGCAAAACATTTGGGGCCAAGGGAAGTCTGAAATAAAGGTATTTTTGAGACATTCCATACAAACTCTAGCCAGGACAAAGAAAAAACTACATCCCAGGCAGTTTCCCACAACCAGCAGCATCAGGTCAAGGTAGCATTTGGAAGATATCTGTCCCACCAGAGGTAAGAGCATTTGTGTAAACTTTGGGGGAAGGAAGGTGCTATATTGTCCATAAATTAGATGACAGGACAATGTGAAGCAGACACCATGTGGAAATTGGATTATACAAAGTACTCTTTGCTTCTTGACTAATCCAGGTTGAAATCAGAACATGTGAACATTTTATCAATAAAGGTCCTCCTTTTCCTTTTTACTCCTTCCTCCCTCTCTCTCCCCCTCTCTCTCCCTCCCTCTCCCCCTCTCTCCCCCCTCCCCCCAGCATGCCTCCCCTACCCTTAGGGTGCTGCCTACCAACTCCAAGTCTTGGGCAACTAGGAAAAACCCACAGGACCTTTTGTGTTTTGAATCTCCGGATTCAACATATACTTAGGAATGTGAACCAATATTTTCTGTGTAGGTTTAGCCCCAAATTGTTAGCCAAGTAAGTTTTTTTATATGCTCTCTTCCAATCTTGTGCCTTGTGCTAATTTTAAGGCATATCAGAATATACTTCTCTTATTAAAAATGTTGGTAGTGGTGAAAGTAAGAAGAAAAAAAAAATGCCTAAGCCAACACTCCTAGAACTCTTCACAGTAGGTGGGAAATTATAGATGGTTACTAAGAAATAAAATGAAACACATGAACAGAGATGGGGTTGAACAAAGATTTTATTACCACACCATTCAAGGGTGGATGTAATGACTCAGGGCCAGTTATTCAACACCGTAGTGCACAAAAACAGAGCAAAAATCTAATCTGAATCAGAGGAATCAAGATAAAGATTGACCACAGTCCAAGGTCCCTTGGCTGGAGCTCCTGCTGGGGACACAAATTCTTTTGCACAGGAGAGGGGAAAAAGGTCTTAGGGAAGGAGAAATTTCTGGAATGTAAAATTTAAAGGTTGACAGAATTCTGAGAAAGGAAATACATAAAATGGCTTATGTAAATAAACTGTTTCTCATTAGCTTAAAATTTGATGCAAAGGAAGACTACATCTCGCACAGGAATGCTTCCCTATGGAGAAGAGAAAGGCCAAAACCCATGGATAAGGTCCTAATAGAGGCCACTGCTAGCAAAGTAAGGGTTGATGGGATGAAAATGAAAGCATACAGGAGAGGTGTGATCTTTCAACAGGCTTTATGTGAAGTCCCTGCCCCTCTTTCACCTGACTATGTTACAGGAACACACTTTGTATCTAATCGGGAGAGTGTTTCCCCTACAAATATGATAGAATAGAAAATGTATTTTAGGCAGATTTTCATGGCTGTGACCCAAATGCCTGACAACAAAAACGTAGAGGAGTGAAAGGTTCTTTTGGCTCCTTGTTCCATATATTTTATTCCATGGTGGACCAAGTCCACTCCTCTGGGACTAAGATGAGTCAGAGCATCATGGTAGAAGGGCCTGATGGAGGAGCACTCGTAATTCATGTCTGATAGAAAGCAGAATAAGAGAGAGGGGAAATTGCTGCAGGAAAGAACAACCCTTCCAAGGCACATCCTCAGTGACCCGCCTCTTCCAGCCACACTCCACCTGCCTACAGTTAAAATCCAGCCAGTTCATTAAACTAGAATCAATTGACTAGGTAATAGCTGTGTTCATCTAAAAATTTAACATCTGAAGTTTTCTGCATTAACACAGGAGCTTTGGAGTGGGCTCCTATACAAACATAACAGCATGAGTACACATCCTTCAAACAATAGCAATTACAATTGGTGAAAGGAAAATTATAACATTGCTTGAGCCTGGAGAATGTAGAGTAATCCCTAGTGTGCGACAGCCTTATGTGTGACAAAAGTGGGATTTATGCAAAGACTTATGAGCACCATCCAGAGAAAACCAACTAATAGGACTTTGTAGGAGAGGACATTCACTGGATGGGCGTGTACTACTGTGATGCTATTCATTAAAGGTGGGGGAAAATCACAGGTTGATTCTCCCCAAAATGATGATACCCACTTTTGTAAGAGCAGAGCAGGACAATGGGAATATGTGTGCCATAGAAAACTATGGGCAAATTAAAATATGTTGCTGCAATGAGATTTTTAAAGAGAAAACTGAAAAGGATTGCAGCAAATATTTTGAAAGAATGATCTCTGGCCACAAAGATTAAAAAATATGGTGAATGTAATTGGAGATGAAACTAAAGTTCCTGAGACAAATACATTCAAGTTTTGAACTCAGGGAGCCATGGCATTCCTGCAAGATTGCTCCTGGGAGAGACTTATGTCATGTGTTCAGGTAAGTATGAATAAAAGCACTTCCTTCAGACTCCCAGCTTTTTTGACAGTTTGTGAGAGTTGACCCCAATGAGCCCATTTTGATTCTGACCATTTTCACATTTCTTTCCCACTATCCGACATTAATTTAAACTATTCACATGAATAGAATTCATAAAATCTTGAAACCTGAAATATCACAATGTCTTGGGAGACATCAGGGAAACATTCTACTGGCATGATACTGCCCCAGGAGACCTGAATCAAATGGAAATGGTTTACATAGGAGCCTGCTACCTGAGGGATAAGATAGTCATAAGCACACAACCTATTTCCTTAGGATTGGAAGTATGTAAAGAGCTGCTGGAGTCTATCAACACTTGGAAAGAGACCTAGAAATAGCTCTCAACTAACCAACAGAGACCCATTTGGTTTGCTGTTAACAGGTCCAAGATGAATAGATGGCAATAATTACCATGGAAGTAACTCTGATGGAAGAAGATAATTAATAAGCTCAGTGGGATGAATTGCATGTATAAAAATGAAACCATTAGAAAAAAACCTCCTGTGTCCTGGGGTTTTGTGAATCATGGGAAGTGGCCAAATTCATGCCCTGCATCAGGCAGAAGGGCAGAAGAACCCTGGTACATACAAGGACAACCACTTGGGGAGCAACCATGTGGACATATTCCAGAGTACACACTGAAGTAGGACTTGATGTCCATCAAAAAAAATTGCTTCCAAGTTGGGAAGGTTGTTGGAATTGACAATGTGATGTCCCCATTTTGACAATGAATATGGTCACCTAGGTCTGCAAAATGAATTGGCATGATGGTTCTATAGCAATCGAGATGGGGCTTAATCAAGACAAGTTTTTCTCCCACCCTTTCAGGGTCATGACACCATAGGAAATTGTCTATCTTCCTGCAAAAGGTATAGAGGCAGCAGATGGCTACAGAATCCATGGAGGGAAGATCCTGAGCATTCTGTCCAGTGAGACTGATTCTGGAAGGCCTGGGAGCCACAAATGCACCATGATAGGACTAGAAATGGCTCTGTATCTGGCTTTGCTTACTCAGTGCCACAGACAAATAAATGCTCAGAAGGCTACAGACCAGAGCAGAAGCTCTTTCACAAGCTTAGACAAATATTAGTTCTGCAAAACAAGGAACTCTCTGTATAGCCCATGCTTTCGAGCAATGGACAGAGATACTCCTCAGTAATAATTTTCTAGAGAATGAAATGGGCAAATGAAACACTGGATGTCTAAAGTGGAGGAGATAAAGGCATGAAGGGTGCCATCCACCCCTTCTCAAGTCTGTGCTCACACTCAGAAATAGTGAGGCTCAAAGAACATCCCCCCGTGATAGTGCTCTGTAGTCCTTGTGGACTGGTGGGGACAGAGGAGAAGAATGGTGGTAAGACTGTGCCACTCCTGCCAAAAAAGGAGCATGCCGATATGACAACCATATACATATGCATCTATTTGTGTAAGTTTGTGTGTGTATATATACACTTATATACATATACATATGTATAGATTTATATTAACAGTTTTTTCCTCACCTCAATTTTTTTTCTCAGTTTGTGTACCAATACCTGACACTGTGGTCACAAATTCAGGACTACCATCAACTGCACATCTGTGATAGTGATGATTCCTGATAACCTAATTCCCAAGAGTGTAATGGGGTTGGTCCTGCTTCACCCCATCCTGCTAATGAGGGAGCAACAGTGAATACAGGCCTATAACCTGGTAGTCAGCATGGTCCACTGGTTCTAAACCAATGTAACCAACCCCATCCTAACTAGTGAACTAGGAGAGGCACTTGCTGGACTAGTATTGCTGCCTGCTGTGTACACAGGCACAGTGGCGAAACTCAATGTCCTTTCCAAAGGTGAAAATGTTTGTTGATTAATGAGGCAGAGGATGAGGGGAAACTGAGAGCCAGGAAGAAGTAAGAGGATTATAAATTCAGGAAACTCAAATATTTTATTATACCTGCAGCAAGGCACAGAACAGGAGAGGACAATGTCCCTCAGCTGAATTACACCACATGCCAGAAAGGAAGCTCCTTGTTTGCAGAGAGCTCTCAGACTTCTGAATACGGAGGGGACATGCAAGTCATATGAAATCCTCAGTGGCCTCTCCCTGGACATATATGAATATAATATGATTGACTGAACTGATTGTCAACAATTCAGTGAGATTCAAGCTATGTGGAAGATTCTTTTGGCTTATATATCAGTTTGACATAGCGTTCTCTGATCAAAAAACAAAATGTGACTTAATATTATGATACATATACTGTGGGATTTTCTTACAGTTCCTGGCTCTTATTGATGCCCAATGCAGGACACAGGAGGTCATGGATCTATTTATTCCAAAGGTTCCTATCCCACACCCTCCAGGAATAAATGCTGAGTAATCTAAACAGATAGGCCTTACTAGCTACTCATCCAGTTTGCTCTTGGTCACATTCTTTCTGTGCAATCACACTTTGAAGTATTGGTCCATGTTTAACCACGTTTATACAACGAAGTCCCCATGAAACTCCAAAAGGTCAGAGTTCAGAGAGCTGTAGACATGGAGATGCCTGGAATGTGGTTTGTGCAGCATGAACCAGGAAACTACATGCACTTTCCCCTACACCTCACCCTGTCCATCTTTTTCTGAATTCTCTGCAATCTCCTTAATGATAACCACCTAATGCAAGCAAATATTTCTCTGAGTTCTATGAGCTTCTCAATCACTTTAATAAAACCTTAATAGGAGGAACTTGCTAGAACCAGAATTTTTAGACAATCCCTTAAAAACCATTGCTTAAAAGTACAGGTCAAACAACTTTGGGCATACAACGGCTGTCTAAGCAGTAAGGGGATGGTCTTGGGAACAGGGCTGTCACCCTGTGAGGTCTATCACCATCTCCAGGTAGAGAGTGTCTGAACTAGCTTGGGGTAGAGGCTGCTCAGCTGGTGACCTCTATACAATTGATTCCCTGCATTGTGGAGAGAAATTCCCACATATTTGGGGATCATGGAAATGATGTGTGGGGTGAGAGAACAGGGGGAGAAATGAGTTGGAGTGGGTTTTCCCTTCCATCATCCACAAGGGCTTTCTGTGTACTGCACTCAATGGACTTCTTTCTTTAGACCTCTGCAGGGTCACCCTGTCTTCACACCTCCTACTGGCTGGGTTCGGATACCTGCAATGGCCTTGACTGCTTGGAGTGGCCTGGTGACAGGAGCAGGAGGCTATCTAGGCCAGAGCACCATCTATTTGTTGGTGCAGTAAGAGGAAGTGCAGGAGATCAGGGCTATGGACAAGGTACTCAAACTGGAAACCAGGGAGGAATTCTTTAGTAAGTGAGCTTGAGGCTTCAGTGTGAGACTCCATTCCCCCACATTCAAGCAAAGTTGGAGCCATAAGGCTCCTCCCATGTCTATACTTATGAGAAATCTCGGATGGCATTGCTTGCAGGAGACAGGATTCTTTCTGGTTCAGAACTGGACAGGGTGGCAGTAGGTGGCCACTGAGCTTCTAGGAGCCCATCCCTTATATCTAGAGAATATCACATCAAATCATTCCTCTGTTCACAACTCTTTTTGGGGGAATGGGGGTGGTGCTGGGGTTGAACTCAGGGGCCCTCGACCACTGACCCACATCCCCAGCCCTATTTTGTATTTTATTTAGACAGAGGTCTCACTAAGTAATTTAGTGCCTTGCATTTACTGAGTCTGGCTTTGAACTTGCAATCCTCCTGCCTCAGGCTTCTGAGCCACTGGGATTATAAACATGCACAATCATACCTGACAGCCCACAAGATTTCACTGTGCTGAAGGTGCTGGTATGACAATTGGTGTGTAACATCAACAGACCCTCATAAATGGAACTCTGTACCTCTTAATTGCCCACAATTGGGTTCTTTCTTTGTTTCTGTTGTTCTGTTCTGTTCTGCTCTGTTTTGTTGGGAGGTGGGGATACATTTAGCATTCTCAGTGGAAGTGAATAAAAATGAATTGAAGGTAAAACTGTGTATTTAGGTCTCAGAAAGCTACAGAGAGACAGAGACAGGGGAAGTTACAAGTGTGGGAATATGCAAATCATGAATTCTGTGGAGTAGCACTCACACTACAGCTCTACTTGTAAACTGTGGACTGAAGGAGAAGTGGAAAAGAATCCCTCGGGAACCACCTACAACACCCTTAGTTCAGCAGTAGGCACCAGGGTAAAGGGTCACCAGCAGGGGAAAGCTCAGGGAGTGGTAAGGAGAATGCCCTCAGGACCCTTAGATGCAAAAAAACCAAAAGCCAGTTACTGCCCAGCTCTGTGGGGTGCATGGCCTTCAGCATGTTTATGTCAGTAGCACAGGAAGCAAAGCAGAGAGGTGGCATCTGGACAAGGCCTTCACTCTCACTTCTAGCCCAGTGATTTCTGTCATCGAACACACTGAGGCAAAGTCACAAATGGAGGCATTGTCTCCAAAAGGCATACAAGGGTGAGCAGAGGAAGAGAAGTGGATATTGGATTGGACGGTGGCCTCCACTCAATAAGCATAAGGCCATCAAATGCTTGGGACAACAGGGTCCTCCATTCCTACCTCAGACTGGCACAGAACTGCCTCTTACAGGCAGTCAGAGCTCCTGCGCTCACACCAGCATGCCCTGCATGAAATGCACCACACAGAGGAGGAAAAGCCAACAGGGCAATGGCAGGCATCACCAGCCTGCACTCTCCCTTCCCCTACCTGCTCCTGAGGACTGCAGCCTGTGGCGAAGGAATAAGGAAAACAGGGGCAGATGCTCCGCCACTGGCTAAAGTGCTAGGGGAAAACATGAGAGAAGAGCTGAGCCTAAAGTGTTGGGGGAACCATCAGAGAGCAGATGGGATTTGGGGAAGAGACCAAGGAGCACACCTTGAGGAAACAGCCTGAGAGCTGGTGCAGAGGGGAGACTGAGTGTGCAGGTGGCACCTGAGGAGAGACAAAGGGAGTGCAGAAGCTTGATGTCAACTGAGCAGAATTAACTGGGATTCTTTAGAGAGCACAGGTGCAGACTGACCCCAGCACTAGGTAAAGCTGACCTCAGTGGTGCCAGGTAGAGTGTCCAAGTGGATGATGTACTGCTCAAGTCCTGGTAGGAAAGTGTCAAATGTCAATTTTTCTATCAACTATATTGAGTTTAAACATTTGAACTATTTCTAAAGTTTACCAAAAATGTGTGCAATAGAGCAGAGACTGGACTTTGGCATCCTTTGATGATGCACCTTCCTGTCTTGTGTGGTGAAGTGTTAAGAAAGGCACTTGGCCTGACCCTGGCCTTTGTCTTTCCAGTTGGGGAATGGTCTCTAGGAGCCATTGACAGCAAAGGCTGGAGTCTTACAATGACTTTGCCTCTATTCCTCTGGACACGGAAGAGGACTTGAGGCTGATGGCTTCTACCTCCTATCATCCCAAAGAAAGAAAGGAGATGCCTAACTAGCACTACAGGCTTCTTTACAATTATTGCCACTAAAATTGCTGGCATAGCTTGAATAAAATTTAAAGATACTTGACCTCCAATCTAGCACTCAATATTCAGGTTTTATAAGTAAATGCTCAAAAAACACTCTAAAGTTGAGAATATCTCTAGCCTCAACTAATACTCCCAAAGAATTCTGTCATTGAACACACTGCAGTTCCTCTCACCAGTTCCGGGTTAGAGGCTCCACCTGCACATGCAGGCTGGGAAACTTTTCAAGTATAGCTCTGAGAACTCTTCAAAAAACCCAGTGTTTGGTGAATTGCCTGTGCAACCAGGAGCTAGTCTGGTTGATGCATCAAGCCACAACAGTGAGGCTTGAGCAGGATCTCCCTCCTTCCAGAGATGGCCCAGCCTTCCCATGATGTTGGAACAGTGAATAAATCTTTGCTTTGAACTCTGTAAGCCTGGGCAGTGAAACACCGCTTTAGGGAATCTTTAGGTGTGAAAGTGCCAAGAGAAATGCTCATTTGGAGATTGACTCCTGTTGATAGGGAGAATTTCATGCTCTTCATGGATTTACTCATTCAAAGCTTTGAATTTGAATCCTAGTTGCACAGATATAGAAGAGATGGGCAAGAACTCATAAGCCCCAACCATGCTGTTTTGCTCACAAACTTCATCCTGTTTACCTCGAAGAAGAACTTTTCATAGTGAATCGCTTTGATGTTTAAAACCTAAAAAATAAATGCTCATTGTTAGAGATCAGACCCTCTCAGGGCTGATTTACCCATTGAGTTCTGCACCATCTATTTCTGCTTGTTTGTCTTAATTTCCCTTTTTTCTTATATTTCTAATCAAATCCTGCACCCTACTCCAGAGAACAGTACAACTGCACAACAGTCACTTAGGTTCATGATATCATGACCCTGCTGGACAAGAAAAGGGCTTGTGGACACACAAAGCAGGACCCGGCAGTGATTATTAAAACAAATTAAAATGTTTTTCTTACTTCCTCTTGTCTGTGTCTTCATCACTTCTTCCTGAGGAATTGTTCATGCAAGTTTCAATGGTGGACAGAGACTTCAACAAAATCCAATCTAGTTGATTAGTTCCCTTCAGTGTAATTGGTAATCATTCGTTTACATTTTTGAGGCTGAGTAAGTAAAGAAATACTTTCAAGTGATTCAGGAAGACATAATATTTTTCTTCTTTAAGATAGCATCTCACCATGTTGTCCAGGTTGACCTCAAACTCTCCATGCCTCTGTCTAGTATTCCTGAGGAGCTGGGATTATAGATGTGCACCACTGTGCCTGGCAGAAATTCATTTTATAGATTAGATTTGAGATGGTTCCATCATCCACAGTCACCTATCTCTGAAGTTCCCCCCCCCTGCCCCGGCACAAACCCACACATTGATAAGGAATGGAGATGAAGACAAAGATTTTGGCAAATAAACACCCATGTTGTAATATTAACACATTTGTGAAAGAGAAGCCACGCAATGAGCAAGCCACAAGAGTCCAAGGTTGTTAGACTCAGGCAGAAGGTACAGCATATAAGGCCCCAGTCCTGCCTTGGAGAATGAGGAGACCAGCACAGTCGCCCTTTCGGCTGCCCTTTACACTACAACAGGTTAGAACTTTCCATGTTTTTCTCAACTACGCTTCATGTTGCAAGGAATGGTGGGTGGAGAGCAGATGTGAATGTGGGATTTTCACTGTGATATTAGATGGAAGAAAATGAAAGTGTTATTATATAATGATATGTTTTGTCATGGTGGTGGAGGACCACAGTGTTTGACTCATATCCCACTCTAAGGCAAAGTATACTGGGTCATAAAATTCCTCTTCCTTCTACCAGGATCCTATCCTATACCCTCAAGGAAGAAATACTGGAGAATCTCCACAGACAGATCTGGCTGAGTTTCTTCCTCATTCTTTCAGCATGAGCCCATCTTTTTCTGTTCATCATATGGACACATGATTTTCCAAATACCAATCATAGCTATGTAGTGAAGTCCCCTTAATACAGCAAAAGGCCAAGGTTCAGATAGCTTCCTGATGGATGAACCCAGGAGGTTCTGAGAGGGTGGCTGTGTCCTTCCCAAATGCTTTGCCATATTAGTCTCCACATCTGTAACCATTGTTGTAACATCCTACAGAGTAAACTGGTGAAGGATTCGGGGGATTCTCACCCTAAAAACAAACACCTCAAAATGCTGGCTATCTATACAAATTGAGACATAAAAGCAGCAAGTGCCAGAACACGCTGCCCCTGATTTCTCCTTGCTGCTTCAAGTCTGGAACCCCAGGAAGGAAAAGATTCCCTCTTGTTCCTTCACTGAAATTTAATTAACTAGACTCATATCACAGGAAGACTCTAGTCTGTCAACACATCTGCCCAGACTTGTTTATACCCTAGTCCTCTATTTAATCCCATAGAGAATGATTTTCAAGTCATTGTTCATACTAGGGGCCAAGTACACTTTGCCCCAAGCACATAGAATTTCCCTGAAAATTATCAACTAGCTACCCCAAAATTGTCTGCATTCCCCATTTTGCACCTCTCTTGGAGAAAAAGGGGTTTATCAATTTTTGAATAATATTGTAATAGTGGGAAATCGCACTCCTCTAAAATACATGAATTTTTTATGCCTTTATGATTCATCTTTGTTACTTTAGTCCAGGGAAGCTTCAGAAATCAGATAGGAAATTCCCCATCCTCTTCCACCAGAAAATGCAGATGTTTCCCTGGGATTTTTGATTAACTTAAACAAATTAACCGGATCCCTTCTAAGCTAGTTGATCAGAAGGCCCAGGTCTATCAACCTGAGACTTCCAACTGGCTTCCAAAAGGGTGAATGGGCATTTTTGGTGAGTGAAGTAGAATTTGCTAGCATGGCTCTGGCTCACAAAAACTTATTATGTGGGAAGGCCAACGACCAAACAGTGAGGGATGGGGATACTTTTGTCCCTGGGTTGCCACTTGGTTACCCATGGTCTGAAGGAGAAGCTGTGCTTGCAAACATTTATTGAGGATTCGAGTTACCCTGGAATTTGGAGACTGAAATAACACCCGGGGAGTTTCTCCCTTGGCTGCACATGGTCCTGCATTTAGTCAGGAAACAGTAAAATTTCCAGTCCCTTGGCCATTGTTAGCTAGGATACCTAAAGTAAAAAATGGAAGAGAGCCTGAGTCTGACTGAGGCTAAAACAAGCTCAGAATTCAGTCGGCCTGAACTCAGACCACCAGCCTAGAGTGACCTCCTGGGAAAAGCTGCTGGAATAACAGAGAGCACCTCTAGGACTCTGGGCACCAGCTGGCCACCCATATGGGGAAGGACAGTAACATTCTATGGAAATCAGAAGGTTTGGTTTGAAGAAATAGTTTCATCTACTTTCATCAAATGGATGGTGAGAGTAACATCCTTAGAAGCAGTGTGTTTAAGTGCTACAGAGTGGAACAGCATGTTTGGGTTGATGCAGGATACACAGCTCCAGATGGAACCATCTCAGATGGCTCTTCCTGATGCAGACCCACACTAGGTTATCCCAAGGGAACATTTGGTCAGGGGAACTACATAAAGTCACTGTACAATGGCTTTCATGCTGAGAACAGGACTTGCCACATCCCCATAAATGCGGACTGGAGCAGCCCACATGAAGCAGCTTTAATGCCTCCTACACACGTGTGTGGAGCTAGACTCAGTATGACTGGGATATTCACCTGTTCGTCAGGCGTGTCCCCCATGTCATGTTAGATGCTCTGGTTAATGGGGACCCTTCTTCTTGGGCACGCTGTGCAACTGTACCTCTGAGAAAACATTTCAAGCTGGTGTCTCAGCTTCGCCTTATACGCTCTTAAAGATGCCAACATGAACAATAGGCTAATTAAGAGGAAAGTGGTGAAAATGAAGGCAGAATTACAGGATTTAACCTAGGGAAGGTGGACATTTTTCAAAAGGTCTTTGAGAATTAAGATGGATGTAGAAAGTGTTAAAGCAAAACTCTTGAGGCCCAGGCATGCGTGCATAAAAGGGCTTTTAGAGCCATTCGATACAAATGCTAGTCAGGAGAAGAAGGAACCAGGTCCTGGGTGGGTCCTACAGCTACCAACATCAAAAAACTACAGAATGGAAATGTCTGCCACACCAGAGCTAAGAGCTTTGTATGAATTTTGGGGAAGGAAAGTGCTGTGACCTCTACTGGCCATAGATCAGCAGGAAAATGCTGAGGGGAACTTTTTGAATAGGAGAATAATCTTAAGAAGTACTTGCTTCTCGAGTGTTCTGGGTGTAAAGCAGCTCCCAATGACCCCTTGATAGTCATCCTCCTGCCCTTTTGAGTTAAAGGCTTCAACATATGCTTAGGTTTATGGAGCAATTTCTAGGTTGTTTGGTCCTAATATTATCTATATAATATTTATCATCTTCTCAATTCTCTGTCCTCCTACTAAATTTAGGACATTTCAGAATATTTTACTCTTATGAAAAACATTGGTAGGGGTGAAAGCTATTGTTTTAATTTGGTTTTGCATCAGTGTAAAACAATGTACCTGACAAGAACATCTTAAAGGAGGAAACTTCTATTTGGGGTACACAGTTTCAGACTTCTCAGTCCATAGTTGGTCAACTCTATTGCTCTGGGCCCAAGAGTACATCATGGGGAAAGGGCCCAGCAGAGGAAAAGCTGCATAGTCATGGTGGTATCAGCAAGCAGAGAAAAAGAGAGAGAAGGAGCCTCAGGACAGATATGCCCTTCCAGTGCATGTGCCAGTGACCCACCTCTTCTAGCCACCTACCAACTGCCTATAGTTAGCACCTATTCCATCCATTCAAACAAGGATAGACAGATTAGGTTATAGCTCTCATAAACAAATCATTTTATTTCTGAATATTCCCCACTAACAGGAACTTTTGGGGAGACACGCACCATTCAAACCATAACAGCAAGAGACTATAAATGGAGAGTCAGAAGGGTACGGTGGTGCATGTTTACAATTCCAGGAACTCTGGAGTCTAAGGCAGGAGGAGAGAAGGTAGAGAGCAGATGTGAATGCAGAGAATCAATGTACATGGTCAGATAAAGATTTTAAGTAATCAGTTCTGCAGAGTTGAGCTGAGGAGCAAGGGTCAGGATGAGCAAGCTCATCACTGTGACAATATTCCTTGCCAAGGCTCTTTGCTATGTCTGGTGTTTCTGATATGATTCGATATGCCCAAGTGTCCAGGTGTTCCTGATTTAATTTGCTAAATAATTAATCAATGTGTTCCTTGTATTTGTGCTAAGCAGATCGTGGTTTTTGTTTGTACAAATAGGTTGTAGTATCTTTTTACCTTGGCATTTTACTGAAAACACAGTTAGGCACAGTTTGAAAGGTACTGTTCTATACATCATGGAGTAACTCAGAGCTGGGCACAGCCTGCTGTCCACAAATACATCACAATTCAAATGTGGATGACTGAGTCCCTCTGCTGGTAACTCAACAAGGAAGGGCTCCTAACAAGTTTGCTGCATGTAACCCAGTTGGGAGAAATTTTCAACATCATAATGCCAATATTCCAATGAGAAAGCTAATCTGGAATTTCTCAGAGAAATTAACACAAAGATTGCCCAGATGGCCAGGATTCTATAGCCAAACACCTGCTGGGTACCAAAAATCTTTTGAATAAGAAAGAGCAAAATGGTCTGGGGTAGAAGATAAATTCCTGGGACTAAAACATAAAATATAAACATATAAGAGCTGACATGTTTGAACAGGTTTCTCCATAAAGAAGCTCTGTCTCCTTTGCCTAAATATTTGATGGGAAGAGATACTGTGTCAACTGGGGGAACACTCCCCTATGAAGCATTAGAGAATGAACAGCTGTTGATGAACTCCAAAGGGAGGTTATAGGTGGAAATGAGGGTTGGTGAAATGAAGATAAAACTTTAGAGAAGAATTGTTATTTTTCAAAAGAATTTGATAGAGACTAATGATCCAGTCTGTTCTACATTCAAAATCCAATATTCAGGAGGTGAAAGTTGGTAGGAAGAAATCAGGCTCATTCAAGATCCACCGTCATCAGAAGTTGGAGGTGGGTGGTGTAGATCTTAAAATTCTATCTTGGGGTGCTCAGGGGAGCAAAGGGCTTTTATAGGGAGGGAAAGGAAATATAATGAAAAAATGGACAATTCGTGTTTCTTCTAGAGGAGTGTTAGTCACAGCATGAGTCTACTCCACCACTCGACCAGCACGTTGGTTTCATTAAAGAGGTTCTTAGCATAGAAGTTAGCTAGTGAGATCAAAATAAACACACAGACTCAATTACCTTTTTCTATGACCAGGTCCGAGACGGCTCTCCCCTCTGGCTTTCACCTCGAACCACCCGGTAGGGCAGCAAGGCTTACTCAGGGCTAGCAGGAGAGAGAGAGAGAGCACGCCAGGGAGTGGGCTTTTATTGGGGAACAAGAAATTCAGGGGAAAATTCCATCCAATGAAGGTCGAGGAGGGCAGCATTCCAAGGTCAGGGTCAGTGATTGGCCTCAGGGTCAGTGGTCAGTCACACCCCCACACGGACAGGCTCTCGCACCTGGAGAGGGCGGGGATTAGTTCCTACACAGTTTGGCCAGAGCGCCTCAGACCCAATCAGGGAGGTGCCCAATCACGTGGGAGAATGGCTCCCCACAGTCTACATTTTTTCCTCTGACAGGAACCTAACCATCAGCCTTGACTTTCTGTGGCTAATTTCTGTATTTCAAGGATACAGTTTTGTTTATTTTGTTTCATTTTGTGTGGTGCTGGTGATTGAACCAAGGAGCATTCTACTGAGTTATATCCCCAGCCTCCCTACCCACCCTTTTTAATTTTGTTTCAAGACAGGGTCTCACTAAGTTGCCCAGGCTGGCCTCTAACTCCTGATATTCCTGCCTCAACCTCCTGAATCACTGGGCTTACAGGCATACCCCACCATACCTGCCCAGTGCCTATATTTTCTCAACACATACATATTACTTCTTAGCAAGTTAAACCTCACACCAACTTTCAGGCTTTTTGTTAGGTGATACCCAGGACTAAAAACTAAGTAAAAGCATCCAGATATTCTTGGTTCTATAAGTTTAAAGAAAGACTGTCTGTCCATTAAAATATTAATGATTTATGTGGGAGAAACCTACCATTCAAACCATAACAGCAAGAGAATTATGTGGGGCTCTCCTTAAAATTTACAATTCTGGGCAAAAGGTGGGGGGCATGTAATCCTTGCAATTGGGTTGGGGAGGAGAAGTGAAATTCTATCAAGGACATCTCCTACAGGAGCTGCCTTGATTGATCTTCATGTGAATCCTTGCATCTCTTGCATCTCTTTTACCTGACCTGGCTGTATTATGGGTATGGACACAGTCTAATTGGGCAATGGTTTTCCTTACCAATACTATAAAATAGAAGGCATGTAACCATACCCTTACTACAATCTTAATAGCACATGCTAAATGAGCACCAATAAGATTACCTCAGCCCAAAAAATGTAGACTAATCTCTGGTGTGCTGGTAGGGACAAAGTCCTACATGGGATATTAATTGGGGTTTATGACTAAGGCCTCAAAGTGCATCCCAGTAACTACTGAGGTTTGGGACCAATTTTCACTGGAATTGCATTTACTCTCTTGCTACTGTCAATAAAACAAAAAATTAATCACAGAGTTTCTTCCAATAATAATAATATTTTCTTCCAATAATAATATTATTTTTTGTACTAACAGCAGTGCGATGGGAATACAGGTGCCATGGTAAACTGTGGGAAAATTGAAAGATGTTGAGGCAAGAAGAGGTTCTTAAAGACAAAACTGAAAAAGATTACCTGAAATATTTTGAAAGAATAATCTCTGGCCACAATAAGTAAAATTGAGGTGAGGATAGTTGGAAATGGAAATAAAGTTGCTGGAAGATGTCCTTACAGAAGTACTCTTTTTCCCATAGTTTTTACATAACAGTGGGGTTATTGTTACATATTTGTACACTTGCAAAATATAACAATATAATTTATTCAATATCATTCCCTGGCATTTCCCCCTTTCCTTCTCCTCTACCCTCCCTTCAAGAGACCCCAACACACCTTTCCTTTTCTTTTTCCTTTCTGGTTTCCACATATGAGTGAAATCATACATCTCTTCATTTTCTGAGTTTGTCTTATTTGGCTTAGCACAATGTTCTCAAGTACCTTCCATTATCCTGAAAACGATATCATTTCATTCTTCTTTTTGGCTGAATAAAACTCCATTGTGTATACATATTTTCTTCACCCATTCATTCATTGATGGACACTGAGGCTCCTTCCATAGTTTGGCTATTGTGAATTGTGCTGCTATAAACATAAGTATGCATATATTGCTATGCATAACCCCAGTTAATGTCCCATGTAGGTCTGTGTCCCTACCAGCACACCAGAGGTTAGTCTACATTTTGTGGGCTGAGGTAATCTTATTGGTGCTCTTTTAGCATGTGCTGTTAAGATTGCAACATACAACACAGATAAGCATATGTTGCTGACTTTAATTCTTTGGAATAAATACTGAGGATTGGTTTAGCTGGGGCATATGGTGGTTGCATTCCTGGTATTTCGAGGAATCTCCACACTGACTTCCGTAGTGGTTGAACTAATTTACAATCCCACCAACAATGTAAAAGGCTTCCTTTATCTCCACATCTTCTCCAGTATTTATTGCTCTTGTATTCTTGATGGCTGCTGTTCTAACTGAAGTGAGATGAAATCTCAATATATTCTTGATTTGCAATTCCCTAATTGCTAAAAATGTTGGACCCTTTTCTAATTGTTGACCATTTGTATTTTTCTCTTTTTAGAAGTGTGTATTTAGTTTATTTGCCCACTTATTGAGTTGTGGTTTTTTAGGGTTTTAAAAATATATTCTGGATATTAATCTTCTGTCAGAAGAACAGATAGCAAATATTTTATCTCATTCTGTAGGTTCTCTCTTCACATTCTTGGTCTGCAGAATTTGATGCATTTGATCC
Organism: Urocitellus parryii; assembly: GCF_045843805.1. Lineage (NCBI taxonomy): Eukaryota > Metazoa > Chordata > Mammalia > Rodentia > Sciuridae > Urocitellus > Urocitellus parryii. The sequence continues at coordinate 111,400,887 of NC_135541.1, forward strand.
CATTTTTAACTCCTGAACTTTTGGAGATCAATTGAAAGAATTGTAGCTTAAGCCTATGTACTGGAATGCTGACCTTACATCTTCTTCAAGGGGTTGCACAGTCTCTGGTCTAATTTCTAGATATTTGTTCCATTTTGAGTTGATTTATGTGCAGGGTGAGAGACTGGGGTCAAGTTTCACTCTTCTACAGATGGATAACCAGTTTTCCCAGCACCTTTTGTTGAAAAGGCTGTCTGTTCTCCAATGTATATTGTTTGTACCTTTGTCAAGGATCAGTTGAGTGTATCTGTGGGGTTTGTCTCTGTATCTTTTATTGGTTCCATTGGTCTATTGTGTCTCTTTTTATGCCAGTACCATGGAGTTTCTGTTACTATAGCTCTATAGTATAATTTAAAGTTAGGTATTCTAATGCCTCCAGAATTCAGGGTGGGCTGCCTGCCTTTCTTTCTTTCTTTTTTTTCTCTTTCCTTTTTTGAGTTGCTTGGGTTACTTTAGATCTTTATTCTTCCAAATAAATTTTAGGCCTATTTTTCCTAGTTCTATGAAGAATGTGATTGATATTTTGATGGTGTTTGAAATGAATATACACATTGCTTTTGGTAGTATGTCCTTTTTAGCAGTATTAATTTGCCTATCCATGAACATGGGTTTTTTCCCCCCATATTCTAAGGTCTTCTTCAATTTTTCTCTATAGTACTCTATTGTTTCTATTGTAGATGTCTTTTGCCTCTTTGGTTAGATATGTTCCTAGGTTTTTAATGTTTGTTTGCTTGTTTTTTGAAAATGGACTTGTTTTCCTGATTTCTTTCTCAGCAAATACATTATTTGTATATAGACAAGCTATTAATTTTTGTATGTTGATTTTGTAACCTGTTACTTCAATAAATTTGTTCATTAATTCTAGCAGTCTTATGATGGAACTTTTTGGTTCTTTTAAATATAAGATTATATCATCTGAAAACAGTGAGCTTGACTCCTCTCTTTCCTATTTTTATCTATTTTATTTTCTTCCCTTACATAATTGCTCTGGTTAGGATTTTAAGTGCAACATTGAATAGGAATTGTGAACGTGGACATCCATGTCTTGCTCTGAAATTTTAAGAAATGCTTTCAGTTTTTCCCCATTCACTATGATGTTGACTTTGGGTTTGTTGAAAATTTCCATTAGGATGGTGAGGTAAGCTCCTTCTTCCCCTAGTTTCTCCAGTCTTTTTATCATAATTGGTGCTGAATTTTATTGAAAACTGTCTCTGTATCTATTGAGATGCTTGTGTGATTTTTATCCTTAATTCTCTTTAGATGTTGAATTACATTTATTGATTTGAGCAAGATTGGTGTTAGTCGATCTTTAAAGATGTGGTACAACTCAGCTGAAGATCCATCTGGCTCTGGGTTTTCCTTTGGTGGAAGGCTTTAAATTGTTATTTCAATTTTATTACTTGATATAGATCTGTTTCTCTTTTCTGTATTTTCCTGTTTCAATTCAGGCAGATCTGATACATATAGAAATTTGTCGATGTCTTCTAGATTTTCCAGTTTATAGGAGTCTAACTTTTCAAACAGTTTTAAATCCTCTGGCTTTCAGATGCATCTGCGATGATAGCTCCTTTTTCATATCCAATTTTGTTGATTTGGTTTTCTCTCTCTACTTGGTTACCAATCATATTTATCTTTTCAGGGAACCAATTCTTGTTTCATTGATCTAAACCCACTTGAACCCACTTGAATGACCCAGTTAGGGTCATTAGTAGGACATAGTATGTAGATAGGGTGTGACTGGAGGAGATAGGTCATTTAGGGCATGCCCTTGGGGTTTATATCTTGTCTGCAGCAAGGAGAGCAATCTCTCCCTTTCTCTCTCTCCTCCTGATTATCATGTCCTGAGCTGCTTCCTTCTACCTTTCTGCCATGATGTTCCTCCTCATCTCAGACACAGAGTGATGAAGTTGGCCATCTTTGGACTGAGACCTCTGAAACTGTGAGTTCCCAAAAATCTTTTCCTCCTCTAAAATCGTTCTTATCGAGTGTTTTGATCAGAACAGCAACAAAGTTGGCTGAAACAGATGGGGTCAGAAATTCCTATCAGTAAACACAATAGTCACAAACTAGACCTGGCATTAAACAGCAGATATCAACTCTGCCATTCATAGTCTTATTAACTGCAACAACACGAATGTTGGGGACACCAGTTTTGTAAACTAAGTGGTTCTAAAAGAAAGTAAGTATACAGTTCATTAAGAGAACAAAAAAAATATTACAAGGTAAAAGAAAGTTTACAATGTTCCAAATATCAATAAAGAGAAAGCATAAGAAATATAGCAAGTGATCACTATAATAAGGAGAAAAAATAAAGAAACTAAGAGAACGAGAGAATAAGAGAATTTGGATATTAGAGGGAGAAGAAAGAAAGGAGAAGCAAAACAAAAATAGACAAGAATTGTAATCCTCAAAAGATGAGATAAAGGTAAATAATAATCACAAAAGTTGTGAAAAAATAAGAAAAATGTGTATCAATGAACCCATTAGCACAGCAAAAGCACCAAAAAAGAAAACAGAAAGAGATTCTTAATAAAAATGAAAGAATTTTCTCCATTGAGGTAGTCAAAACTATTGATGAGGATGGATGATCACTGCTGATGCCCACCTTCCTTTCCATTTCTTCTTTGGTTATGCACCCCTCTTAGAGCATGGGCTAGGAGTTGTTAACACCTTTCTCTTTTTGTTTTGCTCACTGAGTTGCAAGCTGGAGTGGCCTAAAATTGATGCTGGTTGTAGACCTGGAGCTAATTACCACACAAATAGGAATGGTAATATCATGGTTTAGATGTGAGGTGTCCCCCAAAAGCTCATGTGTAAGACAATGCAAAAAAAGATTAGAAGTAGAATGATTGGGTTATGAGAGCCTTAACCTAATCATTGTATTAATCTACTTGAATAGATTAATTAGATCATAACCAGTATAAGGTAGGATGGAATGGGAAATAGTGCTAATTGGATTTTTGTCTGGACAGGCCAGATCCATAATCTCCCAGATTGGAGCTGTTGCAGTGTGGGGGTGGAGAGTTCTAGTTGATGGTGCTTAACTCTAAACAGGCCTTTGGACTTTCTGGGTGCTATCTGCTCTGTGGAGTCTAAATCAACACACTCCTAGGGCTGGGAGATGCTGATCTCTGCTGGGAATCTGGATCTCAGAAGTCTCCCAAAAAATCTAAGGTAAGGGAGCCAATCCTCCATAGTTCTCTTATACCCCGCTGCCCATAAATATGACTTTTTCAGGTTTAGTCTAAGATAGTGCCTAGCCTCAACTCTCCACGTGCCAGTTGAGAAGTCCACGGCATTTTTCAAATATCAGTTTGCTGTGCAGTCTCTGGATCAGCTAAGTCCAGACTGCTTTTCTTCTCGACAGGGTTTTTCCAAGTCAAATATGTCCATTGTGTTTCTCTCTGTGTGTGTTATCCTTACTCTCTACAATTAGTTGATGCTGCTGTTGCTGTCACAACAATCATCTTGGCTTTAATGAACTCCTTCTTGTCCTTTGCTCAAGGCACACAAATGTGAGTCCAAAACATTATGACTGCCTCATACTGAATTTCAGTGAAGTCCCTCTTTCAGACACTCTGAAAAAAAAGCAGCACATTCACTGCTTGAATTCTGAGCCACAGAACAATGGAAACACAGCCTTCCTCTGATCAGACATCTTGAATCTCATACAAAGAATTTTTTGACTCAAGTGGCCATGGTCTGCCTGTAAGGTATGCCTCTGGCAGAGACTTTTGTTATAGTATGAGGCAATTGTGCATAAAAACCACTTATGACTCTTGACCACATTTATTTTTTGTGAGAGTTGACCACAGTGAGCCCATTTTGGTTTGCACCACTTTCACATTTCTTTTCATCTTTCAGAATTAATCAAGCTACCTTCAGAATAGAGTTCATAAAATCAACTTGTATGGGCTGGGGTGGTGGCTAGAGTGCTTGCCTAGCATGTGTGAGGCACTGGATTCGATTCTCAGCACCACATAAAAATAAATAAAAGGGCCACAAACAACTAATAAAAATATTTTTTTTTAAATCACCTTGTAACCTGAAATACCATGAAGCCTTCCTAGGTAGATGCACTCTACTAGGCATAAAACTGCCCAAGGAGACCTGAATCAAATGGAAATGGTTTTCACAGGACCATGCTATAGAGGGAGGCAGGAAGGAGGTAGTCATGAGCACACAACCCATTTCCCTAGGATTGGAACTGTGTAAAGAGCTGCTGGGGTCTGTCAATACTTGGACCAAGACCTAGAAACATCTCTTAACTGACCATAGAGACCCACTTGGTTTTTGGCTGGCACAAACCAAGTGTGAAACAACATCAGATTTCCATAGAAGCTGTTAGAACTGAAGTAGTTTATGGGTGACAACTCCAAGTTGAAATGACAACTCCTATTTCCATGGAAGTTGCTCTATCTGAAGAAGACAACAAATCAGCTCAATGGATTCAATTGCATGCTGAGAAATTGAATAGTAATAAAAGCTCCTGTGTTTGTCTTGGTGGGTGGGTGGGTGGGTGTAGAGTTCTGAATCATGGTAAGTGGCCAAAGCCTGCCCACATGGTCAGGAAGAAAGCACTGGAAACCTGGTACATTAAGAAGGACAGCAATGCAGGGAGCAGCACTGCAGACATTTTAGAAGTGCATTCAAATTGGACATGATGTCCATCAGAAAAACCTCCTTCTAGGTTGGGAAGGTTGTTAGAGCTATCAATCCATGTCCCCATGAGACCAATGAATAGGGCCACTTAGGTCCACAAAATGAGTGGATATGGTACTGCAGAAAGAGAGAGATGGGCTCAATCAGGATATAGTCTTCTCCCACCCTTTTAGGATCATGAAAAATTTTGTTTGCCAAGAACAATCCTGCTTGAAAAGTGAAAAAAGATGGGCAGGGAGTCTGCAAAGCTGAGGGGTCTCACCCTGGGAGACACAATCTATATAATATGATCAACTGGATGAATTATTGAGATTGAGTGGAATTCTGAGAATGCGGCAGATTCTTTTGAGATGTATATCAGTGTGATGTGAAGAACCCATGTTCCATAACCAGGATGTGATACTAATTCACACACACACACATATATTAATGGTATATAGTAATGATACAAATGTGTGTGTGTGTGTGTGTGTGTGTGTGTGTGTGTTCCTGACAGAAATCCCTCCCTAAGGCATGCCATGCCAAAGAAGGCCTTCGTTCTTCAGGGATCCCGCCCTATACCTTCAAGGAAGGAATGCTGAAGAGTACGAACAGACTTACAGACTTGCCTTACTCAGTTATCCATCCCTTTGGTTAGCATCTAGTCACCCTCTTGTTCTCCAATCACATTTTGAAACGATGTTCCATGCTTCCATGATGTCTGTTTAGTAAAGTGTCCATAAAAACCTCAAGTGTAAGGTTCAGAGAACTACCAGACAGGTGAAGACATGCAAGTACCTGCATGGTGGTCTATCCAGGAAGAGCAGGTAAGACAGTGCTCCTTCCTCCACACCTCACCCTGTGCATCTCTCCATCTGTAGGCTTTTAAGTATCTCTTTTAATAACACCATGCACCTAAGCAAACACTCATCTGTGTTCTATATAAACTGTTCAAGAAACCTAATCCAACTTAATGAGGGTAGCATGGGAATTTCAATTTGTGGCTAGTTGCTCAGCACAAGTGAAACAACATGGAGTTTGTAACTGCCATCTTCAGTGGTTGGGAGTCATGGGGGCTGAGTCCTCGCTCATTTGGGATCTGACACTATCTCCAAGAAGAGTGTCAGAATTGATTCAGAATAGAGGACAATTGATTCCTCGCTTGCAGGTGAACAGAAATCCCCCATATAGCTGTGGGATCATGGAAGTGATCTCTGTTGTGAGAGAACAGTAGGAAACTAATTTAAACTAATTTAGGGTTTTCCCTTACACCATCCCAGGGCCTTTTGTACCCCTGTACTCACTGGACTTCTCCTTTTACCCTCTCTAGCATCACCTTTCATCGTACCTGCTCCCTGCTGTGTTCTGTGTCCTGCATTCACCATGACTGGGTGGAGCTGCCTGGTGACAGGAGCAGGAGGGTTCCTGGGCCAGAGGATAATCCGAATGTTGGTGCAGGAGAAGGATCTGCAGGAGGTCAGGGCCCTGTATAGAGTCTTCAGACCACAGAACAGGGAGGAATTGTCTAGTAAGTGAGCTGGTGCTTGAGTGTGTGGCTCCATTATGAATCCTGGGTGTGTGGGGGGGTCTCTTTGTCCAACTAATAAAGGAAATTTGGAGTCTTAAGACTCCTCCTATGTCTGCACATCCAGAGGAATCAGGTGGCATTATAGAAATGACACAGCACAGCTCTCCAGTGACTGGATTTGACACAAACCAGAACTAGACATGGTGACCATCAAAAGCCACTGGACCTCTGGGACACTTGGGTTCTCTCCTCTGCCTACAGAGCTTTAATATGCTGAAAGATTGTGACTTGGCAATTGGTATGCGACATTTACAGAGCACCATTCAGCAGGAGACCTTAGTAGTGGGACCCTATCTCTCTTGTCCTGTTTCTGGTATGCTTCTTGGTTTGTTTTTTTGTTTCTTTGTGAGGGTGGGGTCATTTAGTCTCATCAATGGCATTGAAATTAAAGGAACTGAAAATAAAGGTGAATTTGTTTTAAAGTATGTGTGTGTGTGTGTGAGAGAGAGAGAGAAAGAGGGAAAGAGAGAGTGAGAGAGAATGAGTGAATGAATTAGCACATGACAGGGCATAGGGCAGAACAAAGACAGACTGAGGACTAGCATCACCACACATGCCTCGCCTGGATTCCTCCTACATCTCTCTCACCACCACTCTCTTCTCTTCACCCCACAAAGAAAGTGACTGCAGATTTGGGGTAGCTACCCATTATTCAAAATTGCTTCCCCAGGGCCAATGCATTAGCTGCATGGATAGTGCATTTCCAACCTGCTTCATCCCCAGAACCTCAAGACAATAATTTGGGGAATTTGAAAAGGGGATCAAACCTCTGGACAGTGAAGACATTAAAGTTTTTTGGGAGAGGTAACTGTCCAAAGTCTTCTGATTATTGGAGAGAAGACCACAGATTAGAGCCTGACCTATAGAGCCCCACCACTTGACCCTTGACTGACTCTTAACAGACTCTCTCATTGATCCCTGTTTGCCTCATGGATTTTCTGCCACCCTGCCCCACCTGGAGACACAGGTGGCATGGAGCACATTACCCTGCATACAGGGGTACCTGATTAGCACTCTGCAATCATACCCATCCCAAAGCTCTTCCGGTCCCTTTTTCACATCTTCCAATGTACCATTCCTCCCCTATCATTTTCAATGGGGTCTCTTTTTTACATTAAAGAAAATTAACATAAGACCAAGACTCTTGGTAATGATTACGTCACACAAATATTTGCAATTTTACATCCGATGACAGGAAAGAGTGATACTCAGCATACAGGAATATCCTGGCAATAGCTCAAGTCCTGCAGAAAGGAAAAAATGGAAAGTAATTCTGAGTTCTTTCCTTGCCAGTCTCATATTTTGGTGCAACACGTTCGCAATGTAGACTCCTTAACTTCTCAGGACAGCAATAGGAGAAGATGAACTCCCAGAGGTTAATTAATTTGTCCCAGGGCCCACAGCAAGAAGGCATGTGGGGTTTGAGACCAGGTGCTCCAGTTCCAGCATTCTTATCTCTTCAAGTCTACTTAGTCCAGCTGTGTATCTCTGGTTCTCCTTCGAATACAGATCATACCAGAAAAGCAACTGGGTCTTCCAGCTACAACAGATGCTAAATCCTCAGTGTCTTGGACAAGGTGGGACCTATGGCTCTACCATGAAGTCCCCAAACTGCCCTCTTCTAGCTCTCAGGGTACCTGAGCACTAACAGTGAGGGTTCACTTCCATCTGTGATTTGGGCTTTGCTCCCTGTTTAAGCAGTTCCTCTGAACCAGTTCCTGAAGGCAGCAGCAAAGGAGACTCAGAGGAAGGAGCAGGTGCAAGAGACTTAGCCAGAGCAATGCCACTCTGAGGCCAACCCCACCTCCTTCTCATACCCCTACCCTGCCCTCCTCCACTACAGGGCCTTCCTGGAATTGCATGGAAGGGAAAGGAGGCTGGAGAATACAAAATTTAGCAGAGGATTAAGGAGACAAGCAGTTCTACTTGGACCCCAGAAAGGGCCTTCCCCAGCCCAGCCCTTCCTCTCTGATTGTCCCCCTTGCAGTTCTAGTGCCATATGACCCATTTTAATCCAATTGGCTTCTTTATACTCTGCCTCAGAAAAGTTGGTCTCAAACAATCAGTGCTGCAGAGGAAAGTAAGGAAGGCTTGGAGGCTGAGCCAAGGTGGATCCTCCACTAGAAGTATGTGCTTAGAGCTGTCCCTGATTTCTCTAAGCCTTGCTCTCCTCACCTACACAGGAGACAGGGACATCCCATGAGATAACTAGGAAAGGAAGGAAGCAAACTAGAATTTATGTGTAAATTATAAAGCACAAGTAGGATATTGACGCAGACAGCATACAGCACACAGTGGGCTTTATGGGCTAATTTAAGGTGACAATGTGCTTGGCAGAGTCATTCCTGAAGGATTGGAGGAGCCTGAAGACACTGATGTTGTATCCACTGCCTAACGCCAGGTTGTTGCAGTGTATGTACTTTGGAAGCTGATTTATTTTCAGGATCAATGTCTGCTTTTGATAATATGTGATAAGAGACATTCCCATTAATCTGTTGATTACTCTGCTCTCTCACACCCCATAGCTGTGCATTTGATATGGTGAGGCCAAGGTTAGCTTCCTGTGCTACAACCCTGCCTCTACTTCTTCAATTCCAAATCCACACAGGATTCCTCATTCCCTACAGAACTAAATTCTGATCCTTCCCTCACGTCCAACTCTCCACAGCCTCAGCTCTCTTATTAAAATTGATGAATGTCTCATTACTCTAACAATTCGAATGACCTAGACACACTTATAAGTTCACTGCTCAGATTCATATTCATATTGAAAAAGGATTAAAAAGAGTTGTCTGTTCTTTCCAAGTAAGTTCGACACATTCTGATTTGTGAGCTTTTTGTTACTAGTCCTTTCTAGGAAAGGTGCCCCTAACTAATATCTTCTCACTATGACTGTCCTTGAAAACCTAGCTGATTGTCACATCTCTGAGGAAACATCCAGGATCATTCAGAAAGCTTTCAATGATCTGCCTTTGTCCCCACAGAGTTGCAGACAAAGACCAAGGTGACATGGCTCGAAGGAGATATTCTGGATGCCGAGTGCCTGAGGACAGCCTGCCAGGGCATCTCAGCCGTCATTCATACAGCCGCCATTATTGGTACCGAGAGTTTCATTCAGAGACAGACCGTCATAAATGTCAATCTGAAAGGTAGAGTGGCCTGGGATGACATGGGACAGCTGAAGCTGAGGGTAGCAAAGCAGGATCAGGAGGGGTAGAGAAGCCCCCGTCATGGAAACCTGTGGTTCTCTGGGCCAGCTGTCTTTGCTCACCCATCCCAGCTGACAAAAGCTCAGGGATGTTATTCTGAGGGTTTTACATGAGGAATCCAGGGCTGAGATAGGGCAAGGCCCCACAGATAATCTCACAACTTTGTGGTCCATCTGCCATGAACCTCTTTCTACTGTTCCTTGATTCCAAACTTACCTGATTCTCACTCCAAATTCTTTTATTTTAAAATTTGCTCTTTTGAGATATGCATGACAGTAGAGTGTATTTTGACATATTACACATACATGGAATAAAATTTCCCATTCTTGTGGTCATACATGATGTGGAGATTTACTGGTCTTATATTTATAGATGAAGCTAGGAAAGTTATATCATCTCGGCTGTCTTTCACATAGCCTCTATTATTGATATCTTTGATGCCAGACACACCATCATGGATCTCAATGGGAAAGGTAGAGTGGCCTGGGAACGAGACGGAGCAGATAGAGCTGAGAGTGGCAAAGCAGGATGAAAAGGGTAGACAAGCTCCTGCCCCCGGCCCGCTCCATGAAATACCTCCTGTGCTCTGACTCAGGTGTCTTTGCTCACCTATCCCAGATGAAAGAGCCAAGAGCTGTATTCTCAGGGTTTTGTTTGAAGAATACATAGCTGAGACAGGGCAAGGAACCTGGCCAAGGCCCAATAGGAAAATGGGAATTTAACTCACACCTGTGTGAGTTCGTCTGCCATGAATCTCTTTCTGCTGCTCCTTTATTCCAAACTCACCTTGAGTCTCCAAATTCTTGAGATCCATCCACCCATTGTCTGCCTGGGCAGAAAAGACTTTGCAGGTGCCTCCTCCTTAATGCTTCTAGCTCTTGTATCAGGGCTAATGAGAACATCCAGAGCCCTGATGCTCACCTCAGAGAAGTATTCTTCTCCAGAACACTAGCAAAGCAGGCCCGCAGAGGTTTGCTGAGACACAATGGTCCAGCACTCGCCAACCCACGATGCTTTTTTTCCGGCAATCATCATTATCCATTGTCCACAATACTATCTCTTCATCTCCCTCTGAGTCTACTCTTGTGGAGCAGGCCCTACAGGGGTGACCAAAGTAACCCCTCCTTAGACTCTCATTACTAAACGCTAGGCGCCTCTTTATAATTTGCTGACTTCTTTTACTTCAAATTAGATGCATTTGCCTAAGGAAGCTTGTTAGGCTGAGCCCCAGAGGCCAGTCACTCCCACACCAGTGCAACCCAAGCCCTGGCCCTTCTGTCCTCAATGCCTTGATCTCCACATTTAATTACTCAGAGACTCCTTTTCCAAATCCACCAAGAGGAGCCTGTTGCTCTTTCACATCATTACCTAAAACAAACAAACAAACAAACAAAAAACCCTTCCTGGTTCCCATATTGCCGTGTCCTTAACACAACCACACACACACACACACACACACACACACACACACTCTGCAGGATGAGCTAGGACTAACCAGAATTTCATTACTACTTCCTGCCTCATGAAGCCTACCCTCTGCTTCATCCAACAAACATGATTTGAAATGAAAGAGGCATTGTAGGAGGTACAAATTACAAATATGTTGTCAAGGCTTAGAAAATACTACACAGTTGTGCTCATTTTTTCCCTGTTAGCAAACTAAATGTTCTTCTAGAGAACATTTTATATTTTTTAGAAAACCAAGGCTCTCTCTTGAGAAAATCAGATTGCAAAAATATTCTAAATGATAAATAAATGAATTCTTATATAAATAATCCTCTGTCCGGGACATTCCTTCCTTCTTTAAGGCAAGGTAGTTCTGCACTACCTCCAGGACCTGAAGGTCTTCACTATTCCATGAGTTCCACAGAGTTCTAATATTAGAGGTGCTTCAATAGAAGGCTCACCTTTCATTTCAATTTCAACCAGGCTCATCAGAAAAGTTCACTGCAGGTCTCCAGAATGCTAAGTAAAGGGAATGATGATCACCTCTTCTGTTCACAACTAAGTAAACAGAGTCATAGGGTTGGAGGGACCTTTGAGGGAACACACATTTAGTAACAGAGGCTGGGTCTCCAGCACCTCCCCAAATTTCAATAACCATTTACTCAGTGACTTAAACAATATCCTTGTGACAAAGTTTTTATTGGTCTTCAACAAATGTAAAGCATGGCAACACTGTAATGTCTATTGAGCTGTGCATTTTGCCCACAAACCACTGTGCATGAGCTTATGTAATGTGAAATTCCAACTGTCCTTGAAAGTATGGTCTTCTGAATTTCTAGAATTAAAAAGGACCTATTTTTAATGAAGTGAGATGCATGACAAATGTTTTTATTTATTTCTTTACTATTTTCTTGATGGTGATAGGACCAAACCTGTGACCCAATACAGGCTAAAGAAGTACTCTACAACTGAGTTATATTCCCAGTACTAATGGGATTTTGTTAATATTCAGTTCGACAAAATATAAACTGGAAACACTATGTACATTTTTTTTTTTGCACTAGAGATTGAACCCAAGGGCACTATAACACTGAGCTACATCCCCTTTTTATATTTTTATTTTGAAATAGGGTCTTGTTAAGTTGCTTAAGGACTCACTAACTTGCTGAGGATGGCTTTGAACTTGTGATCCTCCTACCTAGCCTCTTGAGCCACTGGGATTACAGGTATATACCACCACACCTGACTTCTATGTACAGTTCTAAAATCAAACTATACACACACCATCACAAATACACACATATTACAAAGTACAGACAGGTCTATGGGCCCACAGGCAAGAAATTCTTCCTTATAGAATACAAATGTCAATCTCTTTTCTTCATTTTCCTGGGACTTTACCATGGCAGATGTAAATCAATGACAAGGAATAATGTACTTGGATCAGGAGTAAACCCCTCTGTTGGGATAATAGATGGAAATATGGGAGACTCTGTGGCCATGGTGCACTCTTAGGTTATTTCCTGACACTGACAACTTGCTCCCCATGGACAGGTACCCAGCTCCTGTTGGACGCCTGCATCCAAGCTAATGTGCCATTCTTCATCTACACCAGCTCAATAGCGGTAGCTGGACCCAACTCCTACAAGGAGATCGTCCAGAATGGCCACGAGGAAGACCATCATGAAACGACATGGACGGCTTCATACCCTTACAGCAAGAAGCTGGCTGAGAAGGCTGTGCTGGCAGCTAATGGGAGCACTCTGAAAAATGGGGGCACCTTGTGGACTTGTTCCTTAAGGCCCCCATACATCTATGGGGAAGGAAGCCCTTTTCTTTCTGGATTTGTGAATAGGGCCCTCGGGAACAATGGAGTCCTGGAAAATATAGGAAAGTTCTCTGTAGCTAACCCCGTCTATGTGGGCAACGCGGCCTGGGCACACATTCTGGCCTGCAGGGCTCTGAGGGACCCCAAGAAGGCCATGAGCATCCAAGGACAGTTCTACTACATCACAGATGACACACCCCACCAAAGCTATGATGATTTCCATTACAACTTGTCCAAAGAATGGGGCCTCCGCCCTGACTCCAGGCTGAGACTTCCTCTCTCTCTGAGGTACTGGCTTGCCTTCCTGTTGGAGACAGTGAGCTTCCTTCTGAGTCCTGTTTACAAATATCAACCTCCCTTGAGCCGCTATTTACTGACAACATCAAATAGTGTGTTTACCTTCTCCTACAAGAAAGCTCAGCGAGATCTGGGTTATAAGCCCTTAAACACCTGGGAAGAAGCCAAAGAGAAAACTGTGGAGTGGATTGGCTCCCTGGTGGAAAAACACAAGGGAGCACTGAAGGAAAAGACTCCCTGATAGGCAGATGGTAGGGAAGGGGGCCTGGGTTTTGTCAGGAGCTATAGGTCAAGCTCCTCTACCTGGCTCCCTCTAGAAAGTGACCAATGAACCATCCCAGGTTCTTTGACACAATGGGTACAAGGGGAGTGACACAACTTAGAGGTTTCCTTGAGCCACCCGGAGCCTCTTGGTTTTATTCCCCCTCTCCAGTGCTAAAGCATTTCTTTTCTTTGGACATCTCCCATTCCTTCATAAAACTTCATGAAAACATCAAGCTGGGTGTAGGGGCACATGCCTACGACTCAGGAGTCGCAAGTTCAAAACCCGCCTCAGCAACTTCGAGAGGCTCTAAGCAACTTAACAAAACTCTGTCTCAAAATATTTAAAAAATTAAAAATTAGAAAAAGGACTGAGGTTTAATGGCTAATCTCAACTGGGTTCAATCACTGGTACCAACCAACCAACAAACAATAAAGGACCCAGAAACTGTCATGGCAGAAAAGACCAATAGATTTAAAATGCATACCAGGAGAAGGGTGTTTCTATGAAGACATTCTTTCCACTGTCCCTTCCAAGTCCATGTATGGCCACCTTTCGGTCAAAACAAGAGGATGGAACTAGGTGGGGAGAGAAGGGATAGGATCTGAAGGGGACTTGAGATTGACTATAATGTATGAGGTTTGGGGCATGAACAGAATTCCTGCACCAGGCCCACAGATAAAACACAATGGAGTCCCTCCTGCTAATCTCCACACCCCAAGAAAAAGCTTCACAAAATCAATAGCTATGTTTTTAAACAGGCCAGGTGGAGCCAGCATGACAATGATGTGCACTGTGCTTTAACATTTACAAAAAAAAAAAAATAACTTTGAAAAACCCTTTTGTCTATTTTGTCTGGTTTGGTTCTCTTTAGCCCCTTCATACCCTTGAAAGCCACCTTGTTTGGTAAGTTCATTGAACATCCAACGTTTGATGGATGTTGTCTGTATCTCAAACCACAATTAAAAGCTAATGAACATCTTTAAACTCAATCTGTTGAAGGTTTGCATTTTGATACCTGGGAATATGCAAATCACTAATTCTGTTGAGTTGAGCTATCACTAAGGGTACAGCTTAAGATTTTCTTCTGAGCAACAAAGAGAAAAAACACTGAGGAGCCACATGCAACTCTTTAAGGGACAGAGAATCAGCAGTGAGCACAGGGATAGAGTGTCCCCAAGTAGTAGGTAAGGTGGAAAATGTAGCCTCCCCTCTGGCAGCTCAGATGTCTGAAGAACAAAAGCCAGTGCAGCCCAGCTCTGCTGAGGTATGCACACCTTCCCCAGGTCTCAACCAGCACCACAGGGAGCATCATAGGATGTCCATGAATAGTTGGCAAGGAACCTCTCTCTCCTTTTCAGCCCAGTGAAATCCATCACTGAACCTATCAGGGCAGTCTCACAGGGATAGGATGAGGCCTCATCTCCAAAAGGAAGACAAGTAGCATGAAGGGATTGGACAGTGGACCTGACTGAAAGAGCCTAAGGCCTTGAACAACAAAGTCCACTATCTCCACATGCACTGGCACAGAATGCCAGGCAGTGGGAGCTTCTGCACACAGCCTGTGTGCACCACATAAAATGCACCACACAGGGGCAGCAGAGACAGGACAGAGAGTGGCAGCCTGCACCAGCCCTTCCCTTCCCTTCACTATATGGGCACTCTGCAACCTCTGGCAAGGAAATAAGAGAATGGACAGTAGGTACTCAGCCACTGGGTAATGTTGTATGAATAACTGAACACGGAGACAGCAACTGAGTTGGCTAAAATATAGTGTTGGCTAAAATCTCAGAGTGCAGATGAGAATTAAAAGCCAAAGAGGTCCATGCTGGGAACCAGAATAACAGAAGGTGAAGTGGCCAGAAGGTGATAGCCTGAGCCAGAACTTTCACAAAATGAGAGCACCAATTTTTATCTCAATGTTTTGATCTCTAAATATCGCAAATTAACTCTAAACATTAAAATAAAAGTTTAAAGACCAGTTCCAGGAAAGGAATATGTATGTGGAATTCCAAGTTTAACCGTAAAATTGTGTTTCTTAAAAATGAGGTGCTCAAGGTAACAGTCTATTCTAGATCCCACTGTACATTTTATCTTCTTTTAGGCTTTCTGCATGTTTGAAATAGGCCGTAATTTGTTAAAAATAAAATCACTCTCATTGGAATAGAATGTGCAAACTGAGAAAATGTTATGTGGCCTGAGCCAGGGTTATGGGTTACACTCTTCCACGTGTAACCACTCTGGTCTAGTTGGGAGATACAATGTGAGACCGGGTGGTTGCTGCACACTCAGAAAACTGTGCAGAGTACACAGAGGATCCCTCCTGGGCAGCGGCTCAATAGGCCCAACCCTTTGGACTGTGTGTGGAGAGCGGGAGGATTCCACAGGCAGAAAGGTGAGGGCAGTGGAATCTGCAAAGGCCCATGCAGGAAAGGAGATCCTGCTCCTGCACAAGGAGACATGTCTGGGCCACACAGAGAGCTCAGGTGCAGACCAGAGTGGAAGATACACTTGCACAGGCATGAGGGACACAGGCCTGAAACACTTTGGTCTCCTCAGGAGATACCCACTCCTTCTTTCTTCCCCTCAGAGTACACCTTCTGTGCTCCTGCCAGAGAGCACTGGACATTCTATTACTTTCCATTTTTATGCCTCATCCCCTCTCACATTCCGACTCTGTGGTAAAAGAGGTCATCTCCAACAGTGACAAGTAATGAGAGTCACAGAACAGATCTGGGCACTCACCACCCAGTTTGCCATGGGAGGCAGTGAAGGTTTCTCTTTGTTTTCCCAGAAAAGATCACTGCAGCAGCACTCCTGAGGGACAGATTGCAAGAGATGAGGAGGATGCTTGAAGAATCCGGGCACAATGGCACATGACTATAATCCCAGTGATAAGGGAGGCTGAGGCCAGAGGATCCCAAGGTCAAGGCCAGTCTGGGAAACTTAGCGAGAACATGTCTCAATGTAAAAAACAAAATGGGCTGGAAATGCAGCTCAGTGGTAATGTGCCCCGGGTTTCAATGCACAGTGCAGGAAAGAAGAAAGGGAGGGAGGAAGGGAAAGAAAGAAAGAAAGAAAAGAAATGGGAGAGAGGGAAAGGAAAGGAATGGAATTAAGTCCAGATATGGTGGCCTGGTGTATGTCACATTAACAAAATATAATGTGGGGTGCAGGCCGAGGCAAGCCAGGGCAGAGTGGACAGACTGAGGTGGTCACATCAGTCCCATGCAACACTTTCTCAAACCATAAACCTGATGGCATCCCCTACTCCTCCTCCTTCCTCTCATTCAGTTCTCCCCATTCTGCCTCCAAAATAACATGTCATCTTCCTCCCTGGTCACCCAGCCTTGGTCCAGACCCCTGTCATTCTGTGTCTAACCCCCGACATGGCCTCCCTACCTGGGCAGTCACCCATGAAAGCCATTCTGAGCATAGTTGCCAGAGATGTCTCTCCAAAATCACATCAAACTTGATCACTTTCTCCCTTAAAACCATTGAGTACAGCCCCAGGACAAGGACAGGTCTGACAGCCTGAAGATAACACCAAAGGCCTGAAGACTTACCCCTGTACCACCTCAGACTAAATTCTTGCCAATCCCTGCTCTGTCCCTGCATTATCCAACTTGATGCTCCAACCACCTACCGTGATTTGGACCTTCCTGATTACTTTGTACTTCTGTATACTCCCACTTGAGTACGAAGAATTCCTAGTGCTTAGAGGGTACCCAGCTCTCTTGCTGACACATCCTTCTCAGTTTCTTATTCATCATCAAAAACCTTTCGTTTAAATGCCCCCCTTCTTGTGCATACCTAATTAAAATGCATGTATATATTCATTCATTCACCTCCCTCTGCACCTCCAAGTCCTGAAGACAAACTCACTCCTTCATCTGTGTGTTACCCGCCCTGACCCAAGTGAGCTCAAAGGATCAATGTTTACATAGATGATGGACACACAAATAGTGAAATAGAGCACAAAAAAACTCAACTGAATTGCGGACATATGGAAGGAAAGGGAGTAAAGGAAATCTGAGAAGCAGACTGTGTGGATGAGAAAGGAAAAAGAGATACAAAGTTGCCTCCAAGGTGTCAATGTACCTGAAGAATTATGTCATCATTAGGAGAATCAGATTCAAGAGGAGAATCCTAGACTTGTGGAAGGGAAGGCAGGGAAGGGTATTCACTTAACTGTATGGGGAGGACTGAGTGAGCAAGTTAGTAAAAGGAATATGAGAGAGAAAATAGAGAAGTCTTCTGTGAAAGTAACACCACCTGCAAAGATTGTAATGGGAATGGAAATTAGACAACTCCTGAAACAAAGTAAGGCCCTCAGCATTTTTATGCTATGAAAAAAAATTCTATTTTTTAATACTAGAACTTTATGACATTTTCCAATTTAAAGTCATATTAGGAGACTCGAGATAAGGACACCTTGTTCCCTCTGTAGCAAGTGCTTTGCACATCAGAGGACTCTGGGGGAAATTTCTTACCTTTTTCTTGGCTCAACATCACACAGGAAGGTAATTAGCAGGGAATGGAGTTGGGTTCTGAAGCATGAAAGAGGTTCATCAGGAGGAGCAGAGGAAAAGAGAGAATTATCACATTGTACATTGCCACCCTGTCCTCAAGAACAGGGGACACTGGGTCACTTGCAATTTCTGGGGCAGTCATAATATTTTCTACAATTCAGAAGCTCCCTAGTAGTACATCCGTGTAGTACATCCTCAGAACACAAGGCCCAGCAACAGCAACTTCAGCCCTTTTGCCAGAGTAGGTGCAGGAGACACGGGCATGGACTAGACATGGGATGCTGGCCTGTGGTCATCCTGGAATGGACACTGGCCATGACTACAGAAGCATCCTTTTCAGGACCTCACAGCTCACTTTTTCCTGCACTGGCCGGAGTATGTCAAGTCACTGTGAATATTAGCAGGAGAGTATCACAGGCACGGAGAAGTACAGACACTGGGGGCTCCATATTTGGCTTAATTAATGGCCTGAATAGGATCCCACATTAATACTTTGTTGGCAAAATATGGAGTCAGTCCTCAGTATGGTCAAGTTTTTTCTCTAGCCTAAAGATAAGTGCTTCTTGCTATCGCTGTTTACCTCCCAGAAACCAGGGACATAAAGTGATTTGCCAAGCCCTCAAAACCATCAGTAGTAGAGTAGGGCTATGCCTCCCCTCTGACATCTACTTGACCCTAGAATCTACCAAGATCCGTCCAGCTTGTGATCTAATGTGCTCCTCCTCCAACACCTCACACCTGTACCTTCCCCTGCACAGACCCAGGCAAGGTCTCATTCCCACCTGTGGCTATACAAGGCCAGCAACAGTCTGGCTCTGAAGTCATGAACATGATGTCCACAGCACAGGTAGACTTCAACCTAGAGCACAGTAGAACTACCTCGGTAAACCACCCATGACGCTTTCATCACTTTTACTTAGACGCTTGCTCAGGGTATATCTAGCGACACGTGAATCTAGCCAGAGCTTTCCCAGTCCTGTGTCTATTAGTCTCTCCAAGGCACACACTGCCCAAGTAAAGTGGCTTTGCCCAATTTGCAGCACTTGTTACATGATGATCTACCATTACACAAGAACTCTGGAGAGATTCTATTTTATGCTGCTTTGCTGAATTACCATTTCCCTCATGCAGAGCATGTGAAGTCTTTAGACTTATGACATCCTCTTATCCTCACCATCATTACCCCCTCCAGACACATCAATCATCTCACAATTTTACAAAATAATTCAGCACCAGGAAGCTGTTGTTGATGGTTGACAGGGAACAAAACCAGCTTTTACCTTGGATAATACGGCAGCTTCTGCATCTCTTTTCTACCTATTTCCCCCACATGGAGCACTATGCCTATTACCTCTCCTGGTGTCTTGTGTAATTATAGATCATCACGTCTACAAGTGTTGTGAATCAGACAATGGGTACTTTGTCTGGCTTTGTTGGGCAGTGTGTGCCCTAGAAAAGGTTAGCAGGGGCAGGCCTGGTCACATTCATTTATGGAACAAACTTCTCAGAAAATCTTCTGTGAATCATACACCGCCTTGCAGCATGGGGAACGTTGCTTATACACGACAGCTTCCTCAGGACATGATGGGAACACCTGTGTAGATCCATTTAGCCCTTGTGGTTCAGAGAAGTCACCAATGTTGTCTTCTGTGAATCAAATTATAGCAGTGAGCTGCTTCCAATGACTCCATGGTTTCTAGTACTGGACCTGTCCATCCTGCAACTTTGGGGGAAGTTTCTCCACGTGTAAGAACAGAACACCAGCTTGAGCCCTTTATACACACATACCTTTCTCAACCTTCTTAAACATAGGCCAACTTGATACTGACATGCCTTGCCAGGTCCTCATGGGTATAGAAAGCAAAGAACTTCATACTGCTGTGATGAGGTTACTGGATGCACGCAGAGGAGCATGAAGAGTACCTGACACTCCCTTTGAGCAGGTAGAACTGGAAAACCTTTGGAATGTGAGTTAGCAGAGATGACCTTGAAAGTCCAGGCTGGCAGCAGGCAACTGAAATCTGGAAGCACCTGAGGCTCTGAGAGGAAAACAGGAGGCTAGCACTAGGCAGTTCATGCTAGAGACTGGCTGGACAAGTTCCTCCCCTTTGCCACTGGTGCTAAAGGGGACATGGTCATTGCACAGGGCAGCTGAGAAAAGCGAGAAGTGCTCTGGTCAGTGAAACGAGTTGGGGGATGAAGGCCAGAAAGGAGGGACCAGGGCTAAATGTGAGAGGAGCATACAGACAAAGGCCAGTGGTGGCCTTCATGCCCCTTTCCTGCATTCTCTGGTGAACAGCAAAGATAGGCACTTGGTCGGGCCCTGACCAGTATCTTCCCACTTGGGGAAGGTGTATGGAAGGTGGTCTCCAGGAGCCCTTGATAGCAGAGCCTGGGAATCTTATAATGCCCTTTGCCTTTATTCCCCAGGGCACAGGACAGACTTGAGGCTCATAGCTCCTGCTTCCTGACTTCTGCAGGAAGAAAGGAGGTCCTTAGCTGGTCCTACTGGGTTCTCAACCCTGTTTACTATTAAAATTTCCTGGACTGCTTTCATAAAATTAGACACTTAGGCTTCATTGCAATTAATCCATAGCTAGATTTAAAAAGTAAATGTACAAAAACCTCTCCAAGGGTGAGAACGTCTCTAATGAACTGATCAAACCCAAGAATTCCCAGAGGACCAGATATGGTTCCTCTCACTGGTGTGTTGCAGAATCCTGCTCTACCTGCCCATTCAAGTGAGGCACCTCTTGAGGTATAGACCCAAGGACCAGATCCTCTGTTGAGCTTACCAAGTCTGGAGTTTAGTGTTTTTCAAGAGACGTCTGTGGAAGCAAGAGCTGGTCTAGTTGATGCTTTCAAAAGACAGGCACTGCAAGGAATGTGATAGGCACAGCTTCTGGGACTGCTTCCTGGGGACATGCCTGCCCAGGGCCTGGCTGGGAAGGGAAAGGGCTAGTGTACAAACAAGGAGATAACCGTGATTATTAAAAGCAGTGTGGATTCAAGCTTCCTCCTACCTCTGTCTTTGTGATTCCATCCTTAGGAACTGCTAACGTGATGTCTATTTGGCTGAGTAGGGAACTAGCTCAGACTAGCAAAAAGGTCAGTCTAATTCTTACGTTCCCTTCAGTATTATCAGTAATCACTAATTTACATTTTTGAACTGAGGGAAAGAAAATATTTTGTTATGTGATTCAGGAATACATTTTATAGAGATTACATTGGAAACGGAAGTTCTTTTCTCCAAAACTTCGTGTCTAATTTTATGAAAGCAGCCCAGAAAATTTTAATAGTAAACAGGGTTGAGAACCCAGTAGGACCAGCTAAGGACCTCCCATACACTAATAAGGCACAAAGACAGATCTTTGGAAATGGATACCAGTACTATAACACTTTCCCAACATGCCAAAACCACTTTAGTCTATGTGTGCCACTCTGAGTTACTAGTAAGAATGTGTAAACTATTCAGATTTCAGATCTTAGCTAATTTGTGAATGATTTAGGATCCATATGAACTTTCTACTATAAGAGTCAGAAAACTGTTATTTTTTTTAAAAAAAGCTATAGATAGTAAATATTTTAAGATCATGGCCCATGTAGCTTTTGTCACAACCTCTTAGCTGTGCCATGCAGCATGAAAGTTGCCATTGGCAATCTATAAAGGTGACTTCATGGGTGAGACTATATTCCAATAGGATTTTATTTACAGAGTCAAGCCAGATATGGTAGTTTGCTAGTCCCCGTTTTAGCAGCACATAGCTTCCACAGGTTGAACTGAGTGACATTTAACAAATGACAAACAAGGAAGAAAGAATGACAGAGTAAAAGACTGATAAGGATTTAATGACAAATATTCCATATTGATTGATGAACATTAGAATACTGTCCAAGGAACCATCATTAAATAAAATGACCTGAAAACAAGGCAATTCTCACATACACAAGCACACTCACATAAAACCTGTTACTCTTAAGATTATTAAATTACTATTTTAACAAACAGATGTAAAATAACATTACAGTGAAGAAAAATGTGCACAAACTTCAGAAACACGTTCAGATTGTCTATGAACACAGATTCTTAATTTGTACTTTTTTCACATAGGTACAGCCTCTTGATTGTACAGAGACCACACGGCTCAAAGGGTTAACATCTCATTTTCTTCTTCCAACTTAGAACTCAAGATTTAATCAAAACCATTTCACGTCTAAACTGCTCCAGGTTTTGCTTAGTGAAGGGCAGCAGAGGAAGCCTGCTCTGGACCAAACTCACCAGGGAACAAATACTAATAATTCATTTGCCTCCATCGTCATCAACAAGTTGGAGTAAGGAATCTTTAACACCATCAAGGATGAACTACAATTAATAGGGTTTACCAAAAAAAAAAAAATACTACTATTCTAAAACTAAAGACAAGAAACAACCTCCTAAATGTATTTAACCTCACTTAATGCAGGTATTTTCCCTGAAGAAGTGTAAGAAAAAGGGACTCACATATTAAATACACCCTGGGAGTGGGATTTTGATGGTTATACAGCTTTCTTCTGCTAAAGGCTTTGCTCATAGAAAAGACACTGACATGATGGCTGATTCTCTTATCCATGGTAATAGAAAGAACAGAGGCAAATGAAGTTCAAGGATTTCTACTGCCTTTATTTCACATAAACTTCAATCTTCACCTTCCATTGAACCCTCTTCTCAAAGCTGCTGATATGTGATATATTTGATGCTGATGAGACTGTGCATAATGATGGCAGCAAAAGACCAAACAACCAATAAAGTAGATAGTCAATCCATGAGTAATCAAAAGTTGGAAGAGATTTCACAGGCACAGACTTGAAAGAACTTAAAACAGATGGAAGAGGTAGATGTGCATGGGGAAAAAAAATAAAGGAATAAGATTACCTATAAAGTGGCTACATTATTTTTAGGTGATCTTATACACTTGGTATTCAATTTAGACTACAAGAGTCATTATAAATAATGGAAATGTAGTTTGCTGGTATAACTCTTGATTAAAAGAAAATTGAAAAGAATTAGTGTATTTTGAAATTATCCCTAGTATGAACATCTATTTGTATTTATGAATAGCAGTAAACTAATTCAGAGGGCAAGATCAACAGGCAACACACAAACCCAGAATTTGCAGAATTTTTTTTCAGTGTTCTTATAATGACAAAAAACATGCTTTTCCACAGTCCCCAAAGTTCTTTGCTAGAATACAACAGATCAAGTATAAATTACTAGCATTCACAGAAACTTTGCTAAATCTGTAAAAACCATCTTGTAGCTTTTTTTTCCCCCCTTCAACTGTGTCCAACAGTTTATGAAGATGCTTCTATGAATAGTACAGGGTAACAAATGTTAGTGAAGAAAACAATACTGTTTCCCACAATTCTAACTTCTAAAGGCTAACCTAGGGAAGGGACTTTCAGCATATGGAACTGAAATCTATACAAAAGTCCTCTAACTACAGCCCTCTACTAGAAATGCAACATAACTAGGTCACTCTAATTAGGTGACAAAGACCAGCTTTGTCAATAAGGACATCTTTGGCCCTTCTAGGCTAGCTTTGAGTTTTTAATCAAAGGTAAAAATGTTCAGTGTCCTTATTTATATATATATATATATATATATAAATCATAACAGGTATGTCTTCCTAGCAGCTGAGCTGGAGAACACAAAAGGTGAGGCCATACCTCTTCACACTGTCCTCAGCCTTTGTTCAGGTCAGCCTGCCATATTCCTGCCCCCAGGCTTTCCCTAAGACAGAGGTCATAATACTGATTTAGCTCACAAAGATGTGAGAAACAACTAACAATCATTAAAAAGCATAAAGCACTTTGCAAATACATAAGTGCTATTTTGGCATCTATATAACAACTAGAAAACATTCATTGCTTGTGCTATTTGGCAATTTTGCATTTACACCTCTCCCTGACTTTGCCCTCTTTGTGTAAAGCCTTGAGATTTCCACTTCTTGCTTGAACTAGATCCCTCATCAATATGAATGGAGTTGGGGGTGAGCGGGGTACAGGGCACACATGCAAATTGAAGGCAAAAAGACAAAGGAGCCTTGCATTCCAACTTGTGAACTTTGCTTTCCTGGATTTTTCACATACTGCCAGAAAAACCTCCTAAGCTAACTGACTTCTGTAGCAGATCATTATTAGGATAGCAGCTTACCATCTGGGGTTCACTTGAAACACAGACATCAAGCTGACCTGGAAAGGGGAAGGTCACACATAGCTGAGATTGTTCCATTTTCCGGATCACAAGTGACACCTTAAAGAAATACTGGGCCTGGCACATACCTGACACAGGGCAAGGGGCAGGTCACCCACGTAGATGATTTTGACCTAGCACAAAGTTAGAGGGTGTTCAAGGCAGTACCAAGGAATCAGAAGCAAGAGCTGGATTTTTCAAGAGATCTAAGAACCAGTTACAAATGTATTTCTACACCCTAGAAGTCGCCCCTTGAAATGAGGATGTGTAGTTTTCTTCCCAGTTTCCCTTGGATGCCTCAAAATAGCAGCTAACTGTGGCTCAGAGAAAGGAAGAGTATACTAAATATCCTCTCCTTCAGGATGGACAAGAGTCTCCTCGATTATAGCTGATTTGGGAGCTCAGGGCAAACACTGGCTTACCACCTGGTTGGACCAGTTCAGAATCATTTATACCCGCATTATACTTTATTCTCACTCCAACCATACTTCCTCCCCTGATTCCCCCAGGTCATTGTAGCCCAATCTACTCTACTGCCTGCCATCCTGTTTCCCACCCCCACTCTCCAAACCCCCTTCCTCAAGGTCCTCAAATCACCTATTCCTCCAAGCCCCTTCACTCCCTACAGGGTATATTTGAGGAAGTCATTACTCAAACACATCTCCCAAAAGTTTCTTGGAGCGGAAGTAGGCAAAAATATAGCACCCCAAAATAACAACTCTTACTGGGGACTCCTTAACACTCAAAGGCTCCTCAGTCACTCTCAGCTTGCCCCTCCCGCCCCTTCCCCACTTCTTTCAATAGGGTTTGTCCCCAGGACACCTATTCCCTACATGCTTCACAGAGGGCGACCTCCCTCCGACCTAACCCTAGCACAGGTGCAGCTTCTGGTGCTGTGCAAGGTGCGTTTTGTAGCGGAAGCCTTTGCCACAGCCTGCGCACTTATGCGGCTTGTTGCCGGTATGGATGCGGCGATGGCGGATCAGGTGCGAACTCTGGATGAAGCTCTTGCCGCACTCAATGCACGTGTAGGGTTTCTCGCCGGTGTGCGTGCGCTGGTGCTGCGTGAGCGTGGAAAAATCGCTAAAGCGCTTCTCGCACTGGCCGCAGCGGAAGGGCTTCTCGCCTGTGTGCACGCGCAGGTGGTTCACCAGGTGCGAGTTGCGCCCAAAGCCCTTGCCACACTCGCGGCACACATAAGGCCGCTCACCCGAGTGCGTGCGCTTGTGCGTGAAGAGGTGTGAGCTGACGCTGAAGGTCTCACCACACTCTGAACACATGTAGGGCTTCTCTCCTGTGTGCACGCGCTGGTGCTTCACCAGGTCCGAGCGCCAGCTGAAGCGCTTGCCGCACTCGCTGCAACCATGAGGCTTCTCGCCCGTGTGGATGCGCTGATGGTTGGCCAGATGTGAACGGCGCACGAAGCCCTTGCCACACTCCCCACAGGCAAAGGGCCGCAGCGCTGCAGCACCTGCACCGCTGGCGGCCGCGTGCGCACGCCTGTGGCTCAGCAGGTGCGAGCTGAGGCTGAAAGCCTCACCGCACTCTGGGCACGGATAGGGCTTCTCACCGGTGTGCAGGCGCCGGTGTTTGAGCAGGTCCGCGCGCCAGCTGAAGCTCTTCCCGCAATCGGCACACAGGTTGGGCCGCTCGCCAGTGTGCAGGCGCAGGTGGTTTGTCAGGTAGGTGTTGCGGCTGAAGCCCTTGCCACACTCCCCGCAACGGAAGGGCTTTTCGCGCGGGGGCCGGGCCAGTGTGGGCCCAGCTCCAAAGCCCCCTGCCACGCCCATCCCCATCATCCCCACCACAGCTCCGCACTCGCCCGCCAGGCCGAAAGGCTCCAGGCTGGCTACCGCGGCGGCCTCTGCCAGGCGGTGAATACGCTGGTGCTGTAGGAAAGCGGCACCTGGGCTGAAGCTCTCCCCGCAGTCGGGGCAGATGGTGGGCGCATCCATGATGCTAGCCACCAGGCTGTCTAGCTCCCCGAGATCCATGGCCATGGGGTGGTGGAGGCGGTGGAAGCGGCGGTGAGCAGGTTTGTCACCTCGGTGGCGACTTCCCAGGGACAGGTGGCGCCTCCAGGGAAGTATGGGAGGTGGCGGCTGCTCTTCTTCCTCTTCCAACCTATTCTCTCCAGTACTTTCCTCCTCCTCCTCTTCCTGGGGACTCCGGGATATGCTGTCTGATTCAGACAGACCTGGGAACATCCCCATGTCAACCACACCAGGCTGATCATCTTCCTCATGGAGAGCAACAGCTTCCTCCTCACTCAGCAATCCCTCTGCAACATTGAAAAGAAAGCAGAGGGGCTTACTGACCTAGCGCTCAACAAGATAAGACTAGAGGAAAGGAGCTTGGACATAAGGGTGTGTGGGCCAAGGTGTAATGCACCTCCCCCAAACGCTCCCAGTCTCCACCCAGCCCCTTACATTCCAGCCCCGCTCCCACTAGGTTCCTCCCAGAAAAGGCCTAAGGAGTGTACACTCTCTGCAGACTTTGCTACTTTGTTTTCCAGTTCTTCCGCAGGCCCCACCCAGCGGAGCTTTCTGAATGCAGGAAATGGCAGAGTCTGTGCCAGGTGGGACTCCTTGGGATCTCGATCTCCAGAGAAAAGGTTTTTCACTGCTTGAGAGCTACCAGTGCCTTGTAAGGCTATTTCCTCAAAAGAAAAGATCGGCGTAGCTAACCACACACACACACACACACACACAAAAAAAAAAAACAAAAAAAACAAAAAAAAAAAAAAACAAAAAACCCACTTGTCCTAACCAAGCCCTAGACCGACTTTCAAACGCAGTCTGAAAAAGAGGTGGCACGGGAAAGGGGCAGGAGGCTAAAATGAAGCAAATAAATTCCATGCATATATGATTATGAACCCAGCTTTTAAAAACTGCAGCCTGGCACAGCTTCAGGTGAAACAACAAACTAAACTCACTTTCTGGTCTTGTCTATGGATGGGGGAGGAGAGTGATGACAGAAGGAAAGAGGCTAGAGCTATTGAGCCCAGGCTGGAGGCTGCTTCAAGGATACACACCTGTTAGTGTTTAGCTACTTTATCCCCAAGCAGAGGGCACTCCAGGAAGTTACTCAGTTATGGAAGGCCACAAGCTGTGTGCACTGTGGGGGAGGGCAGCAGGGAGTCTGGGACTTTGTCAGGCGGTAAGGAATGTAACCTTACAGTCCTAGCATAGAGTATTTCAGCTCCTTTCTGACCCTGGGGCATGTACTCAGCTGGATAAAGTAACAAATGCCCAAAGACAGAAACCAGGAAGGTCCAGCTCTCAGGTCAGGAATGGCAAGGGATTTTGTAGAAGAATTGGGCACTCTGAAATTAGTCACATGAACCTAAACAGGTCATTTAACACTGTTTACAGAGGAGGTATACCTGCATCTGGATACTTTGCTCAACACTGTACTTAGTAACTCTTTAAATTCAGCAACTCATTTCCAGCGACCCTTCCAGTGTCACCTGAGTAATTGTAGTGCTGTTACAACTGGGAATTAACAGTGGTGATCTCTACTGTAAAGTGCTGTACCCATGAGTGAGCCTCTTCACCAATGCCTACCAGCACAGCCCACCTCAGACTGGACTGAAGAAAATAATGTGCCCAAGGACCAGTACTAGAAAGGCTAGGTTAGTACAGAATCCTGCTTAATGGTCTCTAGAAAGCTCCCCCAAAGATAATGCTGCCCCTGTTGGTAATTCTAGAAAGCAAGATGTGAATGTGAGTGGGGGAAATTCCCACCTCCTCACCTGTGCAGATGTTGGACACGACTTCCCTTCCCCTGAAGTCCTCACTGAGAGCTTCCTCCTGGGGGCTGGAGCCCATCTCCAGCTCCAGGTGGCCTCTTTCTTCTGCATCCTGTGAATTCAAGCCCATTCCTCTTTCTTCTGGGTCCCCTTCCCTGTCCTCCGTGTTCTCAAAATCGGAGCCCATCGCTCCGTCTTCTGAGTCCTGGTGTTCACACATACCCTGGTTATCTTCTTGCTCCATCTAGGAAGAAAAGAACAACAGTGGTGACCAAGGATCCCTCCTCCAGACAAAACTCACAGAAAAGTCACTTCAGCGTCCACTTTGCTCACCATGTCTGGCCTTGATCTCCCCCCATCCAGTAAAATTTCCAGACTTCCAAGTCCCAGATGGCAAATCTCTATTCCCCACCCTGTGTAAATTTAAGGTAAACAACTGGGTACAGAGGAGGACACCTGGATAGTGGATGAATTGTAGCAACCTCATTGGTCCCAGACTTGGTCTGCTTCTGTCTATGAAGTACATTTTTATTAGTGTGGCCTTATAGTTTAATCATGAGGTAGATATCCCCATTTTTATAGCTGAAAAAAAAATGTAAAGTTCAAAAAGAAGACCTGTTAGCCTAAGGCTCCATAACTCATAAGAAATAGAGGGAAGATTAGACCAATTTTTCTAGCTCAAAATTATATGCTTTCCTTACTCTTATTAAGCTTGTCTTCCACAAGCCCATAACAATCTTATGAGTATTTTTGCTAATTATGAGAGGGCCTTTATGGAGCCAAAAAAAAAAAAAGTACAGTCAGGACACAAGGATAACTAACATCAGTATGGTAACGTCCTACATAATACCATGACTTCAGTGGCACCCCCAACCCTGGCTTTGTGGCACTGATCTGCTGCATTGCTGGGAGCTATAAGCCAAGATGATTCAAGGATGTTAGCAGGTCTGTAGGGGGCAGAAGGCAGAGACACAAGGGCTTCCTTGATTAGAAACATTTCTGTGCTCCTAATTACATATTTTGCAATATCTGAATCGAAAGTAAGCTTTAACAGGAACATGCATGAGGGACAACTGATAACCTTTCTACAGAAGAGGCCAACATGTGAACTACAGGGAAAAAATAACATCAGATTCCTAAGCCTTTTGTAGATGTCAGGTTTACATCTCAAATACAAAGGGCCCCCTGCCAAGACTGAGCATTTGGGCCCAAAATAATTTATTTCTGCCATCCATCACTCCTACAGCTTGGCTCAAGGAAGCAAAAACGGTTTCTAGGTGGAGGAAGTTGGACTATGACTTTGCGAGAGACTACCACCTCAGCAGTCCCCAAACAGGAATGCAAGAATATGGCTGATGAGTCCAGTCCCCAGTACCACCAAAAAAGAAAAAGAAATAATAATAATAATGAAGGTTGAGCAAGATGCTTCTTCCTTGGCTGGGAACTTTTCCTGCCTCTGTTGAAGTCTTCCCTGAGGCAGCCCTGGCTCTGCAGACCCTTTGGAGTGGAAAGCCAGAGTTACAGGCAGAGGAAATTCCTCTGGCTGGGTCAGCCTCAGTGTAGAGACCACAAGGCACTGTCAATTAACCTCTCATTGTTTTGGAGTCCTCATCAGTGCAAAGAGGGTAATGTTACTTAACCTTGCTCACAGGGAGAGTGTCAAGAGGAAACTAATTAAAGATCACTTTGGAAAACACTACCAAGAATAATTGATGCTTTGTGAGTTTTCCAAATGTGAGATACACATTATTCTCTTTTTAAGTCCTAATGCTGGTCTAGCATACCTCAAAGACACACTGGCTCCTCTACAATTCTGCATACACATTAGCCTGACAATGTATTAGATTCTTTTCTCAGCAGTGAAAAAATATAGTCCCTAGATTAGAATGAAAACAAAAACAATCAGGTTCTTCCCTTAAATGTTTTGGATGCCTGAGCATGATCTGTCAGTAGCATCCTACAGTGCAGCTGAGTTCCTTTAGAAAGTACATCATTTAAAATACCAGGTTCCCAATGTTGGCTCCTGATTCTTCTGTGTGGTTCAGTGTCCAGCATGGCCTAGATTTAACTGCAGCTCTCTACCCAGAAAGGTGGGACCAACCTGGCAAGCAAGGAGGAGGGCTTCTCCTCTGACGCATTTTAAGGACAGCTTCTTAGCACCTCAGAAATGGCAAGAAGACAATCGGGTTTGTGATTTCTTGCAAATCAAGAGAGCAGTCATACCAGAGAAGTTAAATTCAGAAACATGTTTTTTTCAGATTTAAGGGGGATGACATGCATGCGAGAGCCAGAGTCCGAGTGGCCCGCTCAGGACTGGCATACGAATTCACAGTGCTGCCACGCTCAGAATCAAGGCAGGTTCTGAGCTCCCCTCCCAAAAAATAAAAAGGTATGCTCTAAAGAGCGTCGAAGCTCCTATCACCCAGAGGCAACATTCATGGCACAACTACTCCAATCTTCTCAGTGCAAAACTAGGAATCTCTACACCCAACAAATGTATTCAGTTCCATTTATGCCATCACACGCTGGGGTTTAAGCAACCATCAAGTCATGGAGAAGGCCATGTGGGGGTAAGGAAGGGGCAGAGAACCTGATGAAAGTAGTTGGTTTAAAAAATTACCTCTTTGTTTATTAATAGATGTATGCTAGCATATATATTTGCACATGAATACACAGGCTCAGAGAGGGTGACTAGAAGAATATTTGTTAAAATGTTAAAAATCTCTTGTTTACCTTTGGGGGATTTTGCAGCTATTAACTCATTTAAACTTAACAAAAATCCAACGAGGTTTGGCTATTTCCAACGTCACAGACCAGAAACAGACACAAAAATGATGAGGCCAACATCATACGCAGACCTACAGAGAGGGCCCATACCCTGGAAATCCAGAGCCAGTGCCCACATTCTTAAGCAGCTTCTGTAAGTTTGAAAAGTCATGTCATCTTGTGTGCATCTGTATTTTCTACAGTAAACATGTGGTTTTTAACTGGGAAAAAGGCCAATGTTGTTGATAACCTAAATTATATTAAAGAAAAAGCCCTATGATTTTTTTCTAGAAAGAACAAAAAAGGAAGACGAGGAGTTGTGATTTCCTCATTCTAGAAGAGCTGCTATTCAGAAATGTTATCTCAGTGGTGTGACTGAAGTGTCAGTCAGCAGATATTCAAGCACACTTTGTTCCAACTCCTTCCCCACTCATTCTCAAAATAAAAACTAGCAATATGTTTTCTTGGGCAAGGCCACGGTTGGATAATGAGTGGGTAGCGGGACAGTTTGGTGGTTTTGTGACCGGATTAACCTGGGTTCACATTCTCTGCTCTTTGCCAGCTATTTGACCTTGTGCAAGCTGCACGACTTTGCTGAATCTCAGATGCTATAGCCTTAAAAACAAGGATGCCCCCACCTACTTTGTATGGGTGTTTGAGAACCATATAAGATTGGTGTTTTATAAAAGCCACTGGCACCTTAGAGACACAATCAATAGTAGTTTGACTACTGTAGTAAACTTTAGCCTATTTCTTGATTTTAAAAATTACACAGGTTCACAGCTGCTTTCACTGAGAATGGCCTTCGATGAGTACAAGCAGAGCTTCCCTCATTCCTGCTGCTGAAGGCTTAATGAACAACCCACCAAATGAACAAAGGAGCCCGGGGTGGGAGGGCTGGCTAGCAGCACAGGGGAGCTAAGGAGAGCAGGAAAGTTTATAGCTGATGAGGCATATATGGGTCTAAAGCTGAATGAGGAACAGGCAGGTGCTTCAAGAAGCCAACACCATCTGCAAGGGAGCTAGCCACCCCCTAGTCAGAAGGAATAGAAGACTAGAACAACAGGGAAGTGGGAATAGCCAGGCAGACAAAATTAATTCCACATTTTATTCTAATCACTGATAGAAACAAAAAAGCTGTGGGAGAGAGCCCTGTTTGGGAGCAGCACAACCACTGTGCTGTGTGACTGTGGGTAAGTATTTGCCCCCTCTGGACTTCTACTCAATGAGGCATTTGGGTTTGGGTTTGAATGTGTCGGAGTCCTCTTGAGGTCGTGTGTCACATACTCGGGTGAGTTCATCTGGAGAGGCACTGTGGTCAGGCTCAGGAGACAGCTTCTCCCCAGCGTGGCAACTCA
The DNA here is from genome assembly GCF_045843805.1 of Urocitellus parryii. NCBI lineage: Eukaryota > Metazoa > Chordata > Mammalia > Rodentia > Sciuridae > Urocitellus > Urocitellus parryii. The sequence continues at coordinate 111,432,836 of NC_135541.1, forward strand.
CACCCCCCTAAAGATCCCCTTCACCTTTACACAGCCTTTGACTGCTGGTCACATCAGTCAGGGTGGCACTGGGCAACCTCCCCAAGACTGTTCCAATCCCAGTTTCTAGAGCTTAACAACATTTTTGTGTCTCTTCCTCTACCCCAAAGTCTCGAGTCAATAAAGAACACTCATCACCCTATGAGAATGCTCAAGTGCCTTCCAACCGTACTCAACCCTACTGAAAATACTAGTCAGCTCACCTGAAGACTTTGCTGCTGAGTGGAGGGAAATGTGATAAAGTGTCTTTGAAAAAGAAAAAAAAAAAGAGAGAGAGAGAGAGAGAGAGCGTGGGAGGGAAGTGGAAGAGGGGAAGTAAAGCCAGTGTAGAGCCAGAATTAGAATTTAACTGAGTTTATTATTTTCCCAATGGCTACCTGCAAAATCTCGGATTTGAACAGAAGCCCCACTATGAGTTTAACTGACCTTCCTGTGAAGGGGATGGGGTAGACAAGCACACACGTCTCTCACACCTTCCTGGATTTTACAGAGAGAAACCAAGACTAGGAATAACAGCCAGTGTCTCAGCCTCTCAGAGATAAATCACTGGTTACGCTCTCTCATCTTGGGAGCATTTGGGGTTTTTGTTTTCTTCTCGGGCCCCACACTGCTCTGCCACTTCCCTGCCAGGAGGTCACCTACTGCAATCAGGCTGGGAGCCAGTGTTCTATTGGAATAGATCTATGTGTCTATACTACAATTGAACAGGTCCCTCTCCACTGGCTGGTAACTGCAGGTACTTGGGGTGACCATTTTCTGTTTGAAGAACACTGAACAGGTGGCGTATCTCCTAGCCACAGTCAGGACTCCAACTGTCTTTTGGCATTTCCTCCTCCTCCTCCTCCTCCTCCCCCTCCCCTCCCCCTCCCCCTCCTCCTCCTCCTCCTCCTCCTCCTCCTCCTCCTCCTCCGCATGGGAGCAGCTAGTGAGAGCCTTGGACTAGGGAAGCAAAAGGGACGGCAGTTGTGCCACCACACCTGGCAGCACCAGGCAGGGGTGGCCCAGTGGGGAAGGAGCCAGCCAGTGTGAGAACAGACCTCCTTGCCCATCCCTGAGGACCCTCGCAGCCCGGCTGGCCTGGTGGGGACTCATGTGCTGTGCTGCTGCGCCCACTGCCAAGTGGCCCGCAGCCAGGCCGGCAGGGCTGTCATGTCAGGGAAAGGAAGCAGCCGGGTGGGCAGAGGGCCAGGAGCAGCTCCCACTCAGCCGCCTCCAGGCTGCAACTCCTTTCCTGTCTCCCACTCGTCTTACAGGTCCCTTCCTTACCTCCTCAGTGGGGTGCTGGGAGGGCCAGCAAGAGTTGGAGGCGTCCTCCTTCCACTTCCCATACCCCCTGCCCACCACCGTCTCCCGAGGGAATTTTCCATACCAGACAGGGACACCTGATTGGATTAGAGGTCTGGAAAAACAAATTTAGCCCATGGTTCAAAGGTCTACTTCAACACCATAACTGGGGTCTAACCACGGATTCCAGGGGGTTAATCATTTGTCCATTTAAAGCACCAACCAAGTAAACCGTCAACTAGCCTCCCAGGGGATATGGCCGTCAATGTCCCAGCCTCATGGTGAGCTAACATTCAGAAAGATCTCAAAAGACAAAGCTACCTGGCTGTCTTTGCAGGGCATGCCTCTAGAGCAGAGAGCAACAATCTTACACATACTGTGTCCCCAATCGAAGGTAGGCATCTGACTGTCCCCTTAGCTGGCTTTCCAAGTCACACACTCAGATCGTCCAGCCTTAAAGGCCAGCTGCCCAAGTGGCAGACTGCACGTCAGGTGAACATTAATTCCAGACAGAGAACACCAAAAGATGACTGCAGCTAAGTGCTGACCACTCACCAGACAGCAAAAGCTAAAATAATAAGGTTTCTGCTTTGCGGTTACTGCTGTTTTTTGTGGGGAAGAGGGAAGCCCAAGTTAACATGAGGAGGTTACTTGCCCAGCACACACAAGGCACTAGGATCAGGACCCAGCAACACACACACATACAACCAAGGCAACAGAGAGATCAGTCCACAAACCCACAGGTCAGCGCCAGTCTGAGACTCCTTCGAATCTTTGTGGTCAAGATGAGGACAATGTCCTTGTAGCCAGACATTTCCTGTCCATTGATTGGGCGAGGGCCCCTCAGTTTGTCACAGCTGCCAAGCCTCCACCACCATCGCCACCCAGTTCCCTCTTTGCACAATAAGACTTAGTGCAGTGCAGAGGCAGATCTTTAGTATACTTGAAGTTAGACTCTCTGCACTCAGGTGAAAAGTCACCAAAGCTAAAGGTCCTCATGCAGACATGACTCATCTGCATTCTAAATTTACTGATGAGAACATTCTACCTGAAACAGGAATTCCTTCTGTAATTTTTTTTTTGTCCCCTGTGCTTGAAATCATATCATACCACAATTACTACCTTTGTACATTAACTTGTTTAGTTTTTTTCTTTTCTTATGTAGCAAGGGAAGCCCAAGGCTATCCTCAGAAGAATGATCCTCACACAACCTTTTCAGCAGCTGGCTCAGATGTTCAATGTTTGTATTCATGAAATTCAAACATTTTGGAAATCTCTTGGTTCAAACTCCTTTTACAGAGAATAAACTGAGGCAAAGAAAAGGAAAGTCAGAGTTACACACCCAAAGGCAGGTGATAGAAGAGTTGTGGCCGGAATCTCAGTATTCTCGTGGCCTTGCCAATGATCTTTGCATCTCTTTGATATAAAATGCCTCCTTAAAAAAACAGTCAAATAAATCTGGGACATACATCTGCCCCTTTTATCCTTTGCCCCTCTGTTTGAGTCAGGGTTTTCCCAGAGAAACAGAACCAATGGATGGATACATATTTAGAAAGAGATTTATTATAAGGAATTAGCTTTTGCAGTGATGGAGGCTGGCAAATCCAAAATCTACAGGACGGGATGACAGGTTTGAAAACCAAGAGTAGATGCAGTTCTTGGCTGAGGGCCATCTGCTAGAGAAAACCCTCCTGGTTCAGGGAAAGCAGTCTTCTCGTTTCATTTAGGCCTTCAACTGATTGGATAAGGCTCACGCAAGTTGTGGAGGGCAATCAAGCATGACTCAAAAGTCCACTGATCTAAATGTTAACTTTATCCAAAAACACCCTCACAGAAACATCCAGGATGATGCTCAGCCACATATCTTGACACCCTGTGGCCGAGCCAAGTTGACACATCAAATTAACCATTATATATAGCTTAACGAAAAAGTACCATCTGCAATAATCCCATCATTATTCAAAATTTACTTCTGAAAACATCTTCTTTTTTCATGAAAACCATTATTACATACAAACACTTGAGTAGAGTCTCAGAGTTATGTGCTGAAGAGGACAAAGGGGAAGAATCAAGATTAATCTTAAAGTATATGCAGGCATGAGTATGTGTACACAGAAAGAGGTTCAATTTAATAATCCATTTCTCTGAAGGAAAAAGAGAAAACATGGAATGTGGAAGGATTTATGCAAGATGTAGAATGTTAATGAACGGCCTCGTACTAGAATCTTGTGCTAAGGTGGCCAGATGGGGTCAGGTAACCTCAGGAAAGCTTTCCCAACCCAGAGATTCTGAGATCCTCTTTCTACTGGAATGAACAAACCTCGAGAGAATATTCCTCATTCCTCATAACAAAAAAAGAAGTGTTGGGACATTTGATCTCCTGCCTCTCACTGCACATTCAACAGGAAAACCCGCCCTTCCAACTCTCTGCCCAGAATAACTGGTGTTACTGATGAGGAATGGCTGGTGTATTCCGGCCAGCCGGGAAATGCACCCAGTAAGCGACACTTCTGCATGTAACTGGCCAAGGTCTTCCCATAAAGAGATGGCAGGGGGAGAAAATGTAAAGAAGTCACTTTGCACACACTTAAAAACACCTTTTTAAAAACAACATACTTGTTTTACTCATTTCCTTAAAAATAACAGATAAGCAAAACCTAGATTATAGGAAACTAAAACACACAAACCAGCTTCTTCGATACCAATAAAAAACGGTGACAAAAATGGCAAGAAACAGAAGGGAAACCTTATGGGTCAAAAGCCTAAGTGCTTATCAACCAACCTCACAGCAGAGACCTTGGATGAATCCCAATTCACATTAACAAACTACAAAAACAAAGTATAGGACCACTGAAAGAGCTGTGAATGCTGATTAGATATTTGCTATTAAGCTTCGTTTTTTAGGTGCTGGTATTGGATTACGTTTGCAAAGATTTCTTACATCTTTAATACATGAGATATTTACAGGTGAAATGACATGTCTGGAATTTGCTTCAGCGTATTTCCAAGGCAAAGGGGAACCAGGACGTGTTGATGGAACAAGATTGGCTGTATACCCACCTTGCTGAGGCTGGATGGTCATATGTGTACATTTATACGTTCTCTTCTATCCACTATTATATTTGCTATAAAACTTCCTAAAAGAAGTTTTAAAATGGAAAACCAATTATATTTTTTTTTCTGAAACTTAAGATCGATTACATTCACTTACATTGTGAGTAAAACAACAAAATGTCAATGATTTCCACAAAAGAAATAGCCGGCTTTTACAAACCATACCAAGTCAGGAGTGATTACTGTGCTCCTGGATAGAGCTCATGGGAAGCAGGGACCGGAGCAGTGAAGTAAGAGAGCAAGGGAAAAAAGAAAAAAAAAATTAGATTTAATGTTTTTGGGTCTCTCCCCTCCACCACATTTTATGAGATTCAGGAATAGCTATTGCGTCCAAAATAGAATCAGAATCCTGTTTCCACTTTTATCTACTTTCATATTTTTAAAGGACTCAAAGGACGCTGTCAGCTAGTACGTATTCACTTCTACCATTAATTCAGTAATTCTAGACTGAAAATTCAAAACCAAAGGGAAATAAACCAGGCTAGAGGCCCACGTTATGACAACCTTTGAGGAATTAACCCAGGACAGTCACACTGAGGAAATGATGGGAGTATCCCATGGATTAAGTACTTCAACAATGGATCACACCCAGAATGATCTTCTAAGGGAATGAGAAAAGTAAGGGCATGCAAAGATGAAAGGGAGGATAACAGCAAAAGTGATGTATGAAAATGCAATCTCCTTGTGCTGAACCTTGTCGGGAACAGAATTACTAGCCAAACCGGAGAACTTTAAAATGTAGATAAGTGTCCTCCTCAGAGAAATTCAGAGGATGCCATCCAAACAGACTCATACCATAGTACGGAGATAGGAGCTAGAATGTATGTTCCCACTTTATTTTAGAAACCAAAAGCTTGCAGATTATTTTCTTTCCGGCAATGGTGCACATAACTAGTCTCCAAGATGCTGCATTCATCTAGGAAGTGATGAATCTGTCTCAAGAAGGAGGCTGTGAGTGTCCAGGGCTCATTCATAACTTGAACATCACAGCCTCTGAGACTCTGTTTGGTCTCCTACGCCCCTCCTGTGCTAGTTCCTATAGCATTTCCCAAAGAGCAACAGCACCACTCAAACTTGTAAACAGAATATTCTTCCTGAGCATGGGTTCTGGGCCTGGGTTCTAAGCCTTCAGAGCTCAGGAATACCCTGAAACTTATGTAAAAGTGTATGGGGACACTTCTTCCACAGAGAAGGCTCACGGCTTTTCCTTGGACCCGGAAAGGATCCATGGAACAAAGACAAAACAAACACAAATCCTGTTATAAACCACCGCTCTAAAGAACTCATAATACATTACAAATCATTAAAATATGTCGGAAGTGATCCAGAGTAGTTTGGGGGAAGAAGAGCAACTTCGCCACTATGTGCCACGAGATCTTCTGTTGGGCTGGCACAGAAGAGAAAATAATGGCAGTAAGCCCCAAACCAGGCAGCAGCACACACCCACAATGTGCAGGGGATGGAAAATGAGACCCCTAGCAAAGGCAAACTGTCTGATCCAGTCTGTGATCTCAGCCAGCAGCCTATTTTGCAGATGAGCCCAGCAGACAGGATCTAGAAAGGTAAAATGAATTACCCTTTAGCACCGCATATAACAGCAGACATGAGCTAGCATCTCAACTTTGGTTTCCTTCTCCCCTTGATACACAATCTAGTGGTACTTGGCTAACTGGGACTTTGAGATGTCGGCCTCCCAGCAACATTAATTCACCTGCTTTTCTAATCATCTGTGTTATCTGGCAGGTATATTCACAGAGAGGGAGTTTGCTCTTAGAGTCACTAATACACTGCCTCTCTGGGATATATCCCTAATTTATAAGTCTGACCCCGGTTTTATGGGTCCCTAGCTGCTTACTTGGGCTGTGAGTCAAATCACATTAATCAAACCGTAACCTACTCAACACACAAAATGCTTTTGTTAGTTAATCCTCTTCTCAGAGGAAAAAGAATTAAGAATTAAAATCTGGCCAAAGTCACCAACTCATTCCTAACAAATCTTCAAAATGTCAGCAAAGTCATCTTGCCAACAAATAATATCATGAGAATTCCTGGGTAAAGAAGGGGATTCTAAAAGTTACACAAAACTCTCCAAGAATGAGAGACCCAGTTCAGGATTAACAGGAAGTCAGGAAAGTAAACTGGGGAGATGAAGCACCCAGCTCATCCAATATGGGTCTTTAGGGCAAATCTTGTTTCTTGGATTCTTCTTTTCCATGACATCTTTTGCCCCAGATTTAATAGTTTGCATTGAGGCCGAGGACATAGCTCAGCGGTAAAGCACTTGCCTCACGAGGTTGAAAAGCCCTGGGTTCGATCCCTGGAATCACAAGAAATCAATTAATTACCTACTTTGTCTTCCCTGAGTGGGAGGAGGTATAGAAGTGGGCTAGGTGGCAGGGCAGGCAGCTCATAAACTAAACTTTGCTGAAGAGAATATAGAGAGATGATGAGAAAGCCTCACCACTTTGGATTAAAAATTTCTTTTAAAAACCTCCCATTTTCCAGATAAGAAAAACGAGGACCAAAGAAGATTCACACTTTGTTGGAACTCAGGAAGGTATGCAGTTGGTGGAGAATTGGGACTGCCACTCAGGTTACCTGATTCCTTCTATGCACAGTCTCCCTGCATCAGGTGCTCTCCAGCCTGCTCTGCCGTATTTATGGACTTAGTGCTCTGACTTGCATGACAGCATTTTGCTGCTTGCTGTTTTCCTTCCCCCACCTATCTCTTTTGGACTCCTGCTAATTTTTCCCCCTATTGCGACTTCAATAAGTTTTCTTCTTAAAAAAAAAAAAAAATATATATATATATATATATATATATATATATATATATATATATTCTTCAAACTTCTATCTGACCCTCTGAAATGGGTCAGATACAAGTTTGAAGAATATTTATTAAGTCAACAAATATTCTGAAATGATCTCTGAAATGATCTCTGACTTAACAAGTTTGGGATTATCTATTGCTTTCACTAGAGAAATACAGAACATCTTGTTGGCTAGAAAAAGCAGCTACTTGAATCAGCACTTACTTAACAGGGTGTCATGGTAAACACCAAATAACTTCAAGTCCTTGGTATAGTACCTGAAAGAAAAGTCAGAGAGAGAGGAACACAGAAAGCCCATGAAGCTGTAGAGGTGGTGCAGACGGTACTGATTATGCTATTTTAAGACAATCAGAGTTTTTTTGTGGTTGTTTTGTGGTGATTGTCTAGTGTCTTAAACTAAGCTACACCCCTGTCCATCCAAAAGGATCTTTAAAGACATTCTTCCATTTTAACTATGAAACCCTCTCATTAAAAAGGAGACTTTGTCATCCTGCAGTATCATTTTTTTTAAATGCCTAAAACCAGTCATCAAATTACATATTATATAACATTTCCTCTCAGTGTCATTTGTTTGGGCCAAATAAATTTTCATTTTGTTTTTTGCTTTTGGTACCTGAGAATTGAACCCAGGGGTGCTTAACCACTGAGCTACATCCCTAGTCCTTTATTTTATCTTATTCTTTTTATTTTTAAAGAGGGTCTCACTGATTTGCCTAGGGTCTTCCTAAATGGCTGAGGTTGGCTTTGAACTTGTGATCCTCCTGCCTCAGACTCATGAGTTGCTAGGATTACAGGCATTCACCACTGTACTCAACCCACATAATTTTGGGGTTGGGGGGACTTGGGATTGAACCAGGGGCTCTCTATCCCTGAGCTATTAGGGATAATAGGAATCCGCATTCCTATTTTTAAATTTTATTTTGAAACAGATCTTGCTAAATTGCTCAAGCTGGCTTTAATCCTCCTGCCTCAGCTTCCCAAGTAGCGGGGATTACAGGTGTGTGCCACTATGGCCAGCTAAGGTCAAACAGATCTTACAGGCTACTGGGTCAAGGAGGAAAAGTTGCCAGTGAGCCCTGGTCAAAGCTAACATCACCCCACACACCAGTTTCCCCATGAGCCTGGGCTTCCAGGTATGAGCCAGCTCAGCAGATGATATTAACTGCTAACTTGAGTAAACCAGGCTCATATCAATGGCAGCTTTATTTTTCTGTCTTCCAAATCCTGTGGTCACATCTCCTGTGATCTCACCAACAACACTGTAAAAGGGTCTGGCATTATAGCTCAATAACTGGCTACAGAATTCCCATCAAGATGCTCTCCCTGGAAATTCACTCTGTGCTTGGCCTCCCTCCGACTGAGTACAGAAGAATGAGCGATGATCTTGGGAATGAGCGATTCTTCTTGTACTTCACACTCTACCCTGTCTCCTCTTCTTACCTTACAAAACAGGTCAATTTTCAAGGGTTTGTTCCACATTTTCTTCTGTCTCTCTCAATGCTTTGGCATCATCCTGTAGTTTTAAATATGCACCTGCTCTGACCAGAGGCCTCACAAAGTTGAACCTCTGACCACAATCCCAGGCCAGCACTTCAGATCTACATTCCTAATGACGCCCCAGTGTTATAACCGAAGAGCCAGAGTTCCAAAATGCTGCCATGCACATCCCAGGTAACAAGGGACAGGAGGCAGCTGAAATAAGGAGAAAAGCACATGCTATGCAGTCAGCAGCCCTAGGTTCATTAAGAAGATGGCCACATTTACACCGTATGCCTCGGGGACACTCATTTCACCTCTCCCAGTCTCAGTTACCTCATGGACACAGTGTGCCAGAACAAGCCACCTTGAAAAGCTATTGTAAAGATTAAATGAATTTCCATTTGTAATGCGAGTATCTGACCTGGGTCATTTCAAAAAGTTCCCAAAAGCTTGCTACAAATCAGCTCCAACAAGTGTCCACTCCTGTTAATGCCTTCTTTGTTCTTACTTCTCAGGCTCAAAAACCCTGGAGTCAACTTTGACCTGATCCTCACCCCTTTCAATCAAATCAGTTGCCATATCCTTCCTTTTTGAATTTCTCCTTTTATTTCATTGCCACTCTCACAGGAGTGGACACTCACCTAGTTAACATGTCACTCCCTTTATTTTTCTTTTCAGAAACCCCTAAATTACTGCACAAGTAGCACAGACTCCAAGTCTCAACAAAGTAGCCCCTGACTCTCCTTCTTCACCTTAACACCAGCCCAAAGGGCTGCTCTGCATCCTGCAGAAGGCATTGTGTTTTCCTGTCTTGCCACGCCATCCCTCCTCAAGAAATCTGGGATGTCTCTCCCTTCCTGGAGGGAAGCAGGACCTGTAGTGGTGAAAGGTGCGCCTCAGTTTTTCATTTATAAAATGAGGTACTGGTGGAACCTACCTTATAGGAATATTTTAAATGTTCAGAATTATTTCATTTTGTATGACTCCTTATGATATACTTTTCCTTATCACATTCTGCCTCATATTAGTTTGAAAAATAAATATCAGACTTAATAATGCATACCTTACTGTGGCCTCTCCCTCTCCCCCATCACCTCCCAACCATAAGTTCCTTGTGTTCACAAGTTGTGTTATAGTGATTCCACCACACCACGGGCCCTCATGTACTTCTTGAAATGAATACAATTAGGTGAAATTATTTCCTTCCTTGAGTCTCAAAGGGAAAAACGAAAGAGACTAGGAAATCTAGTGACCTAACCAAAAATCAGAGCAGGTAACAAGCTAGCTCTCCTGACTGCATCTGATAGCCGGTCAGCACCCAGAGCCAAGCATGCTTAATTATCCTGCTTAAAAGGCAGTCATGACAGAAAGTAGCAATTAGCTTCAAAAGTTAGACAGAACGTTCTCCAAAAAGAATTCTGCGTTCCTTGGTCAAATGTCAGCAGCCCTTGTCTGTATCAAATGGCCCTGTGGCTCCTTCCTCCACTCCCAGCTTTTAACCCTTGCTTCAGCTGTGCAAAGAATGGAGGTGTGAGAGCTGTTTGTGTTCATGGTGCAAAACGCTCTTCCACTCTCCCCTGATCTAACAGATCAACTGCTTCTCTCCCACCCAAGGAAACATGGGAGTAGCAATAACAAGAAATTAAAATGATCAATGAGAAAAGACCAACACTCACTATTCTCAAAACAACAATGAGACCAAGAAAAAAGTAGATAGCGGAAGATGGAAGGCAGGGAACTCATTCAAATATAGAGAAATTTGTATTTAAGAGTATCTATTTAGACTGAAATTAATGCTCTGGCAGTTTAAGGGTGTTTTATTTTATTTGTTGTTGTTTTTTCTTATAACCAGGGAGGCACAAATTTCTTGTTTTTCTCATCTTACCTACATACAATCAGAAAACCCCTTTCTTAAAGGCCCAGAATTAAGCTGTGAAGCAAATATAAGCCCTTAAAGAAATCTGTAAAATTAAATGCCATATAGGAAGTGGTGACCAGAAATATCTAGCAAACCACTAATTTGACCAATAAACACAGGTACCTATTAGGGAAATAGAACCAACCATGTTCCTATGGTAACTACCACCTGGCCATTTCTGATTGTGGCTGCAATATGGTTCAATTCAATTGACATTTACCTTATTAAAAAAAAATTAAATGGGGGGCGGGGGCACGAAGGGGTGTTTCTTCAAGTCTCTCACTCTTTGGTTTCCTATATCTGGTTTTATATTTAAAACACCTCTGGTACATGTATACTCCCCCCCCCCAAAAAAAAGAAAAGAAATGATGAAAATTCATATATGCAAAAGAGAATAAGACAAGAAGTCACAGATTGGAAGAAAATATTTGCAAAAGGAGTATCTGATAAAGGACTGCCATCCAAAATATATGTAGAACTCTTAAAGGTCAACAATAAATAGCCTAGTTTTTAAAAAATGGGCAGAAAAGATCTGAACAGACATCTCACCAAAGAGGACATATAGATAGCAAGAAAGCATATGAAAAGATGCTCAAAATCATATGTCATTAAGGAATTGCAAATTAACTACAAGATGCCACTATCCACCTATTAAAATGGCCCAAATCTAAAACACAGACAACATTAAATTCTGGTAAAAATGTGAAGCAAAAGAAACTTTCATTCATTGCCAATGGGAATGCAAACTGGTACAGTCACTCTGAAAGACAATTTCTTACAAAACCAAGCAGGGACATAACTCTGACCATATGATCCAGCAGGTACACTTCTTGGCATTTATCCAACTGAGATGAAAATTTATGTCCACAAAAAAATACCTGCCCATCTTTATAACAGCTTTATTCACAATTGTCAAAACTTGGAAGCAACCAAAATATCAATTCATGAATGGATATATAAACTGTAGTACCTCCAGACAATGGGATATTATTACACACTAAAAACAAATGAGCTGGGTGTGGTGGCACACACCTGTAATCCCAGAGAATCGATCGGGAGGCTGAGACAGGAGGGTTGCGAGTTCAAAGCCAGCCTCAGCAAAAGCAAGGTGCTAAACAACTCAGTGAGACCCTGTCTCTAAATAAAATACAAAATAGGGCTTGGGGGGTGGGGTGTGGCTCAGTGGCCAAGTGCCACTGAGTTCAATCCCTGCTACCCACCCTCTCCCCCAAAAAATGAGCTATGAAGCCAGAAGGAAAGGGGAAGGAATCTTAAATATATGTTACGAAGTTTTAAGAAAATGTCTATCTGAAAAGGCTACATATATATTAATTCCAACTATATGACATTGTGGAAAAGGCAAAACTATGGAGAGAGTAAAAAGATCCATGGTTGCCAGGGGCTAGAGTGAGGGCTGACTAAGTGGGGCACAGGATTTTTAGAGCAGTCAAACTCTTCTGTACAATAGTGGTGGATACATGTCATTATACATGGGTCAAAATCCACTGAATTGTACAACCAGGAGTGAGCCCTAAAGTAAACCAGGAACTCTGGCTGATGATGTATCCACCTAGGCTCATCAACTGTAACAAATGTATCACTCTGGTACAGGATGTTGGCAGTGGCTAGGCATGTGTGGGGACTTACCAGAACTCTCTCTACTTTCTGCTCAATCTTGCTGTGACCCTGAATACTCCCTAAAAAAAAGTCTATTTCAAAAATTTATGTGTGTATATTATGTATACAATCATTTCCCCATCTTATAGGCTTTATAAGCATATGCCCTTTTCCACAACTCAATAAAAATTAAAAAACAAAAATGGCAATGCTATCCTATCAGGAAAGAATCACAATGAAATATTTTAAAATGTCATACACTCATTCATTCAACAAATATTTACTGATCACTTACCATATGCTACCCATTATTCTAAGTTCCAAGCTGTGGAGATTAAATTCTAGTGGATTTTTTAAGTCCAGCTTTCAAAACCACCTTCAGAAATCACTGTCAATACCTGCGGAAGGAAAGTGGAGGTAGGGGGTGGGGGGGGGCGGGGAGGGGGACTAGGGGAGGAAAGTGATTCTGTGACATTTACAAACTTCCCAAGTATGGGAAAAAATGGTCAAAAGTTTCCTTCCTATAATGCCCTGCCTAAATTTCACCAAGCCTCAAACGATGAATACCCATAGTACTGGGATGAATGCAAAACATGTCTTTAAATAAATAAAACCCAGAAAGAATGGTTCTTGTTTTGTCATTTAATGGAAAGAAAACCATAAATACATAAAACATCTCTTGTAATAAAAGTCAGTCCTGTTTCCTTAACTACACATAGCAAATGAGAGCTGTGTGCCCAGGACTGAGCCTTGGGCCCCTGCATGGAGGGAAGACTGGGGTACCACAAGTGGCCCTCCAGCCTCCGGCACACCTCACTGGAACCCTGTTGCTAGCCTAATGTATAGAATATGACCTGCTGCACAGAAGTAGAAATCCCATGAATTCTCCTAGGTGCCTTTAAAATGACTAACTTGCTTGTAACAGCTCATGGCACACTGTGTTTCCACCAAGGCTTTCGAAGTTCTGGCAGCCTCGAGGTCAGAGGAAAGGAAGTCTAAATCGGCCTCCAGAGACGGATTCAATTTTGTGAAATGGGACAGTCTCTTCCACCCAAGGAGAGGTTGCTGATCTTTTGTTACCATCCCCCATCACACAAGATGTAATACAGCCCAAATGCAGACCCCCATACTCACTGCAGTACTCTCAGAAGTGATATCAGAAGTGGAAATGGAATCATCTTCCTTCCTCACCCATCCTTTCCCTTTCTCTTTCTTTCTCTCTCTCTCTCTCTCTCTCTCTCTCTCTCTCCCCCCCCCCCCTCTTTCTCCACACCTGAAGTCAGGGATGCCCTCTGATTTTCTCACATGTACAGCAAAAGGCCTTTCCCAGATTTGGCAGAGGATAAGCATGACAGGAAGGGGAAAGGTACTGAAGCAGTGGCCCCCTCAGGCTACCTAAAATCATTAAGCACCATAATCATTCAGTGCTGGAGTTATCAAGCTCATAAAAACAGCACTATGCAGATCTGCTCTGGCATGCTTCCAGATGGTGCTTACCTCTTTCCGTGGTCATGTGAGAAAGGTGAAAATTAACCGAGAAAATCATTATCCTCTCTTTGGAAACCTCTCTTTGGAAACTTTGGAGGAAACTGTTAACATATCAACAATGCTTCATGCCCACATTTCTGCCTTCTACTTATAACCAATTCACCATTAACACAGTTTCTGGAAATTCATCATATGCCACTCTGTGTTCAGGACATACAATCTCTGTCATGTGGATGGGCTCACTTAAGTCTTTCATTAAGAAGACACTGAAGCTAGACATGGTGGTCCTCACCTATAATCCCAGCTACTCAGGAGGCTGAGGCAGGAGGATTTCAAGTTGGAAGCCAGCCTGAGCAACTTAACAATACCCTGTCTGAAAATTAAAAAATAGAAAGGACTAGAGACATAGCTCTGAAATATAGTACCCCTGGTTTCAACCCTTAGTACTACCAAATAAATAAGATATTGAACCCCAAATATTTCATGCAATGCAAGAGATTGAAAGAGAGGCTAAGGTGTGGCATGGTATGGTCAAGACAGGCTACTCAGAAGTGAGCTTACCCTGAAGAGAGGAACAAAGAATTCAGATAGGCTGGGAGAAAAAAGAATTCCAGGCAGACAGTTGTGTGCCCAAAGGTCCTATTAGGGATTCTACAACTGGCCTTGCCAACTAATGGCCATGCTAGTTTAAGGTCATAAAAATAAAAATTTACACAAAACAGTGTAGATCTCAGAATGATTTTAAAAGCCTAATGACGGTAGGATATCTGTAAAGTGGAGGACTCCAGGGAAAGAAGGAATAGAGATCTGGCATGGACAGCAAATTCTGAACAGTCTTGGCAGTCAACAGACCTAAATTCCAATCTGTCTTCAGGGTACAACCTGGGACTCCAGCGAGGTTCTTCTCTCTAAGCCCTGGTTTCCTCATTTGTAGACTGGAGATAATAATGTCAGTCATCAGATGAAATGAGGCAACACAAATCAATTATCCTGTTTAGTAGCTGATATGAAGATGTTCAAGAAATGGTGAAGGTTATAATCATATGGAAAGAAACCAAGAAAAGCTGTCCAGTTAGATATAAATAAGGGATTACTAAATTACAATGTCTTTGAAGAAAGAAAGTTGAAGGGTCTAATCTGTCTTGTACTTCCATATTCTACCTTTCAACCCTTGGGCTATAAAAATCTAACAGACATGGTGCCTGTCTGGCTTAGCTGCAAAAAGGACAGTCTTTGTGGTGCTACTTTCTAATAAGCACCTTAATAATTAAAAGGAAAATTACCATCTTTGCTCTGAGAGAATGACAAGAGATTATTTTTTTATTCACTCGATTAACTCATTCTATATACTTCTACAGGGCTGGCAAAGAAGCTTTTCAAAAATCTTCATGAATGTCTTTGTAATAGACAGTGTGACCGGTCCTTTTAGGACCTTTGGATCCTTTTGCTTCTTAAGCCAGGAGCAAAAGGTAATGCTTTAGTCTATGATGTCCTAGAGGCATGAATCCTGATGGGTCTGAGAAAGGATTTTCTACAAAACAAGTAAATTAAGATGTATGCATTCATCCACTCATGTCTTTCCACTCATCTGTTCATTTATTCATATTTTTAAAATCAAACATCATTTGTATATCTAAATTTGTGTACCTGCTAGGTAAAAGAGTACCAGGCAGAAAGAATCGTTGCACCCAATGGGCTTACATATATATGTATTATGATATATACGTATTTTTGTGATACTGGGGACTAAACCCAGGAGCACTCTTCCATTCTTTTTATTTTTTGAGTCAGGGTCTCACTAAGTTGCCCAGGCTGACCTCCAACTTGCAACCCTCTTGCCTCAGCCTCTCCAGTCACTGGGATTACAGGAACTTGAAAGGATTTACAGTTTAAAGAGGAAAATGAACAACTATCTATCAGAAGCCAACTAGAACCATGAGGACAAAATTAATTCTGGCTAGCAAGGCTTCTATAAGGGAGCTCATCATCTGGGCTAGGATTTGGACAGAGTTGGTATAGGTGGTTCAGCTTGACTCCTGGAAGTTAGAGAATATGTGTTTCACCTGGGATGGAGAGCTATCTCCCACAAGAATAGCTAGATAACTTAAGGTGGCTCAGGTACAAAGGAGGATAGAGGTAGGCAAGTACTGGAATTGTGACAAATTTTGAATGCCACAGTAAGGAGTTGCTTCTTTTGATTATGTCCATACTTCCTAGTATGTGGTACTCTGAAAACTGTAAAGAAGCAAAGGAAAAAGGTGCAGTATCTTAGATAGGTTCAGGCTCCAGACCTCTTAAGCTTTTTGTTTTCTTCCTTCATGAGTAAACAAGGCCTTTTCTTGCCTTAGTTTATCATCTTCGGAACCAACCTTTACCCTTTCTCCTTCCCTTCACTGGATAACTAGGAATTAGGCAAACAAACAAGTAAATTATGAGAAAATCCAAAGACTCAGGCCATTGCTGAGGTCGCTCTTCACCACTTCAATCCAGCTACATCTGCTTACTGGTATCTGTTTACACTCTAATCCCAGAAGTGTTTGAAGGCCATCTTTGTCTAACTTTGTGTCATATAAAGGGCAGCTGGACTTCCCATCTATGATCTTGGTTCCATTTGGTGCCATCTTATTTTCTCTTGGGCCAGGCTGACATCAATGTTTCCCCACCTCCAAGATACACAGCCAGTATGCTCCCAACTGAAGACAATCCGCTAAATGCACGGAGTATTCCTCTCCACTTCCCCATCCTCAGGCCCTCCACTTGGACAATTCCATTCTTACCTTAGTTCAGATATCTCATCTCTTCTAGACAATACAGTAAAGAAATGTTTCCCCCTACAAACCATTTATATAGGGTGCAAGGTTCTCTCTGTGCCCTATCACATCCTTCTTAATATAAGCATTGAGTACCCCAACCTTGGCACCCAAGTCGCAATTTTAAAGGTCCATTTGGTTCTTAAAAGGTGTTCCACACTAGCCAGTTGCAGGGGTGCACACCTGTAATCCCAGCCACTCCAGAGGCTGAGGCAGAAGGATTGCACATTCAACACCATGCTGGGCAACCTAAGAGGACCCTGTCTCAAAATAAATAAAAAGGAGCCAGCACCTATAATCCCAGCGGCTTGGGAGGCTGAGACAGGAGGATCACAAGTTCAAAGCCAGCCTCAGGAAAAAGCAAGGCACTAAACAACTCAGTGAGACCCTGTCTCTAAATGAAATTCAAAAAATAGGACTGGGCATGTGGCTGAGTGGTCAAGTGCCCCTGAGGTCAATCCCCAGTACACCCCCCAAAATTTAAAAATTTTTTAAAAATAAAATAAAAAGGGTTGGTGGTATTGCTCAGTGGTAGAGAGGCCCTGGGTTCAATCCCCAGTACAACAACAACAAAAAATGTATTTCATATTAGATAATAACAATATCTTGCCTGAAGAAAAGGAGGAAAACACTTGGAGACAAGTGGGAGAGCAGAAAAATGATGCTCCTTAGGTGAGGTAAGTTCAGTTGCAGCAGTCACACTTGGGCAGGGTTCAGGGTTACCCACTCATCTATCACAGCTCTTAAAGACCATTAACTTGCTAGCCATTATCCCACCACATTTCCCACACTCAGTCTCTTAGTAGGAGGAAAGCACTGCCATAGGAGATACAGAGTAGTGTGTCACCCCACAGGTTAAGACTTCTATGGAGCAGGAATACAGCATCACCCAACTGCATTCAGCCTAGCACACAGTAGAGGAGTAAGCGATTCACTTGAGGGGGACAGCGGGGAACAGTTAAGAAAACCAGAAAATGTAGAAACTCACATAAGTAATAATCCAATTCTGGAGGCCATTATGGACACTGGCCATAGATGCATTCAGTGCCCCCCGTGTCGCTGCTTTCCCACAACCTCTCACTTGCCCACTTCTCCCAACACGCCTCACCCCAAGCCTACACTCAATCCTGAGCCTCGGCATGTCCCCTGGGTGCAGGTCCCACTATTGCCCAGCCTCCAACAAGGCCATGTGTGGTTGGGAAGCCTCCTAGAGCTAGATGGCGACCCCTTTAGGGCGATGAACTGCTGCCTAGCCCTCCACCCACCCGTCCTTATTGTGCCATTTGCCCAGTCTGAGCGCAGTCAAAATCGCTAATTGAGTCGGGGAAAATGGAGGGGTGAAGAAAGGAGAGGAAGACATTTCACCAGGACCCAAGATAACCTGCTGCCCTTTTCGGAGTCCCCACCCTGACCCTGCGGTCCTCCGGTGGGGCTAAGGGAGCGAGCAGGCAGGGCAAGAGGAGCGCTGTCCGTCCGGGTCCACAGCTGCACACAAAGCCCTTCACCTTCTCCTGGCCTTCCAAGCTCCTCCCTGGGCTTCGTTTTTCCGAGGGTCTCTGATGCCCCCTTCGGTGGTCGGCGGGACGGTCCGACTCCCTCTCGCAGCGCTGCCTCCTCCCTCGCGTGGTAGCCTCTTCCCAGCCCCTAGCCAGAGACCCCAGAGGGAGCTCAGCCTCGGTTCTGGAGGCGCGAGGGCACACCGTGCGCCCGGCAACCCTAAGCCCAGAGGAGAGCGGACAAGGGGTGCCATCTGGGGGACACGACTTAGCCCAGCCTTTCAGCCACAGCTCTCATGCACACACCCCATCCCCGCAGTGATCAGGTCGGGTCCCTATCAGCACCATCCTCAGGCGGCGGGGGAGCCCAGCCACAGCCGTGCTCCTACCTGCGTTGCGGCGGGCGCGGCGAGGAGCGGGGACACCAAGCGTCCTGGCCCAAGCCTCGCACCGTGGCGCGACTGCCCTTGTGCTGCGGCGGCGGCGGAGGCTCCAGCAGCCGCTGGCTGGCTGGCTGGCTGGCTGGCTGGCTCGCTGGCAGACTAGCTAGCCGACTGGCTGGCTGCCCGGCTGACTCCTCACTGGGGCTTCCTGTAGGGCTGGACAAAGGACATTTCCTGGGAGGAGCAGGGGAATGTTCCCAGCATGCCTCGATTTGTAGTTCGCAGGGACTTCCTGCCACCACAGCAGTACCCCTGTCGAGGCTAGGACCCCAGGACTGGAGGGCAGGCATACACTCCCCTAAGTGCCGGAGGAAAGGGCTAACCTGTGCCCGGGGCCCTGGACCCGCCTGCCGACGCGTGGTGCCGGAGCTGCGCTCCCAGCACTGGCTGCAGCGTCCCGGTTGGACATCGCCGCAGAGCTGTCGCAGTGTGCGGAGGCTCTGCGGTGGGAGCGGCCTTTTCTTTAGAAATGAGGAAGTTTGTGGTGGGTTCTCTTTGAGTTGACTTTTTTTTTTTTAATAGATTTTCTTTTTCTATTTTTATGCCGTCAGAATCCTGGTGGAGGCGGATTAAAGAAAAGAACTTGACTGCTCACCAGGAATTCGGGTTCCTTAAGATCTTGGCGCTTCACCCTTAAAACCATACAGGGCTGATTGTTTCCAGATCCTGACCCGGTGACATTCCTCCCTCCAAAGTTGGCCTTGGCCCAGACATCTTTTCAAGAAAAGCAATTTAATTAAGAGGTGAAAAATAAATTACGTGGATTAAACTTTAGACATGTAAAATCCAGTGTGCTGTTGAATGAAGACGGTACTGGACTTTCTGCTAATCTTAGCTCCATTCATCTTTAAGACTCAGCTCCCTTGATCCTATAAAAGCACACATGATGCCTAAGGTATATTGAGTGTGTGTTTGGAGGATGGAGAAATGAAGGAATGGGGACCTTGACAAGAGAGGAACTCCACTTCCATCAAGGATCAAGAAAGCTCTTCACAAGTTTCTCGAAATTTCTGGGATCCAAACCCTTGTGGGAAATTCAAGGAGGGGGCCACATAGTGGTCACATGACTAAAGGCTGTATTCTGTCAAGGAGAAAGAGCAGAATGTAATGAACCCAGCTAGGAAAGGACAAGTGTGATGCTCTAGAATGTATTTGAAAAATAATCAGACAGAAGATCACAATTACCTGTCCTGGCCTCCCTAAATCCCTGGAATTGGTTGTTTTTTGTTTGTTTGTTTATTTGTTTGTTTGTTTGTTTTAGTACCAGGGATTAGACCCAGGGGCTCCTAACCACTGAGCCACATCCCTAGCCCTTTTTTTTTGTATTTTATTTAGAGACAGGGTCTCACTGAGTTGCTTAGCACCTTGCTACATTGCTGAGGCTGACTTTGAACTTGGGATCCTCCTGCTTTACCCTCCCACCGGCACATCTCACATTGTGAATCCATGTGAATTAGGACATTTGGGTGAGTATTTTAGCTTACTTTTAAGAAAAAGTTATCCACTAGATGAATGGCGTAGTTTTCTTTTTCTAGAACTCTAACCACAGAGATAAAGTAGGCTGGTTTAATTTAAGGTGGAGAATTGATGGGAAGCATGCAGATAGGATTGTCCACTTCCCAAAAGTTTTCATCACTTTATTAACTGCTCATATAAATTAATTTTACCCTGATGCCTACATTTTTCCAGCCCCTACAAATGAGTGCTTCTTTACAGTTTGAAGCCTGGTAACATTCTAATGATGCTCCCCTATTTGTTCATCGTCAAAACAAATAGCCTCTAATAGCTCTACCTGAAAAAGTGGTAAGTGTGCCTGTGGCATTTTACATGATCTGTATTCATTGAAGCTATCTTCTGCCTTGCTTCTAACACCCAAAATCTTCCTTCTACATTTCTAATTTCTGCTCAGGATAGTTAAAATTTTACTCACTATCCCCACCCCATACCAAATCTGTGCCTCTCCTTTGTTTCCAATCCCAGTTAATCCATTATTTCAACATAAATTTATTTAACACATTCCTCCCGGCACTGTGCCTGAGTAAACATATAACATCCAACAATAAGATATTCACTGAGTAACTGCAAGCTATGTCTTACCCTCCAGGAGTCTACACCCCAGTTGAAAAGACAGACATCACACAATCACTGTATAGCTTTCAAGTGCTGCACAACTTTATACAAGGGTTTGTGTTCTAGGACAATGGTGCTTTTACCATAAGCCCATTTGTTCCCATGGGGCAGGAGTGGAACCCAAGTGGCGGGAGTGGAAATGGGAGGGAAGAGATGCAGACAGTTAAAAAGGAACACGGAAATGTGTGAATTTGGTTGTGAAGGATTGGTAGCTTAGGATCAAAGGAAGGTTTTCTGTTTGTGGGGGCTTCATTTGTTTACCTTTTAAGATGAGAGATCCTTGGGAATATTTAAATGCTGATGGAAAAGGTCTGAGAGGAACATAAAGACGGAGGAGAAAGGATTAGCGCTCAGAATTAACAAATTCCTGCAATGGATCATGTTGGCGATGTTGAAATTGAAATGAATAACTTCACATTCCCAGCTAAGATATGCAGAGCCTGAGACCCACAGAAATGACATTCCTTTCTCCCTTGTCATGTGCCCTCCCCTGCCCTTCATGTCCTCAGGGGAAGGTAATAGACAAGTGAGTGAAAGGAAGAACCAGGCTTCCCCAGTATCAGAGTATCAGCTTAGCAATAGGTTTGAAAAGTACACAGCAACTTCAGAAAAGTCTCAACCTATATGCCTACTGATTGTTATTTTATTCTTAAACAAATAGTGTACCCTTGCCTTTTTTTTTCATTTTTTCTTCAACATTTTGAGGTAAAATAGATAACTATTTTCTATTTTTTTTTGAATTTTTAAATATTTATTTTTTAGTTCTCGGCGGACACAACATCTTTGTTTGTATGTGGTGCTGAGGATCGAACCCGGGCTGCACGCATGCCAGGTGAGCGCGCTACCACTTGAGGCACATCCCCAGCCCCTAGATAACTTATTTTCATTCTCATATTTCAAGAACCTGGACAGATTTTTCAACACTTATTGTTTTGTTTGTTTGGTTGGTTTTTTGTTTGTTTATTCTAGTTTTATTTTGTATTATTATTACTATGTAGGTGGTCAGGAAGCAGGATTTATTGACAGATGTTAGTAAGGAGAAGGTAGCATAGTCGAAGCCCTCACAGTGTAGGGCCTTCCATTTGTCCAGGGGACAATAGTTGTGGATGAATCTGAGCCTGTAGCCATTGGGCATAAGCCATTTGTCAGCCACCATATCTTCAAATTCATCCTCATTAAACTTGGTAAAGCCCTACTTCTTTGTATGTGATGCTGAGAATCGAACCTGGGCCGCACGCATGCCAGGCGAGCACGCTACCCCGCTTGAGCCACATCCCCAGCCCAGCCCTACTTCTTTGAGATGTGGATCTTTGGTGGGTGGCCAGAGTGCTTGAACTTCGCCCTGCAAAGGGCCTTAATCACGTGTTTCTTGTTCTACAGCCTAGTGCTGATGGACATGATGACTTGATCAATGTGAACCCTGGCCACCATGCCCTGGGGCTTCCCAAAGGTGACAAGCATACCTGTCTGGAACTTAGATTGTGAAAAGCCCTAGATCAGAGACATGTGCATTTATTTTAAAGGACTGTCTCAAAGATCCCTTAGGGCAGCTCATATCAGCAACAGGCTGTGTACATGACTGAAGAGTCTGCTGTTTGAACACTGGGTGCCATAAGAAAAGAAGCCCAGTTGCCAACATGCTTAAAGTTTTCAAGTAGAAGTGATACATCTGTTATTTTTCTTAACCTGGCAAGCATCCATTGCTCCTCTTTTGGATAGCCTCACCTTTAGGAATAAATAACCAGCTTTCCATCTTTAGTCCTTGTGGTTTAGAGAGGTGCAGAGCCATCCTCTACCTCCATTTCAGTGGTGGTACAGGATCCAGACCTGCTAATGAGCCACTTCCAGTGCCGTATGCAGGATAAGATATAACAGGAAGTAGAAGTGAGGAAGCTAGGGGTGCGGGGAGAGAGAAAGAGAGACAGAGAAAACACACACGAGCAAATCTTTACAGTATTGTTTGATCATGCCTGAAACCAAGATACCCCTAGACTTTTTGTTTACATGAGCTAAAACATTCCGTTTGAGGCTTAAGCTATTTTGAGTTAGTTCTAACTTGTAGCTAGAAGAGTTCTATATAGCTGTACGTGGGATGTCGCAGCCCAGCAATTGGCTGGGTTGAGGAAGAGTGAGAATAGAAAAGATTCCTCTGTGCCAGGCTAAGGAGCGGAAATTCCTTTTGAAATGGTTGCCAAGAAACTGAACGAAAGGTGTCAGACCTCTCCGTGTCAGGGATAGAGTTTGAGATATTGACCAATGTCAGAATTTTAGAGACTTTAAACTACTTATAATTTTATAAATTATCTAAAGAAAGGCACATGATGATATTGAAACTGGCTGTGTAGAAGCAGAGAAAGAAAGAAAAGCCTGGCTATAAGTTTTCCTTCCTGCTACTAACCAGCAACCCCAAATGAGAAAGAGTCCAATACACCCAGTCATGCCAAAGAACTGAAATCTCACCATCCTGCACACAGTGACCGAAATGATGTTAAGGTAAAGACTAAAAATGGGAAGACTATCACCCAGGTCTACATCAAACTCCTGCTGCTGTGCTGTCCCTATCTGAAGAAGGGAAGACTTAACCCCATTTTAAGTACAGTGACCATATAATTTATCGTCTGAAATGGGACAATTTTGAGTGCAAATAGGGGTGCTATTAATAATTATACTTAGATGACTGCTCTAAAGCAGGTCACCCTAATTAAAAGAGCTATCCACTAAGACACAGCCTTGCACCAGAAACCAATCTGTTAGTCCTCAACCATAGATAACTGTTTCAAATCACCCTGGCAGAGGCCAAGATGGCCACCATTAAACAGAAAACTGGAGAATTAACCAGCCCTAAGCCTGTCTTTAAGACTCCAGGCCAGGGTCTAGAGCAGAGATGAACTTCATACTTCTGAAATACAATATCAAGTGATTGACAAAAACAGCTCAGTTCCAAGAAAAGGAACCCTCCCCGATTTCCATCAAGTTGGGGTCATGGAGAAAAAGTCAGTAAGAATCCTTTTTGAAGTAAAACTGAAAGTAGTTAAATTGGCCAGAAAACTCAAGTTCTCTTCAGGGCAGGTAATTCTTGCTATTTCTAATTAGCAAGAATATGATACTTCCTCTAGGAGAGTCTCTGTGCTTATTATTTACCCTCTCCTTTGCTTTCATGTAAGAGTTACCCTATTTTCCCTTCCACCATTTTACACAGACTGTGTAGGGAGTGATTGAATTTGTAGTTTAGCCACAGGCTGTAGAGAGAATGAAAATCATTAAAACGTCATGGACTAGAAGCTGGGGACCAAGAAAAACCGAGACAAGTTAGACATGAGAAAGTATACACTCCCTTTGGAGCCCAAGAGGATGGATTTTCATGCATATGTAGGGTAATTTCATCCTATTGCGTAGGGATTTTTCCTCCCTCCACTCCCAGTACTGGGGACTGAACTCAGGGTTGCTCTATCACTGAGCTGCATCCCCATCCCTTTTTACTTTTACTTTGAGACAGCGTCTCGCTAAGTTTTCCAGGCTGGCCTCAAACGTGCAATCCTCCTGCTTCAGCCTCCCAAGTAGGTAGAATTACAAGTGTGTACCACCATGCCCAGAAAGTAGGGGCATTTAAAAAATCATGTGTATGGACAACCAGAAGCAGGAAATGGATCATAGTATGTATGTGGCTACTGCTTTTTGATGGCTCTCTCAGCATCCAATTCTACTTTTTCTTGTGTAAATAGCCTGATTTTTCTTCTAACCACCTACTTCTCCTTCCGTTTGGGTTTTTGTGGGGAACAGGGTGCTTTCTTCCCTATCTCTTCCTCTTCATTGTCCAGTTCCAGGGCTGGTCTTATAACCCAGCCCTGGCCAGTCTCCACCTCCCACACCCCACAGACTAGTGATTGGGTCAGGGACGGGCATATAAAGCAGAAGCTAAGGTCAAAGAAGCCCTCTTTCTCTGTAGCCACTGCTAATCAAAAAGATAAACCTGGACATGATGGAAAATGTACCCTGCATGCAGTCAGAGAAGCAAAAGGAAGAGCGGAGAGACGGAGAGAGAAATTCATGTGAGGTTTTCACGTGACCATTTCTAATCTATCCTGGTACTTTTCAATCCTACACACCACTGAATTCCCCTCCCCTGCCATTCTGTTTGTGTATCCAATTTGAATTGAATGCTGCCTATTTCAACAGACATTGTCCTGAGTAAACTCAGAGAATTGGAATGTTTTTCAGTATATTTTTGTGGTGAAATTACTCAGAAAAAGAGGGAAGGGAAAACAAGAGCGGTCAAAAGCCCAGACTTACATAAACATCAGCCATCCACCAAGAGTTCTGTATCTGAGGGGACTGACACGCGGTTGTCCCCAGCGTCAGCTCTCTATTTCCACAATCCAGGCCTGGATGGTTACAGCTGGGTGTTGTAAACCCACCACCTGACTACCTTCTAGGTTTTAAATGGTAAGTCAGTCGGTGCCTGACTTAGTTTCATCTTTGTATTGGATTATTTTCTTCAAAAAAAATAATATTTCCAACCCTTAAAGATATAGATGAGCCAGGTTGGTTTATCAATAGGCAACCTACAGCTTCATTTTTCTGGTCTCGTGTCATTTTGTTTTGTTTTGTTTCCTGGTGGCCACTTAGTGTCTTCCTCTTCAGTCCTCTTTTAATCACATCCATATCAGGGCCTTTTCCTTTCTTCTGCCTAGAATTAACAATCCAGCTCCTATCCCAGCCTTCCTGTGAGTAACTCCTCATCCTAAACCTAAAACATCCAGACTCAGAGTGCTTGCCTAGCACGTGTGAAGCCCTGTTTTCCATCCCTAACACCAGGGAGAATGTAAAACTAAACCTTGGTGTCACCTCCTGATAGAGATCTTTCCAACCACTCCATGTAAAGGAGCCTACCTTATTCTCTGTTAGCTCTTTGCTTTCTTCATATTTGAAATAGTTTAAACTTTGTTTACCAGCTTTTGGTTTCTCTCCTGCAACTAGCATGGAGACTTCATGAAGATCAGAAACTGTTTGTTTTATTTATACTTTAAAAAAAATTTTTTTAGTTGTAGTTGGACACAATATCTTTATTTATTTTTATGTGATGCTGAGGATGGAACCCAGTGCCTCACACGTGTGAGGTGGGCCCTCTACCACGGAACTACAGCCCCAGCCCTTATTCATAGTTTTGTCCCAAGAGTTTAACACAGTGCTCAGCTATTATAGTAGGGATTCGTAACAATGTTCATTGAATATATCTAATGAATATTTTGTAAACAGTTGTGGGGAACAGCATCCATGTTCATTGATGGATAACTTCTCTTGGATATACTTTTTTACAGTAAACTTTTTATTAGAGTATAATGGTAAAAATAAATATTTCATTCATGTGTTCAGATTTTTGAAGCACATCTTGATCCCCAGAGGAGAATTTGGGGAAGAAGAAAGTGAAAGTGTTTCCCATCTGATCAAAGGAAGTGGAGAGAGGAGAAGGGAATGTTATCACTGGGATTAGCCAGGCTGAGGACTGTCCCTAAAATAGCCTGCCTCTGACAACATTTCCCCTAACCAAAGCCCAAGACCATTTCCTTGCTGGGCTCCATAGACTCTGGAACCTCTAACATGTCAAGAATGGAGAGTAGAGGAAAATCAATTGTAAGTAACAGGAAAAAAACTGGGTCATAGAAACCAAGGTATAGTTGTACTCAGCTCTGTATTCCAAAGATTATAAAATATTTAGTTTACTAAGTTTTTAAAACAAACCACTACCTGATGTAATGGGAAAACATTAGACATTCTTTCTCTAAGTTTTAAAGCAGGATAAGAATACCCAACATCACTCTATTCTTCAGCTTCGTTCTGGAAATCTACACCAACAAGAGAAGACAATCAAAATTATTAACATTAAAAAATAAAGAAATAAAACTGTTGTTTGCAGATGCTATGGTCATCTATGTGGAATTATTTTCAACTGAAATTCACTCATTTATTTAATATTCACAAATAATCTCTGTTTCACAAGTAAGGATAATGAAGTTCTTAGAAACTCGTTAGCACTGGTGTATGCCTGTAATCCCAGTATCTTGGGAGGCTAAAGCAGGAGGATCGAAAGTTCCAAGAAGACTCAGCATCTTAGTAAGGCCCTAAGCAACTTAGTGAGACCCTATCTCAAAATTTAAAAAATTAAAAAGGGTTGGGGTTGTGGCTCCGTGGTTAATTGCCCCTGGACTCAATCACCAGTACCACAAAAGAGAAAAGCTATGTTAGCCCAAGACTGTTCTTGAGTAGGCCTTAGATGCTGAATATAAGCCCAAGAGACAAGAGTTTACTCTGAATAGGAACACTCAGAGTGAGAAGGGGAGAGCCAAGAAGTTCTCGCCATCCATCCCTTCACCCAGAGGCTCATTCACTCAGTAGCCATAAACACACTGTGTTCACCAATGCCTGTTCTCCTCCCTGTGTAGTGCTCAACGTTAGTGACAATTGATAAGTTAATAAGAAATACTTATGGAGCCTGAATATATCAGTGAATAAAACTGAAGATGAAGGCCCTGAGAGCAATCTGGCAGGACACTAAGCACATGTGGACAGAGCTTGCAAAGCAGACAATGGGAGCACATAAGAAATGGGGAGTGTCAGAGACGATGCTTCCTAGTAGGTGCAGCTGAGCCCAAAGGTGGAGCTAGGTTTTCTGGGCACTTAGAGTAAGGACAAAGACTTGAGATGCTGTAGGGCAGGGAATGGGGCAGAACAGTTACACAGAATGACAATGTCTGAGACTGGAGAAGTAGGTACAGACCCAGAATGATATCTTGAGCCATCCAAGGGAGTGTAGGAGGTGGAGACGCACAAGGCATTGAAACACAGACTGGAAAAGAATTACCGACAGACGGAAAAGTGTTTCTGTTAAATCATTCTGGGTTTTGTTGTTGTTATGTGTTTTTATTTTCTACTGTGTCTACACTCAATGATGTCTAGACTGAGATCAGCATGCTAATTTTTTTTTTTAATCACTAGCCACAGCTTTTTAAGTGGTGTTGCCAAAACCACTTTGGCCCATTCTGAATAAAATCACATGTGCATCTAGTTGACTACATTCCCCCACCTACTTCTCATGTCCTCTCTGTGAGCCTTGTGGCTCCATTACCAGTTTTATCATCTTCAATCAAGTTAGAGGATATAGCTTCAGAGAAGGAGAATAGATAAATCAATCTATTCAATAAATATTTAGGGAGCATAAATACATCAGTGAATAAAATAGAATTCCCACTCTCAAAGAACTTACAGGCTCCAGTGAAGCAAACACATGGTGATAATTTCAACATCAAAATCAGCAAATGTTACATGATACCATGTGCCAAGTTTGTTCTACATGCTTCTGTACATGAATCTTTAGTCATTTAATACTCTCAACAACCCTGTGGGGCACTTACCATTTATCATCCTTGCCCAGTTCACCTTCTAGTTGGTTTAAACCCCCAGCAGTATTCACAGCTTCAGGGTCTGTGCTCGGAACTCCTTAACCTTAATAACTTAATGATAATCCAATGTGATAAATGACCCAATGCAGAGACATTGCATTAGAAAAGTGATCATGGTATGACTAGCCCTTAATCTAGTCTTCAGAGTCAGGAAACATTTTCTGAGAAAGTTTTGTTGGTTTTTGTTTTGTTTTTGGTTTTTTTTTTTTTTTTTTTTTTTTGGTACTCGAGGTACTCTGCCACTAAGCCACATCCCCAGCACTATTTTGTATTTTATTTCGAGACAGGGTCTCACTGAGTTGCTTAGCACCTCGCTTTTGCTGAGGCTGGCTTTGAATTCACAATCCTCCTGTCTCAACCTCCCGAGCCACTGGGATTATAAGTGTACACCACCGTGCCCTACTCTGAGAAAGTTTTAACCTGGAAGCAGGAGGAGTTTCACCAGGGTGAGAAGAACAAAGCAGTGATTCTAGGTTGAAGGAATCTTGGGTGCAAGAACCTAAAGTCTAGAAGCAGTTGGTCACAAACAAGGACTTTGGAGCATCCTGGACGGCCAAAATGAGGACAGAGTAAAACAGTGGGAGTCGGGGGAGGGAGGAGTAAAAAAGTAAAGGGGGTTGTTTTAGATCTTAACATTTCAGTGTTAGGAGAAATCACACAGACAAGGCAATGGAGCTAAGTTCCAGAAAATTCTGAATTTGAATAGTATAGCCCTTTCAAGAAATGATGACCTTTTTTTTTCTCCAACTAAGATCAGAATCACTTTCTAGACTTGTGAATTTATTTAGATAAGTCTCAGGAAAGTATTTCTTATTACTTACATAGTTAGACATTTTAACCGTTCACCTTTGAAGAAAGGAATACAAATGTATTAGAGGTAATAAAAGAGCCAAGCATGAATGCACACACCTGTAATAATCTAGTTATTCAGGAGGCTGACGCTGGAGGATTACAAATTCAAGATCAGCCTTGGGTAATTTAGCAAAACTCTAAAGTTAGAAAGGTCTAGAGATACAGCTCAGTGGTAGAGAGCTAGCTTGACGTGCTCAGTCCCCAGTATCACATACGCACTTTGGTGGAACTGTCATGGTTATATTCAACATTTATTTTTGTGGAGCACCTCCTTTATGTTGATATGACACCAGACAAAAACTCAGTGAGAAAGAAAGCTTCTTGAGCCTGTGGTATGTGTATTTCAGCAAATCCTGAGTATCTTAATGTGAAGACTTGCAAGATAACTAAGGATTTGGCCAAACATTTAATTTCATAGATGAAGAAATTAAAGAGGTCAAGTGATTTACCCACATTCATAGCCATTGATTTAGTGTGATGCTGGGGACATGACCTAGTGTCTCACACTTGTAGGCCAGTGCTCTTTCCAATAACACCCTGTCTCCCACTATAACATGAACCACAGGCTCAAAAGAAACATTTGACAAGACCTCAAGAAGTGCAGGGTCAGGATTCTCATTGGCACACTTATTTAACAATGTTTCATAAAGTAACAGCCCACACATGACCAAATCTGTCCAGTTTGCAAAAATATTTTCATATTCGTTATCTTATTTAAGCTTCCAGTGGTGCTCTGAGAAAGACTCCTTAGGTATTAATAACTCCATTTTACAGATAAAGAAACTGAGTTTCAGAATTTCACTGACATAGGGCTGGAGATGTGGCTCAGCGGTAGCGCGCTCCCCTGGCATGCGTGCGGCCCGGGTTCGATCCTCAGCACCACATACCAACAAAGATGTTGTGTCCCCCGAGAACTAAAAAATAAATATTAAAAATTCTCTCTCTCTCTCTCTCTCTCTCTCTCTCTCTCTCTCTCTCTCTCTCTCCTCTCTCACTCTCTCTTTAAAAAAAAAAAAAAAAAAGAATTTCACTGACATAAACATGGTTACAAAGTAAGACAGGGCAGACTGTTTCCCCAGACCTCAATCACTGGGCACCAAAACATTACAGGACTTCATCAGAGATTTGGTCCCATTTACCTCATGTTTCTACCACCACTCATAACACAAATGATGAAATTTAATTGGTTCTACTGTCACTCGAGAAGGAAGTGCGCTTAAACAGTAATGTCGAAAGACTCCCAGAACTTCAGTTTGTCTTTATTGAGATTTTCTGTGATACATACATGCAGATTTCTTGGTCTAATTAGAGTCTTGACTCAGTTCCATGAAGACCCAAGGCCAACAGCTGAATTCTGATGCTGACCAACATGTGGCATAGTACAGGAATAAAATGTGTTTTATAATATAGATTCTCGACAGGCACCGTGCCACACGCCTGTAATCCCAGAAGGCTTGGGAGGCTGAGGCAGGAGGATCCCAAGTCCAAGGCCAGCCTTAGCAACTTAGTAAGACCTTAAGCAACTCAGTGAGACCCTGTCTCTAAATACAAAAGAGGACTAGGGATGTGGCTCAGTGGTTAAATACCCTGGGTTCAATCCCCAATACTAAATATAATATCTATCTATCTATATATATAAATATAATGTATATATTATACATATATACACACATATATGTGTATCTTATTACTTACATAGAGTTAGATATTTTGACCATTCACCTTTAAAGAAAAAAATACAATCATATTAAAGGTAATAAAAGAGTCAAGCATGATGATGCATATATATATATATATATATATATATATATATATATATATGTGTGTGTGTGTGTGTGTGTATGTGTGTGTGTGTGTGTAGTGAGAGAGAGAGAGGGAGAGAGAAAGGGAGAGAGCAAGAGAGGAAGAGAAAGAAAGGGAGAGAGAGAAAAGGAGGGGGAGAGAGAGAGACAGAGAGAGAGAGAGAGAGAGAGAGAGAGAGAGAGATTCTTAATTCCTTTAGTATACCTACCACAAAGTTAGCTGGTTAGAAAACTGAAGTGAAAATGGAGAATAAAAACTATAAATTGTGGTTAAATGTTTTATTGGCATGAAAGCCAATAAACTTGACTAATAGAAAGGGAACTTAAAATGTATTCACATATATAGATTACACAGGTGAGATGTGACTAGATTATTACTACTATAGAAATTATAGCTGGGGGTATGGAATAGTGGTAGAACCCTTGCCTAGAATACACGAGACCTTGGGCTTGATCCACAGCAATGAAAAAGAAAAAGAGAGAGAGAGAATTTCAAAGACGTATTTAGGTTTAAGAATAAAAATCACTCTTCACATATCACTACTAATCTTGCTGCTGTCCCAGTGATTTACAAAAGTTGCTTTGTTTTATTTTAGAAAACATATCTTGAACAAGACTTTGTAACTACCTACAAGTAAGTTATCTCTATCCTTAGTGTGTGTTAGTGACTAATGCTTTCCAATTTTGAGAACTGGAAAAATTTTGAAGCAAAAGACAATTCCAAATAAGTAAAATATTCCACTACAGCTAGTGCATATAATAGATCCCTTATTTGAACAGAAAGAGATATTTTTAATAATGGAAATAATCTTCTATAGTCCAAACTTTCTCTATTAAAATTTGGAGAGGGCTGGGGATGTGGCTTAAGCGGTAACGCGCTCGCCTGGCATGCACGGGGCGCTGGGTTCGATCCTCAGCACCACATAAAAATAAAATAAAGATGTTGTATCTGCCGAGAACTAAAAAATAAATATTGAAAAATTCTCTCTCTCTTTAAAAATAAATAAATAAATAATTTGGAGAGACATCAAATTATCCAG
This sequence comes from Urocitellus parryii, assembly GCF_045843805.1. Classification (NCBI taxonomy): domain Eukaryota; kingdom Metazoa; phylum Chordata; class Mammalia; order Rodentia; family Sciuridae; genus Urocitellus; species Urocitellus parryii. The sequence goes on from NC_135541.1 coordinate 111,464,639, forward strand.
GGTCTGGATTTGGCTCTTGAGGCTCCTATTCAGTGACTGAGGCTCAACCCTTTTTTCCTACAAGGATTTTGGTTGGGTGCCCCACAATCTTTAAGTCCCTTGCCTCTTTGCTGTCATTTCTCCATCCTGTGAATGCCTGTAGTTGTAATAAACCATCCCACAAAACATTTATGTCTTCTTCTTCTTTTTTTTTTTTTTTAGTTGTAGATGGACACAATATCTTTATTTTATTCATTTATTTGTATGTGATGCTGAGGATCAAACCCAGTGCCTCACACTTGCCAGGCAAGCACTCTGCCACTGAGCCACAGTCCCAGCCCCATTTATGTCTTCTTTTGGTTCATGACATTGGTTCATGACACATTTTCATCTTGAAGCTCTCTGGCACAGGAATCTTTCCTAAAATTCGTTTTTAGTTGACACATTAAAATTGTACATATTTATGGGTTACAGTGTGATAATTCAATACACGCATACAAATGCTAAATGATCAAATCAAGGCAATTAGCATTTCAATATCCTTAAACATTTATTATTTCTTTGTGTTGGGAGCCTTCAAAACACCACTCTTCCAATTTCTAAATAAAATCTATAATAAATTGCTGTAAACTATAGTTGGCCCTTCTGTGCTGCAGAACCCTAGGACTTACTCCCCATCATGGAACCAAATTTTACTACCTGTGATCTCTCCTCCCATTCTCTCCTTCCCATCCCCTACTGACCACTACCTACTGTCTTCTTCTATGAAATGAACTGTTTTGGATTCTACATGTGAATGAGAACATATAGCACAAGGACCTTCCCCTACTCTTATCTCTGCCTGTCGCCCCCATCCCCCAAGTGCTCAGCAACAGAGTAGTTCTAAGTCCCTGGAGGAATGTAACTACTCAGTAGTCACAGGCTCTCCCCTAGCAGAAACTTCAGAGGTGGGTTGAGTAGTTTTAAATTGGCGGGCTTTTTTGGTTTTCTGTTTGTTTGTTTTTCAGAAGAGTCTCCATACATTGTCCAGGCTGACCTTGAACTGCAATCTTCCTCTGCCTCCACCTCCAGAGTCCCTTGGATTGCAAGTGTGTGCCACCATGCTGGGTAGATCCCAGAGTAACCTTTATGTGTTCCTGTTTTAGCGCTCCAGCTACTCTCTGTTCCCAGATTAACTTCCTGACTATTCTCAATCACAAATCCTTTCTTGTCCATAACTTCAATGATACTAACTTTTTTATTTCTCAAACTTTGTTTCCTTTTCTACTCTAGAGTTCACTGTTAGTTTGTTTGGGGGGGGGGTTGCTTCCAGAGGCACTTTATCCATTAGCAATAGGTTCTTTAATAGCTACTTTAATTATTAACACTTACAGTTATTTATAGAGATTACATAGACCAGCCCATGATATGGGAACTCCTGTCCCAGGATGATGATTATATCTCTGTGTACTTAGATTGTCCGAGTACACACTGTATGTAGATTACTTTTTTTTTTTTCTGTGAGATTTTGTTCATGATCATTTGCTTCAGCTGTTGATATAAAGAAACCAGTTTAACAACTTCAGAAAGTCAACTGAAAAAGGAACTGGTCAACCTGTATACTTATTCAAAATGAATACAAGAGTTATTAGATCTACGTCAGGATTTTTTTTTGGGGGGGGGAGGAGGGGATAGGAACGCAGGGCTTGATAGGAGGTGGATGGTTAATCAGTATATATCTTAAGTTGCATCTGTTGTGATATTGGGATTTTCTTCATGTGAAGAGGCTAGAAAATCCAAACAAGAGTTTATCCTAGGCTGGGGTCTTTGTAGGCACAGAATTTAGGGATGTAACTATTCTAAGAGTTCAAATCACTTCAAAGAATGCAGTTTCCAAGGACCATCCTGAGAAATGTTCAAGTAAAAGAGAGACAGAAGCTGTAAAGCCAGAGTTCAGCTAATCAGACTGGATTCAACACCGTGGTTAATACCAATAACTTCTCTTTCCGTGTTGCTTAAATCAACCCCAATTCTTAATTCTACTTAGTTTTTAAATCTGAAAATTCAAGTGGGTACTAGACTGATGATCATCTAAGAAAGTGTAGGGAAGAAAGGAATAGGTGGTCAGGGCTGCCTTGCCGTCTCCAGGTAGCTGGAGCAAAACAGGTACTGCATTCTTTGGGAGGTGACAGATGAAGGAATCTATTGTTACCAAAGAGCAGTTACCCAAGACACCCTGAGGCATCACATTAGCAGACCAGGACACATGACTGTTTCTTAACTCTGTCTCCAGCTTGGAATCACATGTCTCTTGTAAGTGGTTATTTGGAGAGAAGGGGAGAAAATATTTGTTTTTCTGCTTTCCATGCCTCTATTAAAACGTAGGTGCTACAGTCACCATCATGAACTTTGTTTTTTATTTTTTTTTATTTTTTGGTACTAGGGATAGAACCTAAGGACATTCTATCAGTGACATATATCCCCAGATCTTTTTCTTTTCTTTTTTTTTATTTTGAAATAAGGTCTTATTAAATGGCTGAGGCTGACCTTGAACTTGTGATTTTCCTGTCTCAGCCTCCAGAGTCACTGGGATTACAGGCATTTGACACCAAACCAGCTTCTTCATGGACTTTCTTGGTAACTGCTCAGCTTACATTGAGTAGTCACTTTGTAGATGTGTTGTTTAATGGCATGGTCAGGAAGGATATTTGATGCAGGATAGTTGGTGGACAGGGTTCAGTCAGTCTTAAATATTCAAATCTAGTGTCCATCTAGGAACAGAACTTTGGAAAAGTAATGATTGTTAACTACGAAGAGCTTAATATGTTTCAGAGTTTGGGCTAAAAATTTTAAATGTATCTCCTAATTTACTCTTTACAATAATACACAGAGGCAGTTATACTTTCTCTATATAACTATGAGAACACTGAAGCCCACAGAGGTTCAGTAATATACCCAAGATTAGCAGAGACAGGCTTAATACCTGGATCTGACTTCAGATCCCAAGCTACTCTCCCAGGAAAAGTACCACCTGCCATGTGGCTGAAGGGAAAGCTATAATGCTACACTTTTTTTTAAGTATTGATGGACCTTTATTTTATTCATTTATTTATATGCAGTGCTGAGAATTGAACCCAGTGACTCACACATGTGAGGCAAGCACTCTATCACTAAGCCACAACTCCAGCCCCAAGGCTACATTTTTTTAATCTCACAGGTTAAAAGATCAAAAATGCTTATTTACTTGCAACTTTTCCCCAATCTACCATGCTTTGCATGCGCAGATATTGGAGCTGTGTGGAGTTCAAATGGTTTATTTCTATAGAAGAATGCCCAGCAAGCAAATAGACTTGCTGATATTAGCCCCCAGGTGGATGCTACAATCTATCAGGGTGTGATGTGAGGTGTATACAGTTCTCACTGGCAGGAAGTTTACAACTGCTTTTTCAAGATAAAATGTGCATATAAAACGATAACCCAAGGCAGCATAAGATAAGTAAAAAACACGTGCTCCACATCGGAGGAAGGAGAGGACACAGTGGTCAAAGTGGGGTTCCTGGAGGAAAAGACAGGTTCTGAAGACTGAAGAAGAGCATTTATTGGGAGGTAGAGGAATCATAGACGGAGCAAGGAAGTGGAAGGTGTTTTAGGAACAGTGAAGACACAGGCCAACTCTACTAGGCTTAGTAGGGGAGAGGTATCAGATGAGGCAGGAAAGGCAAGCTGAAATTGGATTGTGCAGAGCCTTGAAAATAATGTATAGACAGTTGTCTGAACTCATTACAATAAATGAAATTTCCAATGTAAAACACTAGGCCTACTATAAGCTGTTATGCAACACTAGCAAAAAAAAAGAGCAAGGGCTTTGGAAAGAAAGTCCATCTTGGGTCAGATTCTAGCTCTGCCATTTACTAGCACCGTGACTTTGGGCTACTTAATTCATTTCTCTGTGTTTCAGTTAAATTAGTTAAGTGTGAATAATTCCCATCTCACATGGTTATGGAGCAGCATAAGCAAACCTTTTCTTTAATGAGCCAGATTATAAATATTTTATTTCTTATGGGCTATTGTAGGGAGAATGCACAAAGACATATACAAACAATTGAACAAGACTGTGTCCCAATAAAATTTTATTAATAAAGCAGTCATCAAGCCAAATTCTTAGCCTTTAGAATATGGTTTGCCAATCAGTTATAGAAGAAATAATAAAATAATATCTATAAAGCATGTTGTACAAAATAGATTTTTTTCCATACTGGGAACTGAACCCAGGAGTGCTATACCACTGAGCAACTACCCAGCCCTTTTTATTATTTACCTTGAGACAGGGTCTTCTTAGTTTACCCAGGCTCCACTCAAACTTGTAATTCTTTTGCCTCAGCTTCCTAATTCATTGGAGTTTCAGGCATGTGCCACCAAACTTGGCTACAAAATAGAATTTAAATAGCCGTTCCAATGTTTATCAACTCCTTTTCCCCCAAAAAACTGGCTTGAACCTCCATTATGACATTCTGTTGTAGTTTATACTTATGCATCTATTCTCTATCACTTGCTTTTCTGTTTTGATGGCCATAATATAGTCCCATAAAAAGGACTCCAAACCCACCAGTTTTCACAGGTTTGTTTTTGTTGTTGTTTGGTACTGGGTATTGAACCCAGAACCATTAGATCACTGTGCTATATCCCCAATCCTTTTTTTTTATTTTTTTATTTTGAGACAGGATCTCCTTACATTACTGAGAGTATCACTAAACAGCTAAGACTGGCCTCAAATTTAAAATCCTCCTGTCTTAGCCTCTAGAGACACTGGAATTATAGGCATGAAATACTGTAACCTGGCTGCCTTGGAGGTCCTTAAGGGCAAATTTGCTAACAGTATAAAGAAAAGGGACTCTTCCTGAACATAATCACGAGAAGCAGGCTCATTTTCTAGGATGAGAGGGCACAAAGCAGCACCCTCCCTTTGGTTATAATTAGTGCCAAGAGCAAAGCACTATAGAACTCCACTGAGTAGGAAATTTGGAATGAAAAGGCGCCCCCTACTGGAGCCTTGCAGAACGCAATTGAATTCTGTTTCACTACTCCAGCTAGGATTATACAAAATGAACATAACTCCACAAGCAGTTTGATCAAAAACTCGTTTGATCAAAAACTGTCTTGTGAGATGATTTTTGCTTTTGAGAAAATTAAAAACAGAGTGGCTAAGGATTGAATCAAGGGTGCCTTCCGTGAGATGAAGCAATAGAGAAAGAGCACAAGATAGGTTTTGGGAGAAGGCTGGGTGGAATAGTCTTACCAGGGCAAATGGTGGGAGACTTTGCCACCTCCGAAATTTTATATAGGACCTGTTGCCAACAACATAACAAACAACTTCGATAAGTACTCATCAGTCCATCTCAGTGAAACCTCTCCCGCTGCAAAAGAGTTCAAATTGTGCTTGACATGCTGTAAGCAAAGCAGTCATAAACCAAGCTAGTCCACAGGGATGACTTGATAGTTCTTTACCAAAGATGCCCTTTGGTAAAGGGTGCACCAATTTCCAAGTGGTTCTTTCCTTCCCCCTCACCAATAAGCCACTTCCTTAATTACTGAGTCAGGTTTGTTGGACTCTGCATTACAGAGAGTACCTATAATCCTCCTGGAGCCCCTTTGGTAGTCACTCTTGGGAGTCTGAAAGCAAAACAGTAGAAAATTAGCCAGACCATGATAAGAAGGAGAAACCAGATCTTGTTTCTGATGCCCGTCTGAACTATAAAAATAACAGAGTTCGCAATGTTAATTAAAAGCAAAGCAAAGATTATGGTAGGAAATATGTAGCTTAAGAAAATAGGGCTGGGGCTATAGCTCAGGTCCTGGGTTCAATCCCCAGCACTGCCAAAAGATAAAAAAATTATATATAGTACAGACCTAATGAGTCATACTTGTTCCTTAGAGGAGTGAATCTCAAACTCAGTTCCTACTTATTCCATAAATAGGAATGCTTTTTGAGCTAAATTTGAGTAGAACAGTGGTAATGCTCCCAGGAAAAAAAATTTAATTACTGGGAAATTTTTTCTCAATTTTATCTGTAGCTGTTTTCCTTTTGCTTATGCTAAAATCTAGCTTCAGCCAGGTGTGGTGGTGCATGCCTGTTATCCCAGCTACTTGGGAGACTGAGGCAGGAGGATCTCAAGTTCAAGTCCAGCTTTGGTGTCTAAGTAAGACCCTATCTCAATAAAAAAAGTAAATAAATAAAGTCTAGTTGTCAGCATTAAAGTAGTCCTTTAGCGAGTGGATTTTTTTTTTATTTTTTGGGTACTGTGGATTGAAAGTAGGAGCACTAGTGGTAACTGAGCTACATTCCCAGACCTTTTTTAATTTTTATTTTATTTTATTTTATTTTTAGTAAGACCCTATCTCACCAAGTTGCTGAGACTGGCTTGAATTTGAGATCCTCCTGCCTCAGCCTACTAAGTCACTGTGATTATAGGCATGTGTCACCTTGCCTGGCTTCTTTGGTGAACATTCTGAATTACATTATATTTCCATTTTTGGTGAAAAGCACTTTCATTTCAAACTATTCTTCACCTGAACTTGAGATTAACACTATTCACAGTTTGTTGTAGGAGAACCATGATCTAAGAATATTTCATTACTCTTTAGTTTTGTACATTGACAAGACAACCAAATGAATGTGTTTGGGCAATTATACTTCTTATTTATACCTCTCTCTGGGCCATTAGAATAAGAATTTTCACTAGGCATAGTGGCACCCCTATAATCCTAGGGATTCACAAAGCTGATGCAGGAGGACTTCAATTGGAGGCTAGCCTGGGCAATTTAACAAAACCCTATCTCAAAATAAAAAAAATTAAGAAGGACTGGGATTGTAGCTACAGTGTTGGAACACCCCTGAGTTCAATCCCCAAGAGGAAGAAGAAAAAGGAAGAGGAGGAAGAGTAGAAGGAGGAGGAGGAAGGAGAAAGAAGAGGAGGAGGGAGGAGGAGGGGGAGGAGGAGGAGGGGAGAGGAGGAGGAGGGGAGAGGATTAGGAGGGGGGGAGGAGGAGAAGGGGAGAGGAGGAGGAGGAAGGAGGAGGAAGGAGGAGGAGGAGGAGGGGAGAGGAGGAAGAGAAGAAGAGGAGGGGAGAGGATGAAAAGAGGGGAAGAGGAGGGGGAGGAAGAGAAAGAAGAATTTTCTCGCCTTGGTTGACCTCATTCTAAAGAATTGAACCTTGCACCTGGTCTTAGAATCTCACCTGATGCATCAACAAGATATTCAGGCAACCTGTATTGGATGTTCAATTACCTACTTCAGTAGTGGCCTATGATAATCCTTAGCATATGGCTGATTTCCCTGTGGGTCTGGCCTTTATGCAAAGGAGATAATCTGAAAAGCTAGTGGATGAGAATTGGCTGGATATGTTCGACATGTTGGCCAGGAAGAATTAGGTCTGCCATACTTAGGTCAGACTCTTTAACTGACTATGGTTCCAAATTCATTTGTTTGCTTTTAGTTCTCAAGTTTTCCAAGTTCTTATCTCTCCAGGCCAATAGGCTTCTATCTGGACATAGGCAACAATTTCCCCCAGAAGGGCCTGCGTGTGCTCTGGACATGTTGTCCTCCAATAGTCACTGAGGCTTTAGGGGAAACTAAATTAATGCCCAGCTCTCTCAGAAGCCAGGTTAGCAGCAACCAACCATCCCAATTTGTATAGGACAGACGGTGCTTTTTGTGCTAAAACAGGTATTAATGTCCTGGGCAAACCAGAGTGAGTTGGTCACTTTACAGACTGGAAAAAACTAGAATCTTGTCTATCTATAATCAAGGTTATTAACAGAAGTATGCAAATCTACCTAATGAGCTAAAGAACCGTGAGGGAGGCAGAAATATTGGGACTCTCTACTGGTCTCTTAAGAGCAATGATCAGGAATAAAGAATAGTGTCTAGTGTGGGGTCAACTGATTAGTCAGTTCTGGAATTAGGAGGAGCAGGGGTTTCAGGCATAATTTCCAGTGGTTATTTCTGTGCCTCTGTGCAGTTTCCCATTATTCCCAGGGTACCTGTGAGCCCGAGAGAGAAAAACTACGGTAGAAATGCTCAAATGAGCCTGTATCTAAGGGCTCACATAGTACAGCTGAGGGCATCTTTCTTCAAGGATCTGAACCTGTAGATGTCCTGGCCAGAGAGAATAGAACCCAGGGGACTGAGGACAGAGACAGATGACCAGAAAAGGACAGCAGAAGCAAGACCTGCAAACAGAGATGATGAAAGTGACAGCGGACAACAGTGGACAAGGTCAAGAGAAGCTCTGATAATCCTTGGGGTCCTGGCCTAACTTCTAGAAACTTCAGAGAACAAGAACACCAAAAACTGGTGGCTCCACCCAAGCTACATATATCTGGGAATTCTCAGAAATAGCTGAGAATTAAGGAAAATAAAAGCCTATTAGCCCATGGTTATGAGCATGAAGGATGGAGAGTGGAATTTTTTTTATTATTAATATAACCCTAGGTTACTATTATATAATACTGCCTATTAAAGTTTGAGACATGCAGAGTATAATTACATTAAACTACTTTAAAAATGAACTTGCTATTAAGTACAAGTACTTACAGAAAAACACACTAATCACAGGTATACAGCTCAATGAATTTTCCCAAGGAGAACACACCTACCTACCCCAAATCCAGATTAAGAAACAGAATATTAATATCATCCTGGTGGCCCACCTCATGCCTCCTCCCAGCCTGTGCCCCCTCCCAAGGGTAATCACTATACTGACCTAGTGACTGACATCTGTTTTGTCTGTTTTTGAACATACATAACTTGTCCGTTTGCCTTGTCTCATGCAACATTATGTTTATGACATTTACCCCTGCAGTTACATGAAGTTCTAGTTTATTTATTGGCACTACCGTGTGGAATTCCACTAGAAATACCCCACTCTTTATTCACCCATCCTACACCCTATTTGTGTTTTATGAGTAATGCAACATGGACTTTCTACTCCATGTATTTTGGTAAATACTTTGGTACATTTCTGCTGGATATAGACAGAAGAGTAGAATTGCTAGGGCAGAGGGCAGAGGGCATAATGTATGCTATGCTTTGGAAGATACTGCCAAGCAGTTTTCCAGAACAATCAGACGATCTGCTTCCTCCAATATTTGGGCATTCCAGTTGCTTATGTCATGCTTTCCTTTGACCATTCTGGTAAGTATGGAGTATACATACAACTTTAAGTTTTATTGACAGTCACAGTTGCACATACCTGTATTCCCAGCAACTGGAGGCTGAAGCAGAAAGATCACAAGTTCAAGGACAGCTTCCTCAACTTAACAAGACACTGAACAACTTAGAGAGATCCCCTCTCAAAATAAAACAGGAAAGACTGGGAATGAAGCTCAGTTGTAAAGCATCCCTGGTTCCAATCCCCAGTACAAAATAATTTTTTAAAAAGTCTTTTTAAATTTTATTTTCAAGTCTGGGAGATTCCCTAACTCATTTAAAATTTATCTTGAGTGTGGCCAAATGGAGTCCTCAATAAAAAAGATTCAAATGGATTCTTTTTCTGAGGAAGTGAAATGTATTTGTAAGAGATTTGCCTTATTAAAAAATGAATTTCCCTGCTTACAAGGTTTTAGGAACTAAATGAAAGAAAAAAAATCAAAAAAATGGATGAAGGGTGGCCATGCAAGAAGATTTCCTGTTCTTCCCAAACTGGTTCTTTAATTCTTCTGTAAGTCTTGATGCTAAAATCCTTCTACTAGACTGCATGATCTCTCTTCAGATGTCAGCTATAATAGCATAATATGTGGACCCAGAGCACAGAAGATTATTGCTAGAGATCTGCCGTCCGTATTAGTGGGAGAACTGCAAAGCTTTTCTTGTAATCGATCTTGAAAGCAAAGACTCTTTTCTCCTAGGCTATTTCTCTAGGGGAAACTGTGTTAATTTAAGAGGAAAGAATCTGTGATGACCAAATCACAGACAATAAAACAACTCTGGGAGTGCCACGGGATTTTGTGGATTTCAGCTCTAGAGATCAATATATAAAATGTGCATGATCGGTTTTCTTTTTTTATTGTTTCCCTTGGTCTAGGGATTTTGAATTCTGCAAAAATAATTTTTGTCCTTACATGAATCACTGACTTAGCTGTCCCAAAAGTATTACGTACTTAAATTGTGTCCTAGAGCACTGAAAAGATTGAAAGGAAATAAGGAATTCTCATATTCTGTTAGAATGTTCCTTTTTTTCTACAGGCTTTTTGGTCACAGCTAACTTGAAAGAAAGTAGTCCACCACATGGCCTGAAAACAACTTTTGAAAAAATAATAAACTGAAACCACATTTGTGTCTTTTTGCAAACTGGGCTTCATTCTTCCCAGTGCTGATAACAAGGACAGTTAAGAAACCACAAATTAAAAAAAAAAAAAAAACAGAATCATGCAAATGAGAAAGGACATGAAGTGAAACAGGAAGGAAGTGACATGAAAACTTTTATGAATGATGTTATGATTAGTAATTTCCTCAAAATCCCTTAGTATCATAAAACTTTTGGTTTGAATACAAGGAGAGAATTGGGGACATCATTACCCAGTTCTTACATAGGTGACTTTTTTTCTAATTTCAGGGGTTAGGTACCCTGGCTTTGTTCCCCCACCAGACTATCATCTTCTTCAGCACAGGGACCAGGTATTGATTAAAAAACAAAAATTAAGCACCTGCTAGCTGCTGAGGAGGGTAAAATGACACTTCTGCCATCAGACCTTTCTATGCAGCCACCTGTTGAACCCCTCACTTGGTGTCTGCTCTCAGACTCCTGGAACTACACTCTCCTCCTCTAGAGACACTCGAACTTTTCCTGAGCCCTTATGATGCCCACTATGCCTAGACCAGCACCTGTTGCTCTCTGGTACGCATGCTCTACCAAACAGACCTTCCAGCACATGAAGATAATCTACCACCCCTGCTTCTAACTGCCCTACTCTATCGGTATGTCCACTTAAAGTTCTAGAATCTTTTTTTTTTTTTTGTACTGGGAATTGAACCTAGGAGCACTTTACTACTGAGTCCCATCCCCAGTACTTTTTATTTTTTTCTTTTGGGACAAAGTCACATTCAGTTGCTGAGGGTCTTTCAAAATTGTTGAGACTGGCCTTGAATTTGTGATCCTCCTGCCTCAGCCTCCGAGCCACTGGGATTACAGGTGTGTGCCACCATGCCCTGCAAAGTTCTGGAGTCTTCCAGGTTGCTCATCTAGCTCTTTTGGGAGCCGCATCACTTCATTCATAAATATATTTTTCCCTTGGTATCTGTGAAATATTAGTTCCATAACCCTACAGAGGCCCAAATTTTCAAGACCCTTATATAAAATGGCATGATACATAAAATCATATAATCCTATATCATAGGATTATAATCCCACACTTATAATTCCAGCTATTCAGGAAGCTGAGAAAGGAAGATTGTAACTTTGAGGCCAGCCTCAACAAGTGAGTAAGACCCTGTGTTAAATTAAAAAATAAAAAGGTCTGGGGGTGTAGCTCAGTGATAGAGCACCCCTGGGTTCAATTCCCAGTACCACAAACAATAACAACATCATCATCATCATCATCATCATCATCATCATCATCTCTAGATTATGTATAATATTAATACAATATAAATGCTATATAAATAGTTGTACTTTATTGTTTGGAGAATAATAACAAGAAAAGAAGTCAATACATGTCCAGTTACAGATGAAATTTTTGGGGGAATACTTTTGGTTCATGATTGGTTGAATCCATGGATATGGAATCCACAGATACAGAGGGTCAAATGTGCTTTTGCTCCACAGACAGTTATTAGGCTTCTGATTAGTGTCAGGGGCTGTGCTGGGTGCCCAGGACACAATATGTTAATGGTCATTAGGCTGCAAAAAAGGAAAAACAGAGGCACGTGGACAAATACATATGAGAAAATGCTATGGATGCCTCAGTAGATGTGAGTATGAGATACAGCGGGGCACCAAGGCCCAGGTGTCATTTTTTTCCATGAGTAAACATTAGATAAAGGGACATTAGATCTTTGTTCCTGTAGCAGCCCTCAACCTCCTCCATGGGCCACTCTGCTTTGCTGGCCAGACAGCTGGCAGCATTGAGCAGAAGAAAAGACCAGAGGCTGCCCACAAGCATTTAAGTCTAATATCCAGGACACTGCTGTGGTTCTGTAGCTTCTGGAGATAATCGGATGATGGTTAGTAATGTCATTGTGCCAATGTTTCTAGACTTCTGTTGTCCATACACATATTAGGATTGCATTTCCTGAGGGCTGGGTGTGGCTAAGGGAAAGAAAATTTTTATTTAGTATATGCAAGGCCCTGCATTTGGTCCCCAGCACCCCATGTAAATATCACCACTATTTATTTTAGAACACTACTTTTTCAAAAACCTTGTAGAAATACAAGTCAAAATTACGCTAAGATTTCATCTCGCTCTAGTCAGAATGGCAATTATCAAGAATACAAGCAATAATAAGTGTTGGCGAGGATATGGGGACAAAGGTACACTCAGACATAGCTGGGGGGACTGCAAATTGGTGCAATCACTATGGAAAGCCTATGGGGATTCCTCAGAAAACTGGGAATGGAACCACCATTTGACCCAGTTATCCCACTCCTTTGTTTATTCCCAATGGACTTAAAATCAGCATACTACAGTGACACAGCCACATCAATGTTTATCGCAGCTCAATGCACAATAGCTAAACTATGGAACCAACCTAGATGCCCTTCAATAGATGAATGGGTAAAGAAAATGTGGTACATATACACAAGGGAATATTACTAATCCTTAAAGAAGAATAAAATTATGGCATTTGCAGGTAAATGGATAGAACTAGAGAATATCATGTTAAGTGAAATAAGCCAATCCCCAAAAGCCAAAGGCCTAATGTTTTCTCGGATAAGCAGTTGCTGATCCATGGCGGGGGAGTGGGGGAGATGAATGGAGGAACTTTGGATTGTGCAGAGGGGAGTGACGGGAGGGGTGGGGCAGTGGGATGGGAAAGATGGTAAAAAGAGACAGATATTATCACCCTATATGATTACACTACTGGTGTGACTCAGCACCATGTACAGCCAGAAGAATGAGAAGTTGTGCTCCATTTGTATACAATGTGTCAAAATGCATTCTACTGTCATGGGTAACTAATTAGAACAAATAAAAGAAAAGAAAATTCTAAAAAAAAGAGAGAGAGAAACCTCATACCCTTTAACAGTCACCTCCCATTGCATTCCTTCACTTTCCATACCCCTTTTATTTTCTCTTTCTATTCCCACCTCCATCAAAATACTAGCCTACTTCTGGTCTTTTATAGACTTACCTGTACTGAACATTTTATGTAAATGAAATCACACAATATGTGACTTTGTGCCAGGCTTCTTTTGTGTTTTAGGGCTCATCCACATTATAGCATGTATTTTTGATCCAAATTATGTTCTATTGTTTGGTTATGACTCACATTACCCTTTCATCCATCGATGAACAATTTCAGTTGTTTCCATTTATTGCCTATTCTGAATAATTATGCTATAAACATTTGTGTACACATTTTTATGTGGATATGTTTTCATTTCTCTTGACTGTATAAATAAGAGTCAAATTTCTGAGTCATATGGTAACTCTTTACTTTTTGAGGAACCGATAAATCCTTTTCTAAAATAAATCCTTTACATCCCATCATTAAGGTATAAGGGTTCCCATTTCTCCATATCCAGGTTATTACCTCTATTTCATGTTGAAGCCATTCTAGGAAGTGTGCAGTGGCATCTCAATGAAATTTGGATTTGCACTTTCCCCTGGTGATTAACATATTGCCTCTTTGTTTACCTGCCTTGGATAAATGTCTACTTAATTCCTTTGTCTATTTTAAAAATTGCGTTATTAATCCTTTTATTGTTTGCAACTTGATAATCATATAATTATATTATTATGATTTACAAGATATTTTCTCCCATTATGTGAGCTCCTTTTACTTTCTTAATGGTATTCTTTGAAACAAAAAATCTTTTATTTAAAGAAATTTAACTTATCTATTTTTTCTTAATTCTTATATTTTGAATGTTGTATGTAAGAAAGCTCTAGCCCAAACCATACTCACAGAGATTTCTTCCTATGTTGACTCCTCACAGTTTTATAGTTTTAGCTCTTAAATTTAGATCTATGGTTCATTTTCAGATAACTTTTATGAATGATATGTGAGGAAGAATCCAATTCGCCCTTTTACATGTAGATATCTAGTAGTCCCAGCATCAATTATTGAAAAGATTATTCTTTTTCACACTGGATTGTCTTAACAATCCATTTTTTTTTCTATAAGCAAGGTCATGTCATAGGGATAATTGTTTCCTTTCCATTCTGAATGAATTTTATTTCATTTTCTTGCCTAATTGCTCTGAGTAGAACTTCCAGTACAAGGCTGAACATAAGTGGCAAGAATAGATGTTTTGGATCTTGATCTTAAACGGAAAGCATTCGCTCTTTCACTCTTATGCCTGGTGTTAGCTAAGGGTTTTCATAGATGCTCTTTATCAGGCTGAGGACATTCCTTACTATTCCTGGTTGTCGAATGTTTCTGTCATGAGGGTTGCATTCCATCAAAAGCTCCCCCTGCAACTCTTTAAGTGGTCCTGTGACTGTTGAACTTCAGTCCATTGATGGAGTATATGCCATGAATGAGATTTGGGATGTTAAACTGTACATTCTCCGGTAAATCCCATTTAGTCATGTAGTTATTTTTTATATTGTTCAATTCAGTTTTTTAGTATTTTGTTGAGAACTTTTGTATCTATAATCATAAAAAAATATTGGTCTGAAGTATATTTGTGTATGTGTGTGTAGGTGTTTTACCAATGTCTGACTTCAGTATCAAGACTATAGAAAGAATTAGGAGATATTCCCTCAACTTTTGGGGGGAAGAATTTGTGAATAATTGGTGTTTAATCATAATTTAAAATGTTTTGCCAGAATGATGAGAAAAGCTGAGAGGGTATCATCCTGAGGCCCCAAAAGGACAAACTATTGTTTGTCAGAAATAGATTTTTTAAAATAAGAAGTCAGAGCCTGTGACTGACTTTTGAGGGAGAAAGACTCTCGGTGTTTGAAAAGCTCTCATGAATACTCTTCATGATCTCACAAGACAGATTGCAATAGCAATTTTCAGTCTAATCCACATGAAAATCTCTACCAAAAATACCAGTGAATCAAATGTGACAGAAAACTTATAACAACAGAGTACATTTATTTTAGGAATGCAAGGACAAAAATCTCATTCTTTGGTTTTATTTTATTTCTATCCATCATTTCCCACAAGTAATAGTTGTATACATTTGTGGGGTAAAAAATGTTATGCTTTGTGTGTGCACTGTGGAGGGATTAACTCAGGCTAATTAACATATTTATAATCTTACAAACATAATTTCTTAATGATGAAAACATTTAAAAGCTACTTTTTAAACTTTTTTTTTTTTTTTTTTTGATACTGGGAATTGAACCCATGGGTGCTCTACCACTGAGCTACATCCCCAGCTCTTTCATTTTTGAGGCCAGGTCTTGCTAAGTTGCTGAGGCTAACCTTGAACTTCTGATCCTCCCAAATCACTGATATTACAGATGTGCACCACTATCCACGACTTGATAGAGTAATCTTTCTGATAATGCTTTTTAAAAACTACTCATATACAAATGCTTCCTCTAAAATGATAAAGGACATATATTTTCAAACAGAAAGACAAAAACTGCATGGTCTCACTTAATATGCAGAAACCAAAGAGTTGATCCCAAAGAGTAGAAAAGTAGAACAGTGCTTATCAGAGCCTGGACAGGATGTGGGGGAGGCAGAGATGGAGAAAGGATGATTAACAGGTACAGGGTACAGTTAAACAAGAGGAATAACTTCTAATGTTCTGTAGCACATTAGAATAATTATGGCTGACAACTATTAATAGAATATTTCAAAATAACTAGCAGAAAGAATTTTGTATGTTCCCAAAGAAATAATATATGTGCCCATTACTCTGATCTGGTTATATTACATATTGTATACCTACATTGAAATTTTACACTGTGTAAATATGTACAATCATTATGTGCCAATCGAAAATAAAATTATGGAGCTGAGGGTGTAACTAAGAGATAGAGTACTTGTCTGGCATTCACGTAGCTATGAGTTTAATCCCCAGCACTGCAAAAGATATATACATTTAATGGTGCTTCTTTGAAAGACATCTTATTGTACCACCATCTTTATTATTATTATTATTATTATTATTGTCATTTGAGAAGTTCCAGCTGATGCATTAAAATATGATGCAGAAATAAAAAGGGGACATTTAGAAAGGTGAACACAAATAATTACTATTTATTACTGACAATATCCCTTAGAAAATAAATAAATAAACTGGAAAAAGTTAATTTTAATAAAAACAGAAAGTACAATGGCTGTACCCAAGGTAAATATAATTCAATAGTTTCTCTCATTGATAATGATAAGCTCATTTTACATAAGCTCTTGTGTTGTGGTAGACACTGGATAAAGTGCTGTACAGGCACCATCTGATTTAATCTTAAAAACCTCTAGTCATTGGTTAATAAATCCTTGAAACAACTCTTAAAGATATACATGACCATTATCTCTATTTAATGAAAGAAGAAATTGGGGCTTAGGGATACAAATTAACTTGCCACAAAGCAAGTATGAAACAAATCTAGAAGCAATTAACTTCATTCTTCATTTTTTTATTATTACAGCTGTTATTATTATCATCATTATTGACATTATTATATGCTGAGGCCTTGGGCTGAATTTTTCCTGACCTCTCTCATTTCTACGTATATTATGAGCAGAGACACTGGAAGCCTTTGATCCTGACTCTTTTCCAGGCAGTTTGTATAGTGAATACCCTGAGAAGCTAGAAATAGCATCTCCATCCAGAGTAAAGGACAGGTTTGTTTATTGTCCAGTATAATAATGTCTCACTTCAAGAAGAAGCTTCTTTATAAAATATTTTTAAAATATAAAAAGTGCAGTTTGTCTTAGGTAATGCACTCACTGCACATGTGCAAATGCAGGTGGCTCCTGACTTTCTTCTGCTGCCCTGTGAGAACCAGAGCTCAGGGAACTGTCGAAAATGCTGTCCGTCTGGCTACTGCTAACGGTGTGAGGAACAAGGACTTCTGTCTCTGGCCTGGAATCTCAGACTTCTGCCAGTGTGGAACTACGGCTGGGTAACTTTTCATCTTGCAAGTAGGGCAAACGCACAGACCCTTTACACATCTGGACAGACTCACCATGATGGGAAGATTGACCATTTCAAGGATGTTAAATTTCCCGAGATTTAATTTTTATTTTGAACTTAATAAAATGATTCTTAGTTTCCATTGGGAGAACCACTAGAAATTGCCAAGAATCACTACGATGTTTTAAAAGAAAAACAGGGAGTAAAAAGGAAGTACTTGCCTTATCAGTCATTAAGTTATTCCTAAAGTTATAGTAATCAAAACAATAGATGTAGTTCTGGCATAAGAAAAGATAAGAAAAACAATGAAATAGAAAAAAAAATAACTCAGAAATAGATTCTATAGCAGAAGAAATTAAAATATCATTCAGGAAGCAATAAAAACCAGTGGTGGGAAGTTGAAAATTGTGGTTTCAAAAAAGGAGTCGAACATGTGGGGGTAAAATCAGCTTAGAGATTAACATAACACATTAGTATGTAATTTTGATAGTTAAGATTTAAATATGGAGGACGATGTTAAACCATTAGCAAATATAAACAAAGCCTGGAAAATAATGTCTAATCTGTGGATAGGAAAGATGCCTCTCAGAATTTTTAAATTATCATGTCTTTTGACTCAACAATTTAACTAAGAGAGTGTAGACTATGGGTCTGAGATAACTGACTAGCTTACTTATTGCTGCATCCACAGAGTGGTAGGAACTCAAAAAATATTCATACATTAAACAAAGAGCGTTGCACAGAACCTTGAAGGTGTATGTTCAAAGAAGTCCCCGTGGTCCTGTCTGTGTCAATTTCCAGCAGTCACCCTGCGCCTTGAGATTTGAATAAAGTTATCCTCAAGCCAGGTGTAATGTGTTTTATATAGGTGGTCCCAGCCCTAGGGAGGCTAAGGTGGGAGAATCACTTAAGCCCAGGAGTTTGAGGCCAGCTTGGGGGCATAGTGAGGCCCCCACTTCTAAAAACAAAACAAAATATATAAAACAAGTTGGCTTGAGATTCCCTAACCCTGGAATCTCATTGTCCTCCTTATGCTGAGTTTGGGACTGTTTTATTTTCTCATGGCTATTTCTGCCTTGCTCAGAATCATGGATTTGTCTGAAGCCCACCTCCTACAATGTGTTCCTTCTTTTTAATTTTTTTATTAAATATTACTTTAGTCCACTTTATTTTTGTGCTGCTGGGGATTTAACCCAGGGCCTAGTCATGCTAGGTAAACACTCTACCTCTGAGCTATACCCACTACGCTGTCCCATCTTTTTTGATCTGAACCAATTTTACTATATGTAATATTCAGTTCCCTTCCTTTATTTTCCCATCTTATTAAAACAAAACTTGATGAGGAAAAACAACAAGAACACCTACGACATTTGAATATGTCACAACTTTTAGAGATTTGAGATGACAAATGGGATTTTTGAAACTACATGTATTGGCTTATTCAAAAAATGATTAGACATTCTCCTACATAAAAGTTCTTTGGCCTCTTTCCCATGAAAATTTTCTCCCTGGCTACAGTTGTCCCTGGCTCTGATTGTCACTTTATGTTCTTTTCCCATATCAGGAATTTCCTCACATATTATCAGTTCTGTGTATTTCAGGACTTGCTTTCCCATGGATGAAAGTATAAGCAAATGCCTCACTTTGGTTAGCAAAGAAATTCTGCTTTTCCTGCCTGCCCCAGTCCTGGAACAATCTCTGCATTTCTGAAACATCAATAATATGCTCAACTACTCAAAAGACAATTACCTTGGTCTCAAGCTTTAGCAATACAGGAAATAGATTTCCACATTTTTACTTCCTTTTCTCTTATACCCACTAAGATTTATAAGTAAAGAGGAAGCAGTAAAGATGCTTATTTTCCTTTTGCTGTGAATAGTATTTTTTCACTCAGCTATACTTGTTAAAGTAATCAATTTTAAAACAACACACTCAATCACTGATAGAAGATACCAGGTTAAACAAATAAAATACAGTAGTTTCCAAAATGTAATAGATCCAGGTGTTCGAAAATATGAAGATGCACACCTGTAATCCCAGAGGCTCCAGAGGCTGAGGCAGGAGTATCACAAGTTCAAAGCCATCTCAGCAAAATAGCAAGGCCCTAAACAACTCAGTGAGACCCTGTCTCTCTATAAAATATAAAAAAGGGCTGCAGATATGGCTCAGTGGTCAAATGCCTCTGGGTTCAATCATTGGTACAAAAAAAAAAAATAGCAAGTTGCCTGAAAGCATTTGTAGTATGAAGCCATTTGACATTTGGCAATGTCTGGATATACTTTTGGTTGTCACATCTGAGTGGTAGTGGTAGGGGACCACTAATGACATATAGTGCATAGAGACCTGGGATGCTGCTAAACATCCTACAATGAACAGGGCAACCCTCCAAGCAAAGCATTTTCTGACTCACCATGCCAACAGTATCAAGATTAGGAAAATCTGTTCTAATTGTGTTAAGTGAAGTAAGTCAAATTCATTTGACTTTTATGTTTGCATTTTATGTTTTCCCTGCAGAAGCTAAAGAAGAAAAAGGAAAAGAAAGGTCAGGATGTCTTGTGAAACTGAAGGAAGACCAGTAGAGTAGTGGAAATGGAACAGGAGGAGAGAGGAGGGAAGTGAAATGGGAAGTAGTGCAGAATGATATTGGTCAAATTATATTGTTATGTTATGTGCACATATGAATGGATACAAGTCCCACCACTGTACACAGCTATAATGCAACAATAAAAAACATTTCTAAAAATTAACCTTGTTCTAGAATTTCTCTGAACAGCGGACATCTTCAAGAGTTCAATCATGAAGGAATTATACTTTCTAAATCATTAATCTCTCAGTTTACATTTCTTTTAATGAGCATATTGTAATAAGAAGGTTTTGAGGGGCTGGCATTGTGCCTCAGTAGTAGAGTGCTCATCTCGAATATGTGAGGCCCTGGGTTCCATCCTCAGCACCACATAAAGATAAATAAAATAAAGGTATTGTGTCCATCTACAACTAAAAATGTTGTATATAATATTTATATATACATATATATAAAAGAAGTTTTTTTGTAATTTTGAAATAGGATGAAGATCACACACATAAAACAAAAATCAATATATTTGATCAAATTACACAGTGGATGGGCAGACAGGAAGAGCACAGGGCCAGTGCAGCTAGGAGAGGAGAGACGTCTGTTTCCAAGGGATGCCAAGATGAATAATGAACTCAGGTAAGAATCTACCCTCTGTGCACATGGAGGAATTTCCTCCTGAGAATACATCTCACCAATTGTCTGCTCCTTCCTAGACTCACCCTGAAATGTGCTGCCTGTAATTCAGCACATTAATATTCAAAGGGCAGGGGTTGGGATGTGGGAGGTTGTCTTCTTTCCTGTCCGAACATCACACCCAGAGACCAGGAGCTGAGGGATGGAAATGTCAGGTGCTCAAGAGAACATAAAACTACATGTGAACTAGAAGTCATGGTGCTATTTATTTTTCCACATTGTAAATCTCCCTTTTTCATTTTTGTAGAGTTGTTGCTACACTGGATTCTCTTGGGCGCCATCTGGTGGATAGATTTCCAATTCCCAGTTGGATGGTCACTCTCCTAACATTTTAGCTGTTATACCACTGTCTGCAGTTCAAGTTCTTCTCCCATAGTATATATCTACAATTCCTCATTACTATGTGATGTTGACACATTACAGACGACCATCAATCTTGTAGAAAGAGTAAACTCATCCAATATAAGCTTGGGATGAATACCAAAATCAGGTATAGACTCTTATCACAGGGCCTGGTGGGGGCAGTAAAAACCAGGAATAGGCTGTCCTGTTGCTACCTGAGAGTTCATGCCTGGAGCTAGAAGCAAAACCAACTCTAGGCCTAAGAACATGTAAGATCTCAAACAGACTCCTGGAGAACACAGAGCCTGAAAGACTTGTCTTGGAGCCCAGTAAATTTCTCATTAAGAAAAATGAGACTTAGGCCTGCTTCCCCAGTAAGATACCACAAGGTGCAAAAAAAACCCCACTCTCTTTCCTGTTGCTTAAACTCTGCCTCTTAGTTCCCTAATAACACAGTTCCCAGATTCCAAAGAGTGGGCCCCAGAGAACTTGGGAGCATTTTGCCATCTAACAGGGACCGCTGCCTCTTAGTGAAGTCTCCTGGTTGTTAGAGGCCAGTGCGGCAATGTTTGCAGACTTTTCAAAGTGAAAATCTTGACTGTTATGTGAAATTCCTTAATTTTTCTATTGTTGGCTCTAATTATTTTTGAAAGACTCCATGGGCCCCAAAACATTTGTGTTTGGAGCCAATATTTAATGAGCCATCAAAGAGTCTTTAAGTCCTTTTGAATTCTTCTGATGAACTGTGACTTTGACCTCTGCTCACATCTATTCATGATTACTTTTTTTTTTTTTTTTTTTTGGTGGTTCTGGGAATTGAATCCAGGGGTATTTTACCACTGAACTACATCCTGGATCAAACTTGTGATCCTCCTGCCTCAGCCTTAAAGGTTTTGACGGGCAGAAAGCCAGGCAGGAACCAACAGGAATGTCTCTGGCATCCCCTTTCTTGGTAGTAGTTTTTTAAAAAATCAGTATAGAATTATCAGTTCTCAACATATCCTTGGCCAGAAACAGATAGTCTTGGCAAATTTTCTTAGTTTTATTTATTTGTTTGTTTTCCATAAATCCAGTAAAGAGACAATATCGTGTTGTAGTATAAATTTGGAGCCAGACAACCTGGATGCAAATCTTGTTTCTGCCAGTGTCATGCGTCTAGTGTCATGTCATTAGTTGCATGACATTGGCAGATTTTTAAATTCCTCATGTAGAAGTTAACTTAATCTCTATTGTTTTATGAAAGACAATAGAATCCACCTCACAGAGTTGTAATGAAGGAACAAAATATATAACAATGCTTATAATGCCTGGCAGACAATAAATATGAACGTTAGTTTTCCAACACAATGACAAAATACCTGAGAGAGCTTGGTGATGTGGTGCCCACATGTGATCCCAGAGACTTGGGAAACTGAGGCAGGAGGATTGAAAGTTTGAGAACAGGTTCAGAAACTTAGTGAGACCCTCGGAAAATTAGTGAGACCCTGTCTCAAAATAAAAAAGAAAAAGGACTGGGGATGTAACTCAGTAGTATAGCACTCCTAGACCCAATTCCCTAGTACAAACAAAACAAAACAGAACCCACCAAGACTACCCACCATCTACAATTTTGCCATCTTACATTGAGATAATCAAGTTGAGATAATCAACTTGAAATTCGAATAAGGAAGGGTTTATATTGTGGCTCATGGTTTTGGTCAATGATCACTTGATAATCATTTTAAAGACTGTGGCAAGGAAGAATATCATGATGAGGATTGCTTAGTGGAATGAAGCTGCTCACCTCATGAGGGCCAGAAAGCAACAAGAGAGAGAGAAGAAGGGAAGAAAGTCCCAATATCTTCTTCAAGGGCATATCCCAAATGACCTTCCACTAGGCTCCACCTACTAAGGGTTCCATGACCTCAGAATAGCACTAGAGGCTGTCAGCCAAGCCTTTAACCTATGGGTTTGTAGGGAATACTTTCAATCCATAGCATTTGCCCTCAGCACCCTCAACATCACCATTCAAAAGGGAGGAATACAGGTATAGAAAGGAAGAATTAAACCAAAGCTCATGTCCACCTCATAAAACAGAATGCATCACTAGGAGTCCCCAAAGTCTAAACTGCTTTAGCAGGGGCTGGGACTCAGTGGTAGAGCTCTTGCCGAGCACATGTGAAGCCCCAGGTTTGAATACCAGCACTGAAAACAGAACAAAACAAAAGATAACCCAAGTCCAAAGTCTTCTCTGAGACTCAGTTCAAACTTTCAGCTGTGAGTCCCTATAAAAAATCAAAAAACCAAGTTACCCACTTCCAAGATGCAATGGCCCAGAGTAAACATCCCCATTCAAAAGGGAGGAATACATGTATAGAAAGGAAGAATTAAACCAAAGCAAAACTGGAATCCAGCAAGGCAAATGTTAAATAGCACAGCTCCATGCCTGGCATCGCAGGCATGGGTGCTGTGACATGAGCTCCAATGGACTTGGACAACTCCACTCCTATTCCCTTGCAAGCTGCAGCCCACATGGCCTCTCTCTTGGGCTGGCCCTGCTTGTTGTCTGAACAGGCATTCCACGTTCCTGGCATCTCTAATTTTCGGAGGTATTCAGCTTGGGCTTTACTCTCAGAGTTCACATTGCCCTGTTGTGGGGCTTTTTACAGGGATTTCCTCAAGGTAAGTCACTGGTAAGCCAGGCTTCACCGCAGGCAGAAATGCAAGGTGATGATTCTAAGCTCTGCTGACTCACAATGTCACTGGAGGCCCACAGAGAGTTCCCTTTATTTGCTGCCTCAGATTTCCTTTTACACCAAGGGTCATGGTCAAATACATGAAAAATGACGAACTTACCATTGAGAGGATGCATAAAATGAAAAATTTGAGAAAATAAAAGTTGTTTTTTTTTTTTTTTTAAATCCCCAGATATCCTTTATCCTAGATTTCCCTTGGTCAAGAGAGAACAAAATATCTTATTGTAATGCCTACGCTAAAAGAACAGAAAGAACAAAATGTTCAGAAAACTTAGGACAAATAATTGATGGATTAAATAGTGTATCATATTAGGGTCTATAAAAACAACAATGGCAGACAGAAATCAAAAGAAAATAATCATCTACAATTCTGCCATCTTACATGTTTTAATTTTTATACGTTCCGTTTACATTTTATTCAAATGTTTTTCCATTTCCCCCCACCCCAAACTCACAGAGACAAATCTTATGTGTCTAAGGGCGAGACCAGCCAAGGTGGTCATCAGGTCATGCTACAGTGACCAGGCAATATTTCTGTACTTCTGCCTCTAGTAGTTCTGCCAAAATTCCAGTCCTCTTCAAGTCCCTCCTAACGAGTTCTTGAATTCTCAGGAACGAATCCTCCGGCTATCATGTGTCACCTTCAGTTTTCCTCTCCTCTTTAGCGTCTCTCTTCAAACATCTGCTCTTATTGGTGCTTCCTAAGAAGCTTCAGAAGCATCAGAAACTGTCCAACTCCTCCTCCTAGTGGAATGCGCTGTTCCATTCTCTTCCATCAGCTTGAGAAGGTTGGGCCAGCTCCTTGGTTTCTTTTTTGCACTCCATCTACAAATCCACTGAGCTGGATTCGGGGACACTGGTTATCAGGCAGTGAAAATGTGAGGATTTTAGTGAAACTTTCCTTGTGTTTTTTTTTACTGGCTCTTTCTTGCAATCCATAGTCTCTTGAGCATCTCTGAGTCCATAGTTTGGGAAAGGGAAAACTAAAAGCTCAACAGTCTTCTTAGGATTACGTTTTTCTTATTTGCTGACAGTTCCTGAACTGTACTTTTATATTTGATTCTCTTCTCTTTATGATGAAGTTTTATTCAAAAAGTTCCTCTGTCCCAAATGCAAACAAACACATGCCAGACCTAAATATGCAAAAAGCCTTGAACAAACACAATTTAAGGTGACTGGCCTCCTAATACAATAGCATAGATAGAATTCTTGGTTTCATCTTTCTCATTATATAGTTACTTTGTGTATATTTCCAGCTTACTACTTAGTTCTCATAATTATTATGTAAGAGGTTATATTACAAATATTATATATAATGGATTTGCTATAATTTATCTAATTGTTCTCTTATTTGGAAATTTAGGTTATCAATGATTTTTCTTTTTTAAATATTTTTTAGTTGTAGAGGGCCACACAATATCTTTGTTTATTAATTTATTTTTTATGTGGTGCTGAGGATCTAACCAGTTCCTCACACATTCCAGGCAAGCGCTCTACCACTGAGCCACAGCCCCAGCCCCTCAATAATTTTTCTTTTTCTTTTTTTCTTTCTTTATTTCTTGGTACTGGGACTAGAGCCCAGGAGCACTTTATCACTGAACTATATCTGAGCTATATTCCCAGTCCTTTATATTTTTATTTCATTTTTATTTTTCATTTTGAGACAGGGTCTTGTTAAGTGGCTTAGGGCCTTGCTCATTTGCTGAAGCTGGCCTCAAATTTGCAGTCCTTCTGCCTTAGCCTCCCAAGTTGCTGAGATGACAGGCATGAACCACTTTGCCTGACTATCAGTGATCTTTCTATAGTTAAATGAGATGAACTGAGCAGAGACAATTTAAATGGTCATAATTGTGTGTTTTACTTGGGAGATGTGTATATTAGTTAAGGAAATCCTTGTTCTATGATTTTTCAAATTTCAGGAGCATGACATTAAAACTATTTATTTCTCAGTCATTTAACAGTCCAGTATGAGGTTCTTTATCAGCAATGTCAGGGATAGAGAACTCTGCCTCACATATTCATAAGAGACCCTAGTGATAGGGCTTTCACCATCTCACTGCATGGTTTCCAAGGTCTCTCTGGGCACCATCATCAGCTGGCAGATAAGTAGGAAAGAGAAGTTCATGTGAGAGTTTCTTAAAATAAAAATGACCCATTTTAATGGTGCAATTTGATGATCTATTTATAAGTGTGTATAGTTGTATAACCACCATGAAAATCAAAATATAGACTTTCCAACACCCTGAAAAGTTCCTAATGCCTTTTTATGTCTGATCCCCTTTTGCAACTCCTACCTCCTGACAACTTTCTGTGGATATAGGTAAGTTTGTTAGTTCTCAAATTTCATACAAATGGTATATAATATATATTATTTTTGTGATGCCTCCTTTACTTAGCAAAATTCATGTGATAATTGAAGTAATAGTAGTAGTAGTAGTAATCTAGTATTTGCATCATCCATTGCTTTTTATTGCTGTGTAGTATTTATTGTATATAGTAACCATTGTATGGTTACTATATACAATAAATATTCATAACATCATTCACCAATGGTTTTAGATGTTATGAATAATGCTGATAGAATTTATGTACTTATACTTTAATTTCTCCTGGGTAAATATCTAGAAGAAGGATCACGATGTCACATGGCAAGTGGATATTTACCTTGATAAGATATTGCCATACTGTTTACCAAAACTGCTGTACTATATCTGGCATTGTTACCAGCAATATCTGAGAGTTCCGGTCATTCTGCATTCTCACTAATCCATGGGATTGTCCGTGTTGTTAATCTTCACCATTTTATATTGTTTTGTAAAAACAGATATTTCTAGGGTCCGTATATATTGATTGACTAGATTTCTGGGATGGAGTCATGTTTTGTCTTTGTTTGTGTTTTCTGTAGTACTGGCGATTGAACCCATTAGTGTTCTATCACTAAGCTACACCTCCAGCCATTTTCTTATTTTTATTTTGAGACATAGTTTCACCAAGTCGCCAAGGATAGCCTTGAACTTGCAATCCTCCTGCCTCAGTCTCCCAAGTAGCTAGGATTACAAGCATGTGCCACCTCACTCAGCATGAAGCCATGTCTTATTCTTCTTGAGTTTCTTTCTGGCAAATATATACTGGGCACTTAGCAAATATTGGTTGAAGAGCCAGGCATGGTGGTGCATGCCTGTAATCCCAGGAGTCTGAGGCGAGAGGATTACAAATTTGAGGCCAGCCTCAGCAACATAGCAAGACCCTGTCTTAAAAAAGAAAGGAGGTATCTGGGGATGTAGCTCATGGTTAAAGCACTCAATCCCCAATACCTTAAAAAAATGGCTAGGGATGTGGCTTAGTGATTAAGCCCCTCTGGGTTCAATCCCTGGCACACAGGTGTGCGCACACATGTGCGCACACACACACACACACACATGCAAAAAAAACAACAAATATTGATTGAATATTTACATCTCTACATGTTTAAAATTAAATCTGAAACTTGTCTAAAAATCTCCACAACCTGTATCATACTGTATGCTATAAAAACACCAAATGCTTGCAGATTCCTGATCATCCATAATGTGTTCCATTCCTATGCTATTTGCATCCTCCACTATTCCTAGAATTTGTTTCCTTGTTCGTTTATCTGGCTAATTCCTCTGCCTGTTCTCTGTGACCCAATTAAGGAATCATTTCATCTTCCCCTTCATTCCTGGGCTGGATTATCTATCTCTTCTCTGAAATATTTAAAATACCTTGTGTTGATCATTATCATTTACTTATTGCACTGTTCTTAACAAAAACACCTAATATGGAACCAGCTGTGTAACATTTATGTCCCAGTTTCCTTAGCTATAAAACATGGATAAACACAGGGTAAAAATGGGAGTTCATAACCCACTTGAATCTAATGTATGAAATATGATTTGTCAAGAGCTTTGTAATGTTTTGAACAACCAATAAAAAAAATTAAAAAAAAAAAGAATTGCCCTTGTAATGCTGAGCATGGTGGCACACCTGTAATCTCTGAACTTGGGAAGCTGAGGCAGGAGGATCACAAGTTCAAGGCCAGCCTGGGCAACTTAGTGAGATGCGAGACCCTGTCACAAAAAAGGAGGGTAGCTGGGATATATCTCATGGTTAAAGCACTTAATCCCCAATATCCCTTCCTCCCCCCCAAAAAAGACTTGATATTTTAAGACCTTAAAAAGTAAATATTTGGCACCTAGAAAACTCTCAATAAAATTGTATAATCATGCAAAAAATTTAGCCATTTTAGTGGATTCATAGTAAATTATTCTTTTTCACTTGCATGATCACAATGACTAGTGAACTTCTTTTGTGTTTATTGGTTATATATGTGTGTACGTGTGTGTGTGTGTTGTGAAGTGCTTGTTCAAACCATTTGCCCATTTTTAAAAATGTGGTTGTTTGTCATATTTTATTTGTAAGAGTTCTTTACTTTTTTTACATATTGTGGATACAAGCAAAGAGTATACTCCTCACTATCCAGTGTTTTCTAATACATTTAGGTTGTTGCTTCTTTGTATTATGTCCAGCTTTTTTTTTTTAGTACTAGAGTCCTTGTGCTTGGTAGGCGAGCACTCTACCACTGAACTACATCCCCAGTCCTGTGTCCAGCTTGAATAGTTGAAAGAGTTGGTCCTATAGGATCTCATTGTATCATTATGGAAGATGGAAACTGTGAAGGGGATTTTAAGATTCAGAGCTAGAATTGGCTCTCATCAATTCTGCTTACAGTGTGTTGGCTGGAATTCAGTCATGTGACAGCGTCTAACTTCAAAGAAGCCTGGGAAAGGCAGGGCAGAGTGCCCTGGAAAAGAACAGGATTGATAATGAGCTAGCAGAATCTGCTGTGGGAGCCTCAAAGGAACATATAATTGTAGAAAGCCTAACCCAGGGACATGATAGATCTATTTCTAAATCCCTTCCACTATAAAAAAATCATGGTGTACTAACTATAATCAGACCCTGGGCTATAATAGCTGAGGCCAGAATTTATGGAGCATTTGCTATGAGCCAGGGATACAGAGACTTTCTATACATTTCTTAACTATTAAACAGACCCTGTTTTTAAGGTGGCCTGGGGAAGACTGTCCACACCTTTGATTCTACTGCTGTATGATGGTGTGTTTAACGATGCCTCCAAATCTTGTCAACCCCAGCAGAAGCACGGTTGTGAGTAATGAGGCTGCTTGCCAAGCTCTCCTAGTTCCCCCAAGGGAAAGGATCACTGGGGAAACAGAGCATTATTAATATTCCCAAATTTCAACAAGCCAGTTTTTCCACTCTCTGGTAATGATTGGTAGACTCCTGTTGACCCTCCGGGGATTGGGTAACATTCCAATTTGCAATTTTTCCGT
Organism: Urocitellus parryii; assembly: GCF_045843805.1. Taxonomy (NCBI): domain Eukaryota; kingdom Metazoa; phylum Chordata; class Mammalia; order Rodentia; family Sciuridae; genus Urocitellus; species Urocitellus parryii. The sequence continues at coordinate 111,493,576 of NC_135541.1, forward strand.
GTGGCTCTCTGCATTTGCTCTACACCAGTCTCATGACTATTCACAGCATTCTGTTGTAGAGCTGTTCACAGACCAGTGTTTCTGCTCTCGCAGTTGAATTTCCTGCCTCACTACATGGTATGGACAGATTTATCTGTAATAGTTTGTTGATGATCCAAGTGGATTGGAAACGCTGCTTATGAGCCAGACACAAAACAAATGCAATGATAATAATAATGATGGCAGCACTCACTGGGCACTATTGCTGGCAAACTGCTTCCATGTACCTTGTTCTATCTGGTGTTGTCTCTCAGAGATCACTCTTTTGTTACCTGATGATTAGTGTCTTGAAAACCATTGTTATATGTGGTTTGTCCCTTGTTTTGGATATTCCAGGTAGGAGCATAAACCTGAGCTCAAGCAATTATTTCAGATCACCCTAACATGCAATGTTTCTATCAGAAGTCAGGAAATGATACCTGAAGTCCAGGTAGAAAAGGATATATTGCCTCTTGGAGGACAGGAGGGCTTGAACAGAAGGCAACCCGGGCCTAAAAGTATGAGAAGATAAACTAAGAAAAAACAGAACAGTGATTCCAGGGTTAGGAAGATGGATAAGGTTTTGCTGTCTAAGTAAAGTTGGAAGAACATGGAAAGACGAAAGATGAAGGTCTCCAGTCTAGTGAATGCAAATTGAGTAAAATGAGATTCATCTCAGTTCTGTACATTCATACTCTGAAATCCACTGGTAGTATGAACTTTTGGGCTTGACATTTGTTGAGGAAGCCTGATCTTAGAGCCATGGTTTGTGGGTTGGGGAGGGGAATGCTAATTTTTTAAGGCTTTTGCAGGAAAGTAACTCTGTTCTCCACAGATAACTTCATTTTGGGAAATGACTGTAAATAAAATGGGAAGAAACTTTCTGTCTTGTGTCTTCCTAGAGATGCTCTTTTTTAAAAAAATTCCACTTTGTATGTATATAGCAATCATGAAGGAAGTGGCAGGGCCAGGGTCCCGTTCCAATCCATTGCAGCCCAAGACCCCAGTGGCATGAAGTGATGGGACTATGCCTTCTCTAGGCATTGTGACACGGGCTGAATCATCGATGTGTGACAGAGAACCACACCTCAAACCGCAGAAGCCCTTTTCATTTGGATGCACTTCCAGGTTCTCACTTGACCTCAACGGTGCACATCTAAATTTGCTGGTTGTGTTAGCTTTTTGTCACTGTGACAAATGCCTGAGAAAAACAATGTAGAAGGAGGAAAGATTTATTTGGATTCATGGTTTTGGAAGTTTCAGTCCAGAGTCAGCTGACTTCATTGCTATGGGCCTGTGGTAAGGCAGAGCATCATGGCAGAGAGGGAATGGACACTGACTGGTTCCTGACCCACTTGCTGTGAGAATTAGCCTCTCTTCTGCTGTTCTATGGATGCTCTTGTGATGGTACAATAATCTCTGCCATGATGCAGCCAGTAGTCCTGGAGGCTCTAGAATGATGTTTTGCATATGCCCTGATCTCTGGACTTCTTCAAGTTTCATGAACATGCTCACTCCCCATCTCCACATCAAAGGATCTGCACTCACTGCTTCCTCTGCTTGGAACATTCTTTCTTCTTTCTCTCTCTTCCCCTGAAAGGATCAAAGGGCCAAGTTAACCTCTATGCCATCTTGAGGTTTCATATGGAGCTTCTCTCTCTCAAAGAAACCTTCCTACTCCCTTTCCTCCTCGCCCCACAAGTCTTGATTAAGTTCTTTTGTTAAAGACTCTCAAAGAACCAGTTCTACAGTCTGCTTACGCTAGGTTATAATTATTCCCTTATTTGTGGGATTACTTGATGCTTGTTACCTCCACTAGAAGTAAATTCCGTGAATGCAAGGACCTCAGTACCATCCCCAACTTGTCTCAGTATCAGTTACGTCAGGTTTGGGGAAAGACTGAATGAGGAGTGGGAAATGAATGAGTGCATCCCCTCTCCTTTCTCCCTCTGCCACCCAAGAGCACTAAAGTGGCATTCCCTGTGACCTAGGGTCACCTCCCTTAAATACCTCCTCCAGATTTTGCCTGCAGTGCCACATTCCACAGACTCAAAATCCAGCCCTTTGGACTGTTTGGGGGATGGACAGCACTTCCTATGTCCTTCTCTCTGGCCCCAGATATCCTTAATCACTCACTGCAGGAAACAGATGCTTGAGGATTGGGGACCAGAGGTGAGACAAGTTCTCTAGGTCCCATTCAGCCTATCTCACCTTCAGGGTTAGTGGGAACTACTGGGTTTTTGTTATTGCTATTTTTTCAGTGCCTAGGATCAAATCCAGGACTATGCTAGCATATGCTCTTCCACTGAGCTACAACCCAGCCCTGTTGGTGTTTTAAAGTAAATTTCCTGGTTAATTAGAAGCAATAGGGAAGGGGTCCATTAATGCTCCCTCTAGCCTACCTACCATCTAAACTTGCTTTTTATTTCACTGCTACTTAATCTCTCTCTCCTTGATAAAATTGGTTCTTTTAATTTTTCCTGGTTTCCAAGTATATTAGTTTCCTATTGCTGCTGTACAAATTAATCACTCTTATGGTGTTACTTTTTGCGGGCCTAAAGGGGCCCCAGGGTGCAGGCTGGGTTGCTTAGAAATTGCTTGTTTTGCATTCCAAGGGTTCATGGGTATTTCCTGTATCCCAATGGTTTATGGGTGCTTTTCTTTTGAGACTTATATGTTTTTATTTCTCTGTAGCCCCAAATTCCTTTATCATCCCTAATAGTTATTGTAACACCCAAGCCTTTTGCATTGTTTCTGAATTGAATATAATGAATTAAGGAATTGAAGGACCTTAAACTTCTCATGGTGGCACATGCCTATAATCCCAGAGACTCAGGAGGCTGAGGCAGGAGGATTACAAATTGAAGGCCAGCCTACGCAATTTCAGGAGACCCTGTCTCAAAATAAAAAATAAAAAGAACTAGGGGTATAGCTCAGTAGTAGAGCATCTTTAGGTTCAATCTCCCCATCACTCAAAATAAATAAACAATAAAAAGAGCTGAGGCTATAGGACAGAGCACACACCCGGGTTCAATCTCCAGTACTGCAAGAATAAATAGAGATAGATAAAATAAAAATGAGAAGAAAATAAATTGGAGGACCTTAAATTTCACTTTCATTTTGAAAAGTACAAAAGACAGCACATGAGAAGTTTAATTAGACATTTAAAGAATCCATAAACCAGGCCTGGAGGCACACACATGTAATCCCAGCTATTTAAGAGGTGGAGGCACGAGGATCACAAATTCTGTTACTCCAGCCAAGTCAAGGACCCTGTTTGGATTCCAGCTGGTTAAATTCAGCTGTCCATCCACATTGGAAATAAGCAAACAACATTAAAAGGGAAAATGAATTTCATGAAGTTTGGCCAAACTGGGGAGAAGCAGCTACATTACTTCTCTGCTAATCCTACAGAAGTGGTTACAATTTCCAGAAACAAAAGCCAGGTAATAGAAATATGTAGATTTACTTAGGCTATGCGGGCAGAGAACATGGCGGTTTCAGCTTTCTTGGTACCATGCAGGCGAGGGGGTAATTTTTTTCTTAGCATGACAACATTCAGGAGCTGTTTCAGTTCAAGGCCCTCCTGGAAACCTCAGCAAGATCCTGTCTCAAGATAAGGTAAAAAGTGCTGGGGATGTAGCTCAGTGGCAGAGTACTTGCTTAGCATGTGCTAAGGCCCTGGTTACAATCCCCTCCCCTGACACCCCCAGGACAGAGAAAGAGAAAGAAACAAAAGGGGCTATGAACTCAAATTTATCCACTTATTGCCATATAACCTTCAGTAAATCATTTTACTTTTCTAAATTACAAAGTAGGAATAAATACAACAATGCATCTCAGATTTACCATCAATGAAATGAGAACAATTATGCTACTTATCCCATAGAACTATTGTACAGATCTGTTGAGTTATACTCACCTAGCACTTAAAATTGATCAGCAAATATTTGTATTGTTATTATAGCTAGTTTGTATTTTATCACCATGCCTAATCCATGTAAAATGCAGGTTTTCATAAAAAGGTTCTTGGGATCCTAAAAGGGTCATGAATTGGCTTCAGGAGGTGCATGAATCATTTAAATTATGTGCAAGCTTAGAAGGTGAGAGAGCTTGTAGCTTTTCAGGTTCTTATAGAGTTTCAAGACACAGGTAGTTGAAATTAAAGACTTGAGATATCTGAGGGAAGTTCTCTGATTAGTAAACTTGCAAGGTAGCAAAAAAAACTCTGGCTCTAACCTCTAGTCAATACATTTAAAATGTGATTGTTAATAGTTAGGGTTGTAGCCCAGTGGTAGAACATTTGTTTAGCTTGCACAAGGCCCAAATAGGCAGATAGATAGATAGATAGGTAGATAGATAAATAAATAAATAAATAGATAAATAAATAAATAAATTTAAACCAAGTATGGTGGTGTACTCCCGTAATCCCTGCATCTCTGGAGGATCATAACTCAAGGCCATCCTGGCCTGAAAAAAAAAAGAAAAAGAAAAAGAAAGAAAGATAGTAAAGAGCTGGGGATATAGCTCAGGGGTAGAGCATTCCTGGGTTCAATCTTCAGCATTGCAAAAATAAACTAATAATAATAATAAAATAAATTGGAGGACCTTAGATTTCATTTTGGAAGTCTCAAAAGACAGCACTATTAGAAATTTAACTAGACACTTAAAGAAGTTATAAACAGGCCTGGAGGCATACACCTGTAATTCCAGCTACTCAAGAGGTTGGGCAGGAGGCTCCCAAGGAAAAAATGTGATTTTATAAGAGCCCTACTATTAATCAGAGTTTCAGAGACCATCAAGATCCTAATTAATAAAAAAATCAGTGAGCAAACCAGAATGCCAGGGATTGTTTGTCTAGTAACTAAAATACTTGTTCCACCGGGCGCAGTGGTACATGCCTGTAATCACAGCAGCTCGGGAGGCTGAAACAGGAGGATTTCGAGTTCAAAACCAGCCTCAGCAAAAGTGAGGCACTGAGCAACTCAGTGAGACCCTGTCTCTAAATAAAATACAAACTAGGGCTGGGGTTGTGGCTCAGTGGTTGGGTGCTCCTGTGTTCAATCTCCAGCACCAAAATAAGTAAATCAATGAAATAAAATACCTGTTTTCCTTATTCATTTTCCTGATGGAGGTGTCTGAGCATGATTGACAGAGCTGTCAACCTATAGAAAACAGGACCAATTGGTAGCTTCTTACCGGCATCAGGGTATCTGGAAAATAAATTACTTACTCAGAACAATGGTAAAGAAATCCAGGTATACAATTAGAAGAGATGTTTGTATATGGACTATGATACAATGTAATGAATTGTCCCTGTACCATATCAAAGCAGCCTCACTAATGCCCATGACACACCTGTCACATGTACAGTCTTTCCCTCTTTCTCTTGGAGTATTACTGTGTAAAAGCAAGACCCACCTTAGCTCATCTTTTTGAACATGCAGACAAGCTCTATTCATGAATTTTTTCTGCAGAAAAGAAATAATATAATTGATTATGTTACAGGATTTTTCTTTTCTTTTTTTTTCTTTTTTTGGAGTGCTGAGGATTGAACCCAGGGCCACCCCCCCCGCCCCCCCCCCCCGCCCCGCCGGCACATGTTTGACAGTACTTCACCACTGAGCTACGTACCCAGCCCACTTTTTTCTTTTTTAACCATCAGGTGCATTTTGATGAAACAGTATTCTTCTTACCTTAATTTCAATTGGTATTTCCCAAAACTCTCTTTTCAGGTATTCACTCACTTTCTCTCCCGGGGTGGTGACTTTCTCAGGTAGTTCATTCATTATTCATTGATTGGTTCTAGGTTTTCTGTCACAGTTGCCTTTTCATTACTAAGTGACTTCCTATGTCAACCAGAAGAATCCACCTCCCTGCTAATTACTATCATTATTGTCATCATCATCACCATAAGGATAATTAAAAACAACTCTGTAAAGAGGAGTTGCATGTGTGTATGTTAACAGAGCCATCTTTTTTTTTTCCCCCAACCCTTGGTACTTGTGATTGAATCCAGGGTCCTCTACCACTAAGCTAATGTACACATAAGCTACATCCCTAGTTCTTTGGATTTTTCATTTTGAGACAAGATCTTTCTAAGGTTCTGAGGGTGTAGTGACACCCTCAGTTGTTGAATCTGGCCTTTGAACTTGTGGCCTAAGTCTCTTGAGTGGCTGGAATTACAGGCATGCACCACTACACCCAGGCTGAAACCCTCTTTTTAAGAAAAGGGATAATACTAGTCCCCTTCTTATAACTAACCACACTTGCCTAGCTGGCAGGAGACCCAGGGTTCAATTCCCAGCACCATTAAAAAAAAGAAGAAAGAAAGAAAAAATCTAATGCAAACTTCTAGGATTGCTAAACTGATAGTATATACAGTTGACTCTTATATTCTTTGCTAACGTGCAACATTCTTTCCTCATTTTGCCTTTATGGAAATGAATCAAACCCCAAGGAAAATAGAGATACAGATTACCCAGGGACACCAGAGGATACTTCAGTCTACATTAGATCTCCTCAGACATCTAAGTCAATACATTCCTTTTTTTCTTTGAACTATTTTATTAAATATATATATATATATATATATATATATATATATATATATTTTATGGTGCCAGGGACCAAACCTAGGTCCTCGCACATGCTAAAAACCATTCTGTACACTGAACTAAACCAAGGCCTGAATAGCGTTGTGACCAGGCTTGAGAAAGGGTCTTGCTGAGTTACCCCAGCTGGTCTCAGCCTCGAAAATCGCTAGGATTATGGGTGGGTTCCACTGGATCTAGCACATTGTCCTGTTTTATATTCTTCATCTTTTTTTATCAAGTCCTGAGATTATCATGTTCAATTATTTTGCTTATTTTTTTTTTGTCCCATCAGAATACAAGCTCCATAAGAACAGAGATTTTTCTCAGAACGTCATTTTCAGCACCGTTAGGAGTGCCTGGCTCATGAGAGGGTGTCAGTAATAGACACTGATTGATTGATTGAATGAATGAGTGAGTGACAATCAAGCAGTACTGATTCTAATCGTGCCCCCTCAACTGGAAATTTAACTCAGGGGCACTTCACCACTGAGCTACACCCATAGCCCTTTTGTTTGTTTGTTTTTATTTGAGACAGGTTCTAAGTTGCTTAGGGCCTTTCTTTCTTTCTTCCTTTTCTTTTTTTGGCTCGGGGGTGGGGGGTACCAGGGCTCAAACCCAGGGTTGCTGAACCACTGAACCACATCCTCATCCCTTTTTATTTTTTGAAACAGGGTCTTGCTAAATTGCTTAAGGCCTTGTTAAGCTGAGGCTGGCTTCGAACTTTCAATCCTTATGTGCCTCCGCCGTACAAGACCCTGTGAGCCACCGTGCCCAGCTATTCAGTGTCTTTTTAAGTTGCTGAGCCTGTCCTCAAACGTGAGATCCTCCTGTCTCAGCCTCCTGAGTCCCTGGGATTACAGACATGTGCCACCTTGCCCATTCAGAAATATAATCTTTTGTAAGCTTTACTTTATCTAATCTTTACAATTACCTTATGAAATAAACAACTATCATACTATTAATTCACTTTATCATACTATTAATTTCATTTTAGAGAAGAAAACTCTTAGAGAAGCAATTTACCCAAAGTCATGTTTGATAGTAATTTGAGAAATCAGAATTCAAATCCAGACGTTCCATACACTTTCTATCCCTCAAAATATCTGCTTTATTTCTTGTAATGCAAGTCTGGAGATCACAACTGAATTCCAAGTAGAAAAATGAGTTTCCTGCTCCTGTCCTCACCCCCACTAACCCTGTTGGTCTTATCCTCAGAGCCACCGTCAGAGAAGCTGGCTAGCTGCAGCCCCTGAAACCCCAGGGACATGGGATAGGGCCTGACCTGAAGGGTTCACTACACAAGAAAGCAGGAAAGTGCACATTATCGGTAGGCTTCCAGCTCCAAAGCAGATAGCCAAGAAGGGGCTGGCCTGGGTATGCACTAGAACCTTTTCCCCAAACTTCACTAATCAGAAGAGTCTCTCTTCCCAAAGGGATGGGGCCAGGGGAGGGAGGGAGGGAATGAGGGGTCTAGAGAAAAGGGCAGAACTATTTATTTTCATAATACTTCCATGGAGGCCAAAGTTCCTGTCTTACAGATGGAGACAGTAACAGAGGGAGAAATTTCCCAATCTCCAGCATTGATTTATAAAGAGGTACACTTAACTCCCCACCCTCCCCACAACTTTTTTTTTTTTTTTTTTTTTTTGGTACTGAAGATTGAACCCACAGGCTTTTTACCACTGAGCTATATCCCCAGCCCTTTTATTTTTTATTTTTGAGATAGGGTCTCTATAAGTTGCTTAAGGCCTCACTAATTTGCTGAGACTAGCTTTGAATTGATAATCCTCCTGCCTCAACCTCCTGAGTCACTGGGATTACAGGCATGTACCATTGCACCCAAATCAAATTTCTTCCGATATTGTAGACTGCGGAGTGGAGCATTAGAAGATATTTTCTATATTAACAATATCAGGGCTCAATTAAACCCATAAATCTAATCAAATCACTTCTAAAAATTATTCTGTATTCCTATATCATTCATTTATATTTGAAGAATAAATAATTGGGTTTTATTCTTGAAAGGTGTTTTCTGATATGCACAGACACTGGAGAAACTACGGTTAATTTATTGCTCACTTTCACTTCACTTCATTCTCATTAATCTCAAATTATGCTCAAGTTAAGTAGCAGTTAAAGAGCTTCTTTCCGCCTATTAACCTATTATACTAGCTCGTAAACATATGTGAACAGTTCATGGTTCAATAATGCTCTGGGCTTCATAGCTCCAGCATAAAGACCAAATTTAAGACAACTAACCTGTTGTGTAGCCAGTTACCTGCCCCTTCAACACACATAATGGAATTCCACAGGATTTCCATAGTGCTAATCATTAAAAGCCCTGTCTAGTGAGTGTCACTGTATCAACAGCTGTGGAAACTGAGGCACTCAGTTTAATTGAGGTTAAGTTTAAAATCATACAGATCACTAGGAAAGGAGGCTTAGTTTGGGGGCTTTGAATATTATAGCTACTCAACTGAAATCTCTGTATGCCAAGTATTTTTCCTGAATGCCACTGATTTCTAGGTAAAGAAAAAAATTAAGGAAAAATATAGTTAAAATTAAAAAAAAAATTAAACATGGTAACATGAAAGGTAAGACCCTTTGTGATTTAGACCTAAAATGCTTTGTGATTTAGACCTAAAAAAAAAAGACTCAATGCCTTTATGTCACTATTTATGTACATTAAGTATGTAACACTATTTATGTACTTAAAGTATACTTAAATTATTAGAATAACTTCAGATGCTCTCAAGATCCCAGCAAGCCATAAAATATGTGCATCTTTTTTTTTGAAATGGGGCATTGCTATGTTGCCCCACTTAAAAAAAAAAAATGGTTGACCTTAAACTCCTGCCTAGGCCTCCCAAGGATCTGGGACTACAGATGTGCACCACCACACTCCAGGCCTATACTAGCTTTACAGCCAAATTTCAACTCCTTTTCAGGTAAAGGCTATTCACGAACAGCTCCAGGTCCTCTACAGCCTCATCTCCTGGTCTCCACAGCTATGGTGGAGAAACTGAGCGTTTTGCAGTTTCTCATATCTCCCAGTCTTTGTGTCATTTCTTTTCTACCTGGCTACTTCCTGGGCAACCCTCAGGATTAGGGAGTTAGCCACGAGCAGTGAGCAGTTTGAAGTCGGATTGTTTTAAAAATCCTTGTGTCCTTGGGTTGCTCAGAGTGACTTCCTTGAATGGATTTCAAAAATCAACTTTGCTGGACACTGTCTGAATTCACAGCCCAGAGGGCTTCCATACCTGATCACCTGACCTTTAATTTTCTCTCTTTTCTATGCCCCACTGACTTTAAGACTCCAGTTGGGTGTGGTAGCACACACCTATAATCCTAGAGACTTGGGAGGATTACAAGTTTGAGGCCAGCCTCAACAACTTAATGAGACCCTGTTTCAAAAGAAAAATAAATAAATAAGCAAACAGACTCAAGCCACACAGTAAAAAACAATTCTAAATTCATTAAGAAAATAATTAACAGGTAATAATTAATGTCCAGGTCAAAAGGACAGTATATAATAATCACAACCACAAATTAGTCAGAAATGTTCCTTCCTCCCTCTTTTAAATTTCAATGCAATTAATTGTTTTCAAGTTACCTCACATAGTCTTGTATAATATGTATGCTAACATTTCATGTCTTGTTTCTTTCTGGGCTCTCATTTCATAAAGACCAGAGACATGTTTTTATATCTCCACCCGAATTGTGCTAAGAGTGCTTTCCATATTGAAGACATTTGGAAGAGATTTCATTGAAAATTTAATTTATTGAGTACCTACTGTGTGCTAGGTATGGTGACTTAACACTGGGGATATTGGTGATGCATAGTCACAGTCTCTTCCCTCAGAAAGAAAAACATTTAAAGTATAGCTTAAGGATTATAAGCAGGGTTTGGGTGTAGCATAGTAGTAGAGCTTTTGCTTAGTGCATGTGAGGCCCTGTGTTCAATATCTCCAGCACTGAAAGAAAAAAAAATTACATACTGGTGTATTGGAGTGCTTTGAGAGCAAGGAGAAATCACCACGTTGGGGTGCAGAAAGGTCTCCAAGCAAGGTTGCCTTGTTTTGGTGTTAAGGGGTGGGATTAATATCAGGGTTTAAATCTACACTGAAAGGAAGAAGATGGTGAGCCCCAGAGGGAATTTAAGGCAACTGGTAAAAATAGGTAGCTTCCCAAGTCCCTCCATTAACTTCCTGGGATATATCTACTGTTCATCTGCAAGACTCCTGGAGAGGATGGGAACCCCCTGAGAGGCAGAGAAATGGAATACTCGTGGGTGCTAGAATTCAGAAACTCCAAATCATCCAAACAAGTAAACAGGGTTGACAAATTATCTTCTTTTCAATGAGAACATTGTGCCTAAAATCTGATTTGTATCTAGGAATCATTAGTATAAAAGTTCTTACTTTATAGGATTGATAGTTCTGCAGGAGGACTTGGCACTTGAATTCTGTGACTAGCTCAGAACAAGGGCACACAATGTTCAATGGTTAAACATATAAACATACCCACTCTGGCTAACAATGGTTAGCCAGAGTGGGTATGTTTCTAAAGCTGAATTCCAATTTGATTATGAGCATCCTTGATTCTGATTTTGATCCTGGGTGACTCTATAAACAATCCAAATAGGGCATGGAAGGGCATGTGTCATGATTTGGATGTGATGCATTCCCCAAAAGCTCATGCATGAGACAAGGCAAGAACATTCAGAGGTGAAATTATTAGATTATGAGAACCTTAACCCAATCAGTGAATTTATCCCCTAATGAGGACTAATTGAGTAGTAACTGAAGGTAGGTAGAGTGCGACTGGCGGAGGTGGGCATTGAGGCTGTGCCTTTAGGGTATATATTTTGTATGTGTGAGCTGAGTCTCTCTCTACTTACTGATCATCATGTGAGCTGCTTCCCTCTGCCACACTCTTCCACCACGTTGTTCAGTCTCACCTGGAGCCTAAAGGAATGGAGGTGGATTTCTATGGGCTGAAATCTCTGAAACTGTGAGTCCAAAATAAAACTTTTCCTTTAAGTCACTGCAGTGAAAAAGCTGATTGAAACAGCGTGCTTCCCATGGGGTTTAAATATAAAGGAATTAGAGGTGGCAAGTGCCTCCTTGGTTAATATATAAATTAGGCCAGACTGATCTCATTTTTTTTTTCCCAGAATCAGAGGAGTAGGAGAGGAAGAGGAGAATAGAGAACTTGAACAAAAAGTCTTGCTAGTCTAAATGCACCAGGTCCTCGCTCTCTTTTAAACTAGTATTTCTCTTTTAAACTAGTATTTCTCATTGTATCATTCATTTCGAACTAATCACAGTTTTGTGATATCTCAGAAATAGTTTTAGATGTCTTTTAATTATTTAACTTTCCATGTCTGTGTTTGTACTCTTGTGTGTTAGGCTCCCCCCAGAGGAAGGGAACTTTTTGATGTTTTAGCTCCCTACAAGTCTAACACAGCCCCTTGCACTTTACACCTTAAAAAAAATAATAATACTAGTTAAGGAATTAATAAATGAGTTTTTAGGAAGAAAGAAGTTAAGATAAAAAATTTCACCGTGAGAATGTGTATTTCCATGTGTATTTCAGATATGAATCCGCTAGTCAGCGAAAATCGTGCTTTTTAATATTCACCAGGTGTAGGCAAAATCTTCCGCTGAGCTTGAGAAATTCATCACAGGCAGAATAATAAAGTGGGCGGAGACATAGAAGGCTCAGAACCTTGAGGAGGTGGAGTCACAGAAAGTTTGAGCATTTCTGTCCAATCAAAATGAGACGGTAGGAGGAGGAGGGGGAGATAAAGGGGGAGCGGGAGATCAAGAATCCTGCCCAGTTACAGGAGCCAGCCAGTGCGAGCTGCAGCTTCTTGGCTTAAGTGCTTCTGCCCACCGAGAGTGTAGGATTCTTTGGCCTGCTCCACAATGGCCTTCGCAAATCTGCGGAAAGTGCTCATCAGTGACAGTCTGGACCCTTGCTGCAGGAAGATCCTGGAAGATGGAGGGTTAATGGTGGTGGAGAAGCAGAACCTGAGCAAAGAGGAGCTGATAGCCGAGCTGCAGGTAAGGTGAATCGGAGAAAAGCGAGGTCTCTGGGGCATCCTCCGCTGAAATAGGCTGGCTGAGCCCAGGCCTGCGCGCCCCCTTCCCGGCCCCGCATATCAGATTCTCGGCCTCCTGAGATTGGCAACTAGCGGGGAGAGGGAGAAGCGGGAGGAACTGTGAGCTGTAGGGTGCAAACTATCCGTCCCATTTGCAGCCGCGTGTTCGCGTTGGCTTGCCTCCCGCGAGCACTGCAAAGCGCAGGCTGCTCCAACTGGTGCTGCCGGCGGCCCGTGAGATGCCAGCGCGGCTCCTGCACTTTAGTGCCTAGTGGCTCTGGCTGCCAGGCGCCACCTCCCCTTTCCACTCCTTCTCACAGGAGCATCGAGGGGAGGGGCGCCAAAGTGGCCTCCCTGAGTGGAGCCCAGCTACTGGCCTTCCCCAACAAGGTGCTGGCCCTCCCGGTCGCGTTCGGCCTTCGCCGGGGGGCGCTGGCGAGTCCCAGCCAGTCGCGTGGTTGCTGGGGAAGCATCAGGGGTAGGCGGCCCTCCCGGAGCTGCCGCTGCGAACCGCCTTTCGTCTGATGCAAGACCTCCGCGAGCTTTCACCGCTCCTCCGCCTCCTGCGAGCGCCTGAGGAAATGGGGCGGGCTGGGGGCGCGGCGAGATCCCCGGGCCGCCCACGCGGTCGCCGCCACAGAGGTCGCGGGTTGATCTCCACCTTTGGCCTCATCCCTGATTAAGGGTGACCGGACTAGACTAGAATCTGATTCCAATCGCCCGTGGTAACTTTATTCTTATCAGATGTTCCGATTGCTATATATAATTAATGAAACCGACTTCAAATCTTTATCTACCTTTTTTGAAAAAGTCCTGTCAAGTTTGGGGACTTTTTTTTTTTCCTCTAGTTGCTGCGTTTCCTGCCTCTACATTCCACCCAGCCGCCCAGTCTCTATCTGCCTTACCCCATCGAGCTGTTTTTCCTATCTCCTACACTCCGCAGAGAAGCTTGTAGGCTAGTTAGGGAGCACAGAGGACACACAGGAGACAATTGATCTGGTGGCATGGTGCTTGGTGCTCAAATTTCAAGTTAGAATGCCCAGCAGCCTAGCCTAGCTGATGCTCACTTTCCTACAGGGAGAGTGCAGAGAGAGGTTGATCGTCACAGATTGAATTGGTGGGCAAGGGCTCAGGACCCGACCCTCAAAGCACGGGTGCTTGGTTGGGTGGTAGGCTCCTCACACTTGTCACCTCCTTTTTTGTATAAATGGTATCAGTGGCCTTGGCTCTGGGAGATGACCAGCGTCTCACCTTCACCTCTACCAGAGCACCAGTGGTTGCAACTGGAAGCGAGAGATCTTATACCCTAATGAAGCAGGACTGAGAAGGGAAAGCCTCTTCTGGAAGCAGGGAGGGCTTCTATGAAGTCCGGAAGTTGCATGGTGGGGGTGGGAGTCTGTGTTGAAGCCAGAACACTTTCAAGGCTCCCAGAATTCTTGGCAGGAAGAGAGGGGTGTTTGTTGGCTCACTTGACTGTGGGCATTGTTGGGTTGTTTGAGTGCTCAGCCTTCATGTCTGTCTTGGTAAAATAGTTCGGAATGCCAATTAATCTCTTGGGCAGCCACTGAAGGGCTCTCTTTCCACATTTTATTCTGCAAGGAGAGGGGTCTGGCAGAGTGTCTCCTGCCCTCTGCCATTTAAATCTTTTCAATGCTGGAGCAAGCGTTAGCACCAATGACAGAACTGGTCTTCCTACTTCAGCTTCACTGCTTTGTATTCTGAGCAGGTGCTACTTGCACTGCCTCATCCCTGATCAAGAAGTGTAATCATCCCCTCTCTCTCCTAGTAGTGCATTTTAGACTTGAACAGAATCATAGCTCATTAGTGGGTAATGAAGTTAGTTTAATGGGTCAGCATTTTAAAAAACAAAATAGATAATCAGAGAGTAATGCAGATAGCAAGGATATTATTTCATTCACTTTGTTTCAGTTATATGTGTAGGTGTGGTGCCTTAGTATGAAATCACAACTTAAAACTGTGTTTCTCAGTTAAAAAAAAATAAAAAGTTTGGAAGGAGTTAGGGATGTAGCTCTGGAGTAGATTTCTGGCCAGGCCTATGTGAAGCCCAGGGTTCAATCCCCAGCACTGCAAATGAACAAACAAACAAAAAAATAATTTAGAAAACATTAAATTAGAAAAATAAAGCATCTATGCAACTCATGTCTTAAATAAACCAGACATGCAGGAAAATGTTTAAATAATCTTATCATGTTTCAGGAACTTTCAAACTATGACCATGTGCCACCATTACATCTTAACTCAATACTCTCATCCACATGTGTGCACCTAGACATATATAAGTTTATGAAATAATACTACATAAGATGCATTCTGATATTTTCTTCTATTCATTAAATAGCAATGCTGGTCAGTACCATTAAATTGAACACTGGTAATGCATCTAATCTACTGAAGCACATTTATATTTTATCTCAGAATTTTCAGAAAGGTTAAGAAGGAATAAATTTTTCTATGCAAGAATCCATCATTTCAAAAGCTTTTTAAAAATAAACATTACACTGGGATTTGGTTTGCATGTGTTAAATAACCACCCAGTTAATCAGGATCATACATAGAGTGCAGAATAGAGTATTCCTGTATTCCCTATTGCTGGAGAACAAGACCAGGAGAGCTTCATTGATTTGCCCTATGATTTAAGTCAGAGGCAAGAGCAACCCTGAGCTACCTGCAAGATCAAGTCTGCCCTCCTGGGAAAGGAAGCATGTGTGAACTTGAGGAATGGGACTTGGTTTCCACGGCTGACTTAGCATAGTTTGTCTGGAACATTCATGAATCAAACTGATCTGTGGCTTACTGTTTTCCACCTTAGGAGAGGGGGAGTGGCAATGTGCAGGGAAGCCCTGGGTGTGCCTGTTCCAGCTGCAGCTCTGATACAGAAACCACAGCCAAGAGCAGTAAACAGCAGAGTGTATTTGCATTGAGATGCTTGATTCCCAAGATGGTAGGGAGGGGTGTTAAAAAGGAGGGCTGGTGTATTGAGAAGAAAGCTCTTTTGGATCTTTGGATGGGGCCATAGTTTGCACAAGTAGAAGAAAGGAGTGAGCAACCTGGAGCAATTTTGGAGGGAAGGAGTGTTACTTTGAGAGTTCCCTTGAAAGTAGGTTGGCTGTCAGGCTCTCAGTGAATTGTACTGATGGAATGAATAGGGAAAAGGTGGCTGGTGAGGTTGTGGGAGGTCTTGGAAGCTAGATAACTTTGACCAGTGCCATTCTAATATGGAACCAAGGTCTCCTGAATACAGTCTCCAAAGGCCAACTGGTCCTTGGGACAGGCCAGCACCAAATGCACACTAGTACCCATCGGATTGGGGGTGCTTCTGGCTCATTGGTGTCAAAGAAGGCTGGCTTAGGAAAAGATAGAGAGATTGTAGGGTAAATCTCCATAAAGAGATCCATCCAAAGAGGTGCTTTTGAAAGGAAAAATTGTGCTGTTTCTCTGCTTGTTCTTGGGTGATGCAAGAATAGGTGGATTCGTGGGGGAATCTGCATCCTTTACTGTTGGTTTTTCTTGTGGGCAGCAGATTTTCAGAGCTTGGGGAGTGTGATGACAGCTTTGGAGGAAGCACTGAAGGAGGCCCAAGGGAATGACTGAGTAGAATATCAGGAACAGTTCTCAGGGAAGGATGTAGGCCTGGAACTGATACAAAGGATACATCCCTACTTCATATCTTCCATCTCCCCACCTTGTCAGTGGAACTTTGATCTTGGGTCCTGGGTTGACCATTTCCAAAGGCGGTTTAATCCCTCAGTGTGTAACCAGTTACCTAAGGGGTGATTACTAGCCTCGAAGGAACACACTAAAAATGAGCAAACCCTGTTTTTACTCATATTGTTCCAGTTGCCCTCCAAAAAGACTATACAAGACACACTCCCATTTCCCCATATGTCTGCCAACACAGAATTTTATCAATTTTCATTTTGCCAGTATGATGGCTGAAAACATATTTGAAATTTGCATTTCTCTTTTTTTGTTTTTTTTTCCCAAATGCTTTTTTAAAAAAAAAATTCTTTAATTCATTTGAAGTTTTAAAAATTTGAAGTGAGCTAGTAATCTAAATATTTTTTCTCTTGAATTTTCCTAACTCTATACATTGTTTAGTCCTTCCTATCCCTGTCAATTTGAATTCTGACTTTATTTTCTAAATTCCCACGTGTTTATAGGTCTGTTTGTCTAGTGCCTATTTGGTTCTGTTGATCCATTTCTAAATATGTTTCTTGTGCTCTCTTTCAACTTGTTCTCCCTTTTCAAAAAATTCCTGAAAATCCTTCAGCACTGTCACAGGTGGATGACATGCCTTGTTATCACAGTCAAGGGAGGGGGTTTCTGGTGTTTAATTGGGGGAAGGCAGTAGGTGTGGGTTTCTGTGGGCCTCAAATCACTGAGCTCATTCATTCACTGGGGGTGTTTAATATGGTTATTAATATGCACCAGCCTGCAACCCAGACTCAATTTGCTCTTGTAGTTAGAGCTATTCAAGGCTGTCTGTGGCTCCCCATGGGCAGGCTGACTGGAAGGAGTAGGTAGCCAGAAGATCTGGGACCTTTATTGGGGATCCTAGAGGCCATCTCACAGGAGTCACATATTTCTGCCAGTGTCTCTCTTGGTTCAGGTGTTTTTAAATCCTGTATTTGTAAGATCTTAGACTTAGACCCTCAAACAACTTGGACTTAGTCTGGCACAGTGGTGCCTGCCTCTAATCCCAGTGATTTAGGAGGCTGAGGCAGGAGGATCACAAATTCAAAGCCAGCCTCAGCAACTTAAAGAGACCCTGTCTCAAAATAAGAAAATAAAAAGTACTGAGGATGTGGTTCAGTGGTAAAGTGCCCCTGGGTTAAAAAAAAAAAAAATGGGCATGATTCCAGCTTCTGCTATATCCTAGCTGAGTGACTTCAAGAAGTTACCTAAATTCTTTAAGTGTCAGTGAACTTGTCTGCAATATGGGGATCATTATACTATCTGTGTCAGTATTACTGTGAAGCACAGTGCCTGATGTAAGGGGCTTGCTCAAAAAAAATGTTAGCTCTTACTACTAGTAAATCCCTCCAAGGGATTTTACAGTTTAGATTTCACTCATAACTGGCCATGACCCTGACTCTGACCTTATCGTTTGGACATCTTGAGAAGCTTTTATATAGTCTGAGCTGGCCAACAGCAACGACTTTCCAGTTTTTAGGGCTGGTTTTCAATCTGTAAGAGTGACTTCGGGCAGCTTACCTCTCAAACCCTGTTTTTCACCTGAAAAATGAGGATGGTTATGCCCCTTCTCTTTGGAGTTGTGATAGGAATAATGCAAAGCACCTGGTGTAATGGTACATGCTCAGTCGATAGTTTACCAGCACAGCCCCAAGCCTGGTGAGACTGGTACTGTGGAGATTCGGAATACAGATACAGAAAATGTGTTAATACAAAATCCTCTCTAGGGCTTCAGTTTCTCATCTGCAAAATGGGCGAGGGCCAGATGTTCATGAATGTTTCTTGGAATCTCCTACTTTGAGGTTCTATTTCAGAACCACAAACACAAAAGGGGTTGGAGTGCCTTTCAAGCTGCCTGCATGGGGCTCTCTGCTGGCAGACACAGCCCCAGCCAGTGAGGATGTGTAAGTGCAACCACCTCTAGACAGAAAGTTCTACCACCACTCTTGTATGCGTATACAAGTACAGTGCTTAGAAGCTCTTCAGATCTAAATATTCTATGCTACAGCATAAGCTTCATTCCTTTTCTCTCCTCAGGGAAGATAAATATCTCTCTCTCTGCAGTAACTGCTCTGTCCAAGTGTGTTCCTAAACTCTAGGCTTGTGCCTAATAATGTGGTTTTGTAGTAGTGGGGATTGAACCTAGGTGTGCTTCACCAGCCCATTTTATTTTTTATTTTGAGGCAGGGTCTCACTAAGTTGTTTGACTAAGATGTTCCCGATTAGCCTGGAATTTGCAATCCTGCTGCTACCACCTCCCAGGTAGCTGGGGTTACAGGCATGTGCCACCACCACGCAGCTGGGATCCAGATTCTCAAGGCTTTTCTAGAGGAGGTTTCATGGAATTCAGCTGAGACCTCTTGTGGGGAAAATGGATCAAACCCTTTCCATTTATAGATGGAGACTAGGGGTGAGGAGTCAGGGGACTTGTCTGGGTGAAAGATAGGGGTTTTAATTTTAAAATTTATTTATTTATTTGATTTTGCAGTACTGGGGATTGAACCCAAGGGTGCTTTCCAACTGAGCAACATCTCCAGTTCTTGTTATTTTTTATTTTGAGGCAGGATCTCACTAAGTTTCTGAGGCTGGTCTCGAACTTGCGATCCTCTTGCCTTAGCCTCCTGAGTTGCTATGATTATAGGCATGCATCACTGTGCCTAGTTCTCCTTAACTATAATGGAAAATTACTGATTTCTGGTCCATATCTCCCTGTAGTTTTCAGAGAGGCTATCTAAGTTGCCTATGAGTGGACACACATTGCCAATTGTGTGGCTTTGGGAACACATCTCTTACTCTGAAACCTCAGGAGGTCTTATAGAATGACTTGGTGTCCCCAATTTTTTCTTCTTCTCCATAGGACTGTGAAGGCCTTATCGTTCGCTCAGCCACTAAGGTCACTGCTGATGTCATCAATGCAGCTGAGAAGCTCCAGGTGGTTGGCAGGGCTGGCACAGGTGTGGATAATGTGGATCTGGAGGCTGCAACAAGAAAGGGCATCCTTGTCATGAAGTAAGTCATGGAGGCTGAGGGGTGGGTGTGGAGACTGACAGAAGGATGGGGGAAATTTTGCTTAGAGACCAGGTATGATGTGCACTCCTATAATCCCAGCAATTTAGTGAGACTCTTAGCAACTTATCAAGACCCTGTCAGAGTTAGAAGGGCTTCCAGAGGGATGCCTGGTCCAGGCCCTGAGTCCCTATGGACCATCAACAACCTATAGTATAGCGTTTCCGAGGTGTGTGAGGTTGAGGCTCTCTGTAATCTCAGTGTTTCACATACCCACCCATGTGTAGTGCATGCACATTTGTAGCCTGGCTTGGAAATAAGAATATTAGTGAGTTTATCTGCTTGGCCCATCCCCTTCCATTGTTCTATTCAGGGTTGTTTTCATTATTATTATTATTATTATTTTATTTTTATTTTTTATTGATTTGGGATGCATTACAATTCTTATTACATGTGTATAGTACAATTTTTCATATCTCTGGTTGTAAATAAAGTATGTTGACATCAATTTGTGTCTCATACATGTACTTTGGATGATGATGTCTGTCACATTCCACCATCCTTACTAATCCCCTGCTCTCTCTCTTTCCCTCTCACTTCTCTGCTCTATCTAGAATTCACCAATTCCTCCCATGCTCTCCCTCCCTACCCCACTGAGTCCAGCCTCCTTATATCAGAGAAAACATTCAGCATTTGTTTTTTGGGGGTTGGCTAACTTTAATTCTTATGCTATAGGAGTCTTATTATTAGCATTATCTTCTCCAATGCCATCCCTTTACTTGCAAATGCCATGGTTTTATTCTCTTTTATTGCTGAATAAAATTCCATTGTGTATGTATGCCACATTTTTTTAATCCGTTCATCCACTGAAGGACATCTAGGTAGGCTCCACAGTTAAGCTATTGTGAATTGTGCTGCTATAAACATTGATGTGGCTGTGTTCCTGTAGTAAGCTGTTTTTTAAGTCTTTGGGGGTATAAACAGAGAAGAGGGATACCTGGGGCAAATGGTGGTTCCATTCCCAGTTTTCTAAGGAATTTCCATACTGCTTTCCATATTGGCTGCACCAATTTTCAGTCCCACCAGCAGTGTATGAATGTACCTTTTCCCCCACATCCTCACCAACACTTGTTGTTTGTCTTCATAATAGCTGCCATTCTGACTGCAGTGAGATGATATCTAAGAGTAGTTTTGATTTACATTTCTCTAATTGCTAGAGATGTTGAACATTTTTTCATATATTTGTTGATTCATTGTTTATCCTTTTCTGAGAATTGTCTGTTAAAGTCCTTGGCCCATTTGTTGATTGGGTTATTTGTTTTTTTAGTGCTTAGCTTTTTGTATACCCTAGAGATTAGTGCTCTATCTGATGTGTGAGGAGTAAAGATTTGCTCCCAGGATGTAGGATCTCTGTTCACCTCACAGATTGTTTCTTTTGCTGAGAAGAAACTTTTTAGTTCGTTTCCATCCCATTTATTGATTCTTGGTTTTAATTCTTACACTATAGGAGTCTTATTAAGGAAGTTGGGGTCTAATCCCACATGATGAAGATTAGGGCCTACATTTTCTTCTATTAGACGTAGAGTCTCTGGTTTAATTCTTAGGTCCTTGATCCATTTTGTGTTGAGTTTTGTGCATGGTGAGAGATAGGGGCTTAATTTCATTTTGTTGCATATGGATTTCCAGTTTTCCCAGCACCATTTGTTGAAGATGCTATCTTTTCTCCAGTGCATGTTTTTGGCACCTTTGTCTAATATAAGATAATTGTAGTTTTGTGGGTTAGTCTCTGTGTCCTCTATTCTGTACTATTGATCTACCGGCCTGTTTTGTTGTCAGGGCTGGTTTTTTGTTGGCTCTGTCATACTTAACCTCATACAGTCCACAAACTTTCCTAGTGGAATTGAGAAACTGATGTGACTCCTTGAGAAACTAGCCTCCACCTCAGAGCAAAGCCTGTTCAAGGAAGGGGGCGTGACCCTTGTCCTTGGAAAAACCCACAGAGCACTCCTAAGCACATACCCTGCTGAGTTGTTTGTCTACAAATAACAGGAGAGATCTGTGGCACCAGGTGTCCCTGACTCAGTCAGGCTAGGTGAGGAGCCCATAGCAACCCCCTAGCAACCACCAATCAGCATGAGACAGGGAAAATACCTGCGATGCTAGATGACCCCCCAGTAGTTTATGGTGGTTGATAACATGTTGGGAAACCATGTAGTTTAGCATGTACTCCCCTCGTGGCTTAAACCAATCAGTTCAAAGGAATCCCCCTCTTGTACTAACTAATCACCCCTTACCCAGCTTGTTCCCGCCAGTGAATGTGCTAATCAGTGTTAAGAGTTGTTGTTTGACTTTCCCGGGGTGTGGAATGATTTGCTTGTGTGATGTTGTGACGCATAGAGTATTCCCCAAAACCTATAAAATCTCACTGAACAAAGGACCGGGTCTCACTCCCTGGGACCGCTGTGTCGGGAACAATTGTGAGACAGGATCCAGCTTGCAATAAAGACTCTTGTGTGATTGCTTTGGATTCAGCTCCTGGAGGTCTATTGAGGTCCCACGAATCTGGCATTACAGAATAACTCCATCCTTTTCTCTTCCCTTCCCTTCTGGAAATTAGACCCCAGTTTCTTAGGCCCAAGAGGAGAAGAGTCTCCTTTATGGTGGTGTTTGCAGAAAGCTGTGGGCAAAGGTCATTGTCAGCATGTCAGTGCTGCACCACATCTATTTAGGCACTTTAGATAGTGTACAGGGCCACCCCTAGTCCTCTTCCCTGACCTTAGGCCCTTTCTGATCCCTCAGGGATCCATTGTCCTTTAGACCTTTCCCTTCCACTGCCCTCCCCTTCCCCCTGGAGGGGAGGGGTTAATTTACCCAAGGATTCACTGAGGTCAATATCCATGGGTAGAAATGTTAAATGCTAACTCACACTGGCCCTAGACCCAGAGGCGGCCAGCACCAACCCTCACCTCTTTCCCCTCCCTGGACAGCCTGTTCATTGGAGGGGAATGCGTAGTGGGTAGTTTTGTAAAAGACAGACTCTGGGAGTTCCTTTATCTTTTTCAGAATCTCTTGACTTTTCCTCCTTTATTTCTAGAGATGAAAGGATCCAAACCAGTAGGGGAAGAAGGAGGGTGAACCATGTGTGTTGAATTCTTTCAGAAAACATTAAAAGACTTTTAAAAAAAGAAAAATAGTTCTGTAAGTTTCCTCCTCTAGTCTCCTTTCTGTAAAATGGTCAGAGTCAGCAGTGCCCCCTGTGGAGGAGGCATTCTTGCCAAACAAGTAAAGATAAAAAGCTTTTGATCCCTGTGACCAAAATACCCAACAAGAAGAACTTAGAGGAGGCAAAGTCTGTTTTGGCTCATGGTTTCAGAGACTTCAGTCTGTTGTCAGTCGGCTCTTGCTCTGGGACTGAAGTGAGGCAGAGCATCGTGGCAGAGGATATAAGATGTTAGCTCATGGCAGCCAGGAATCAGAGAGAGAGAGAGAAGAGAGAGAGAGGCAGGCAGAGAGGAGCCAGAGAAGAGACAAAATATATAATCCCCAAGGCAAGTCTCAAGACACCCACTTCCTCCAGCTGTGCCCCATCTGCCTATAGTTAGCCTCCAACGATCCATTTAAGTTACTAACTCATGAAACGATTTAAAACCCACTGATTAGATTATGGTTCCTATGATCTAATCATCTTACCTTCAGCATGAACACAGGAGCTTTTGGGGGACACCTCATATCCAAACCAGAATGCTAATAAAAACCAGGTTGTGTGACCTAAAGAAGGTCTCTGGACAGTGGCCTGACATGTGAATTCAGTAGACTGGCTCAGCCATCACCGACACAGCCTTGGTAAGATTGACGGCATGGAGCAGCAGGGGATTTGTGCTTTCTGTAGGCAGGTAGACATGAAAGGGCTGAGCCACTTACATGTCTCCTAATCACGTGGAGTCCTTCTCTACCCTGGGAGAAGTGAGGTATTGGGTAGAAGGGCCAAGCGTTTCTCTGATGAAGGTCCCTCTGCATAGGAACAGTAGGCCCGGACAAGGCAGCTTCCTGCCCGTCGTGGGCCTGGGGCAAGAGTACATGGGAGAATCCAGGACAGGGGTCTGGAGTGGGGACAGAGGAATGCTGATTCTGGGCCTACTAATGTCCCCTCTTTTCTTTGGGTTTTAGCACCCCCAATGGAAACAGCCTCAGTGCTGCAGAGCTCACCTGTGGGATGATCATGTGCCTGGCCAGGTAAGCATTTGGCTTCTCAGAAGGAAGGTCATTGTTGTGACTTGTCAAGCAAACTGATGGAGAGAAACTTAAGATGACTTTTCATCCTGGCAACCTGTAGACTGCCGAGAACTTCTGAGGCCATCAGTCCTCTACTCAGTCCCCCTGTTCTCAGCACACAGAGGGTATGGCTGCTCAGGGTGCTAGTGAGTGCTCATGGGGAAGGGGTGGATAAAGAGCTCATTGAGAGAGTGTGCATAGTGTGATCTTCCTTCTCTTTCTTCTCACTCATTTGCCTCTCTCTATACCTTCATGGGCTGTGACTCTCTAACCTCTAATCCTTGCATGTTTTCCATACCCTGCTGCCTGGAACGTCTACCACCTTTGTCTAGGTACTGCTTCTTATTTTTTAGCTTGTTTAAACTCAAGATTTTAAAATTTATCTCAAATGTCATAATTCATCCATGAAGCTCCCTTTGGTTTCCCTACCTGGGCCCTGGCTGATTCTCATAGCCCCCAGGGCTTACCTGTCACTGCCCTGATAAATACGTAGTGTAATAGCATGGAATCCACACCTACTCCAGATTCCTGTGCCCACCTGTGGATTCATAACAAAACCAAATCCAAATGCTCAAATCTCTTACTCTTCCAACAGG